>NW_020954590.1:72222417-72255303 GCF_900497805.2 Vombatus ursinus | reverse complement strand
TCTATCTATCTATCTATCTATCTATCTATCTATCTATCTATCTATCTATCTATCTATCTAATATATCTATATCTATATCTATATATCATATTACAAGAGCTAGCCTCAAACCAGGAAGGCCTGGGTTCAAGTCCCACAGATGACATAGTGGCTATGTAACTCATGGCAAATCTCTTAATCTTTCTGTATTCTGTACTCTAGCAATTCTCTAGGATTATAAATTTCAGAGAAAGTGGAAATCTGCATTGGTAGAGGGAGTTTCCGCATCTGAGAGTTTCCTACAATAGTTCCAGTCCTAGAGGAGCTACAAATATGGTGGGGTGATTAGGGCTGTGTCCCAAGGCTCTGAATCAAGACGGGCACTGACTTAAAAGCATATTGATGGCATTTGCAGTCCTTCAGCATTATAGAGACAACAACTAGGCTTTGTTCCCAGTAAGTGCAGTGCAGAGTGGATATATACTTCAACCCAGCTATAGATCATGTCATCTCTGAGTTATGATTTAAGAACAATAAGTTAAAATTAGAAGCTACTAGATGGTGGGTTGGAGGGAGTTCCCTGTCCCTTAGTACCAATGACTTTATGCCAAGCATCTAGGTCTTTATCTCTGCCTACTGCCAGACTCACCTGAGGACATTCTTTGTGCTGTTTGTGTGGCACACAGTATGTAGATCTTCTAGGTGTAAACATTCCTACTTTTGGCTTTGATGTCTAAGCTTGTGCTAGGTAAACATCATTGGGATACAAAAGGGCAGGATATGACCCCTGTCCTCAAAGAAATTATAATCTCTTTGGGAAAATAAGACACATGAACCAGCAAAGGGGATGAGGCAAATTACTACTAATACTAATTATAACAATAGCAACAACAATAATAATAGCTAATAATATAGCATGTTATATATGGCATTTATATAAAGTTTGTAAAGTACTTTGCATATTACCTAATTTGATCCTCACAACTCTGTATGATTAGTGCTTATTAACACCATCTAATAGATCAGAAAACAGACCAAGGGAGGTAGGGTGATGACTGTAAATACTTATTGACTTTATCAGGGACACCCAGATAGTAAGTATTAGAAAATTTAAGGACAGGATTATATAGTACATACAGGGTATGGGCTCACGAACTTTCATAGTAAAGAGAAAGCTTGAGGTTGAGAGCACTTGGGGGAGGCTGCAAGAAGGACCCATTCAAGTACCCTGGTCCTCAGCTTTGGAAAAGTAGAAGGGACAAAGAAGGGCCATTGCAGGCAAACTTGAGTCCAGCTAGGGAGGCAGGCAAGAATTTGCAGTAATGATGGAACTATGAAGAATCCTTCCTATTAACAATAAAGGGTGATACCAGGTAGTTTGTGGTCCTGAAGGGTTTTTGCACAGTTCTGCCTGGAAAGAGGGCTGGAACTAGGTAACCTCTGGAGGGTCTTAACAACTCTCAGATTTTTTGTCTTTATAAACTTGAATAGCTTATCATTGTTCTACTTGTATTTTCCCCCTTCTGTCTTCATGATCTATTTTTGAAAAAGGGAAAATTTATTCTAATCGCTATCTGCATTAAATAACTTATGAGTGGTACACATGGTTGGCATCATGCCCAGAATTAGAGGAAGGGCAGAAGGGAATCAGAGGGAAACATTTGCAGCTAAGATTCCATTCCATGAATACCATCCAGCAAAAAGGAAGAACTTGTAGAACATACACATTGTGCAAATTGGCTTGGGAAATGTCACTATTCGGGTATTTTATCTTTTTTCCCCTTGGTTATTTCATTTTTAAAAATTTTGCTTTTTAAATATTGTGATAGATTATTACCTCCCTTGAATAAAATTTCCTTATGGCTATTGTGCTTTAATTTCACTGATGCAGATGAATTGTGTTGTTAGTGAAGGTGTGATGCTCCCTGTGTTTCTCTTTTCTGGCTTTTCTAGCTTTCAGTGTTAGAAAAATAAAGAACATGTGGTAAGAAGCTGTTTAAATTTGAGCTCTCAGAGCTGTAAAGCTCCTGTTCCTTGGGGAGACTTCTGACTTTTTTCAGAGCAAGTGAAAAATAATCTCCCCAAATGAAGAAAGAAATATCTTTTCTTTGTCTACCTTTTTAGGTCTTGGGTGGGGGGAGGATGAGAAAACTCTTCCTCATTTAGTATTTCATAGGTATCTATATGATATCCACTGAGATCTAAATGGAGAAGACATTTGATATTGAAAGAATTTTTAAAATTTGATATTTAAAAGTGCAGCAACAAAGAATAGAACTTTATATATGAAAGGGGTCATAGAAATCATCTGATCCAAACTTTTCATTTCATTGGTAAAGAAACAGAGGCCCAGAAGGAGAAATGATATTTTTAAGGTTGCATAGCTGTAAATGGCAGAGCCTAGGATTCAAAACCAAGGTTCTTGATTCAAACCAAATTCAGTGTTCTTTCCATTACGCCTCACTGCTTCTTTGGGAGATTAAATCATGGGAAGAGATTTTCTTGTGAACAATTTAAAAATATATTTGTGTAGCTGGGGGTTGATCTGAAGCAGTTCCCTTGGACTGAGCTCATGGAGCTCCATGGAGAGGTACATGGACTTTTGCTGAAGGGAATGTGTGATCAGAGGCTCCTGGTTGTTCCTTTAGTCTCTGTGATTGGAGAGAGGTCAGGAAAAGACAAAAGATGATCAGTGACTAAACTAGAAAGAGTCTCCTACTCTCTATCATATTTCATTTTTATCATATATCATTTAGTTCAGCATATTTTCCATTTTATAGATGAGGGAACTGAGGCAGAGAGAGATTGAGTTCTTTGCCCAGGGTCATATAACTAGTGTCTGAGGGAGGATTTATTGTTATTTGTTTTTAATTTTAAAAATTCATTCATTAATTTATTTCTTTGATTCTCTTTTTTTTGCATTGTGTGCAGCAAATTTTTACCTTCCCTCTAACTCCCTCCTCTTCCATTGAGAAGGCAAGTAATATGATATCAATTATACATGTGAAGTCATGAAAAAATTTCTGTATTAGCCATGTTGCAAAAAAAAAGGCAAGACAAATAATGAAAGTAAAAAGGTATGCTTCAATCTGAGATCTTTCTAAGTCCAAGTCCAGTGTCCTGAGCCACCTAGCTTCCTCATTCTTGGTTTCTGAACCATGTCTTCCAAGATTTTAATCATCTTCATTTATTCCCATGTTTACATTGAAATCACCAAGTGTCCAATTTATGTTTAATTTTGAAAAGTGTTATTGAGTTCTTCATATAATTTATTTACCTTTTTATCTTCTAAAACACATATTGGTGCATAAGCTGTAGTTATTTTTATTATGGTCTTTTTGCAAGTACTTATGAGGACTGCAATGTAAGATGACAAAATAACTCATTAAATTACATTTCTTTTTGTCTTTTGTTGAATGATAAAACCAGTTCTACCAACTTTCAGAGGCAGTACGAAGTAGTAGACAATGACCTCAATTTGAAAACATAGGACTTATTTTCAAATCCCTGCTCTACCTTGTATGGCTTTGATTAAGTCATTTCTTCTCTTTGTGTCTCAAATTCCTCATCTGTAGTGAACTATAGATGGTACAATGGATAGAACACTAGCCCTAGAGTCTCTTCCTGAGTTCAAATCTGGCTTTAGACACTCACCAGCTGTGTGACCCTGGGTAAGTCACTTAACCCTGTTTGCCTCAGCTTCCTTGTCTATAAAATGAGCTGGAGAAGGAAATGGCAAACCACTCCAGACAAGAAAGTTCATGGAGAGCTGAAATGACTGAACAACAATAGGGAACTAAATGACCTTTAAGTTCTTTTCTAGCTCAAAATCATCCCAATAACTAATTTCTTTGCCTCTACCTTTGGTAGAACCTGTAAGACATGGTTCTACTGAACCATGATTTCTTATTTCTTATGGCTTTGCTTGTGGTAAGAATGTTTAGATCAATAACTATCAATAACCAGTACGTCCCAGTCATTATGCATTGGACAAGAACATCAAATTCAGAATACCAACAGCTAAGCTAATGTTTTTAGATTATCTAAAAATAGTATTATTCTTGGTACCTCCTGATCCTTTTTCTAGCATTATGACACTGTGGCTGGAGAAACACCAAATCCTGTTCTGAGTTAGTTTTATATAGAGTTATAAAAATAACCAGAGACATTGGACATCTGGAGGGTGCTAATATAAAGAGAATTTAAGAAACTCAATTTAGCTTTACAGATGAAAAAAAAAGTCTTGTGTGAATAGAAGTGTGGTAGACCCTTTGAGGGATACAAAGATATTTCAGACAATGTCCCTGGCCCTTCAAGTGCTTACACTCTGGTAGAGGAAATAGATAAGTACACTAATAACTCTGGTACTTGGTTTAAATAAAGGTAACTGAAGAGCTTGAGAAAAGGAACCTGGCCTACAAAATGATTAAGAGTTTAGGTCCTCAACTGAGATTAGAAGACATCAAAGTAGGAACAATCCGGGATTATGTAAATATAAACACCAAATAGGCTAATGTCGAGAATAAAAGAAATCATAAGCAGAACTTGAATGACCATTCAACCTTTATTCCCTTGGAGGTCCACAAACATGTTTCTTAAGCCAGTTTTGTTAGGAGCCAACAAGTGAATCCTTACTGGCTTTAGTCCTGGTCACCACAAAATAATATTGCAAGAAAAAAAAAACAAAGCAAAGTGTATCTGCATCCTATAAAAATAGTTGGTGGGTGACCATTCTTTGTTTTTCTTCCCTTTTGTGTCCAACTTTAATTTCTATGTCTCTGTGAATTTTTTTTAAACAAATTTCATTTCTAATATGTGAGACATTACATTTCCCTGGAAAATCCAGAGGTTTTATAAAAATTCTCCAAGGGATAGCTCACCTACATATGCCAATGGAAGACAACAAATTGATGGACATGTTCCTCCTAATGTTTATGCTGCTAATCTTCACAGTTAATGAGCAATGATGAAGACTCATGAGGGAAAACAGATGCTGTGCGTTTGACATACTGAAAGTCCTTTTCTCCTTATCAAAATGAACTAAAATAAGAATTGTCCTTGGCACAACCAAAATACACTTTTCAAAATTCAATTTATCAGGGAAGGAATTTTGAAGCTGTAATTTAATAAATATTTCTTTCTAGGAAAATATGAGTACTTGTTTCCCTCTTACAACATCACATCTAATTTTCCTTCTAACTCCAAGATTTTGTGTTCTAAGATTCTTCAAAATCTTTTGGGGGTTGGCTTTTATCTCTACAATGGGAAAGCATTTCTATGGAACATGATTGTCAGCATAACTTGGGTGATGTCTCAATACTTAATGCACTAAAGTGATTTGATTGGATTAAAATAAATTTAATCTTCATCAAAAGTGCATAAATATTTTTGTAATGGAAAAGATACTTCTTGGCTGTTTTAAGGAAATATCTGCCATGGTTGTTGTATTCTTGGAGTTGACATCTCTGGCAATCACTTTTCACCTTATGTCCAAGATGAATAAAGAATTAAAGGAAAACATGAGTCAAGTTTATGACTCCTAGTACCATATAGCTGAAATAACTATAGTATTGGAAGGTTGGAAGATAATCTCTAAGGAAAATAGATTAGAGAACAGTCAATATTTGTTCGTATGTAACATTAAACTTCTATTGGGTTAAGTCATATGGAGACTTTTCCAGATAGAAGTAGAGAGATGCTACTGATGAAACCTAACTTCTAACCAATATTTTGTGAATTTTTTTCAAAATCATTGTTGATTAATGCTGGGAACTGCTTTGGAAAGATATGTTTGGATTTAGGAGGACTTTAGTTTAGCCCAACACCAAATGGAACTTTTAAAAAGAGAGAGATGAGCTTCTGTAAACTTTTTGCTTGCTGTAAAGGTTTATATTCCTTAACTTAAGTGTAGATTCCCTTAGTTCTAACTGAATTTTGAGTTTACAGAATGGTAAAGTCAGCTTCCTCTGTTTATTAGGTGGTCTGAGGACCTATACTTCATGGATTTGAGGGGAGAAGGAGGAATTAATCATATTAGTACACACTAACAGATGGAAAAAAAATTAAAAGGGGAAATATATTTGGTTGAGAAACATATCACTACCATAACTATATTATGTACATTTAAGAGTATTCAAATGAGGGTAATTTTCTAAATTAAGAAAACAAGAGGACTATCCCTTTCAATACTTGTTGAGAGTAGATAATGAATGTTATGCATATGTACCACTGAGGGTCAAACTAAAATGAATTCAGATATTAATAAAAAAGCCACAAAAGGACTGAAATAGAAGATTACTAATAAGTGAAATAATCAGATCAATTTTGTATCTTTTTAAAATGATCCTACTTGTAGTTATTTAATTTTGTCTTATAATTGCCTAAGTCATGATCCTTTGTCTCTGAACTTAAATCAGAAATTTATTTGGCCTGTAATGAGTTAAATTCAGAAATCCAGTTCTTCTGCTAAACTGTCCTATTCTTGTGTCAACAAAATCTGTTACCCTTGAAGGATGCAGGTGGACACCAGGGAGTCTGGTCTGGTATCTTTATGCTCCCAAGCTCTCCTTCAAGGATGATTGGTTTATTATCCAAAGAAGTTTGGTTTGCTATCTCAGTCCTTGCAGAAGCAGCTGGACTCAAACAATGAACATTTCTTCATCACGGGAGAGAAGGAAGGGGTTGCTGCTAGTCCTCATTCCCAATTCGCATTTACTCATTTTATTTCATCTATGATGCTAGCGTTTCTATTTTCTGCACTCCCCAAAACTATGAATGAGAGCTGTCCCTCTCATATGGGGTTTTTGCTTTCCTGGGGAAGCTGAGATCCTATTTATTGTTACACTTGTACTTAACTAATTAATTGATCATGCTTGGGACTTTGTGCCTCAGTCTATCTTAATTTTTTAATTGTTATATAAATAAACAAATTAAACACATGTAGGTAGACTAAACTGGCACCTGCTAGAAATCTTAACAACACCGACTGCTTTCTTTTAAGGTCCTTCAGAACAGGATCTGTGTGTATCTTTATAGGATCATAGATCTAGGTCTGGACAAGATTTTGGAGGCTGTCTTGTCAATTCCTCTCATTTTACACTTCATTAATTCATTTAGCACCTAAGCAGGGCTTTAAATGAAGAAAGGAAGTCTTTTAAGTAGAGACAACAAAGGCATGTGTTTAGGGCATAGGGATGTACTTGTGTAAAGATACAGAAGTGGGAGATGGACTCTTGTCATTTAAACAGTCAACAAGATATTTATTAGCATTTACCATGTGACAGACACTGGGCTTAGTGTTGGGGTTACAAAAAAGACCAAGAGTTCCTGCACTCAAAGAGTTCATATTCTAATGGAGTAAAAACTGTAAAAAAGTTGTACACACAGACTATACATACAACATAAATGGAAGGAAATCTCAAAGAGGAGGTCCAAGTAGAGGTGGGAGAAGGAAAGTCCTTCTGTAGATGATGAGATTTACTCTGAATCTTCTTGTTTGTTTTTTTTGCTAGGCAATGGAGTTAAGTGACTTGCCCAGGGTCACATAGCTAGTAAATGTCAAGTGTCTGAAGCCAGATTTGAACTCAGGTCATCCCTAACTCCAGGGCTGGTACTCTATCCACTGCACCACCTAGCTGCCTCAAATTTACTCTGAGTCTTGAAGAAAACCAGATAAGCAAGAGGTAAAGGTGAGAAGGGAAGGCATTTTAAGTGTGGGTTATAGTCAATACAAAGGCTCAAGGTGAAAACTGGAGTGTCGTGTTGGAGGAATTACAAATACGTCAGTATATCTGTGTCATAGAGGACATAGAGTAAAGTATGAAAAGAAGGGGCCAGATTGTAAAGGGCTTTAAATGACAAACAGAAGATTTTATGTTTGAATTTTAGAGGTAATAGAGAGCTCCCAGAGCTTATTGAGTAGGGGTGTGTGTGTGTGTGTGTGTGTGTGTGTGTATGTGTATTTGTGTACATTTGTGTGTGTGTGACATGATAAATCCTCTTCTTTAGAAAAATCACCTTGGCCACTGAGTGAAGGATGAATTGGAGTGGAGAGAGACTTGAGGTCAACCACAATGGTACAGCAATAGTTAATGCATGAGGAGATGAGGTCTTGTACCAGGGTGGTGGTTGTGTGTAGAGAGGAGAGAATGTATGCAAAGAGATGTTGTCAAAGTAGAAGTGACAAGATGGCAACAGATTATATATGTAGGGTGAACGTGAATGAGGAGCTGAGAATGATACCTAGTTTGAAAGCCTGGTTTCCTTGAGATAATGTAGCCCTCTACAATAGGGAAGTTCAGGGGCAGCTAGGTGGCACAATGGATAGAGCACTGGCCCTGAAGTCAGGAGGACCTGAATTCAAATCAGGCCTCAGACCAAATACTTAACACTTACTAGCTGTGTGACTGGGCAAATCACTTAACCCCAATTGCCTTTAAAAACAAACAAACAAACAAACAAACAAACAAACAATAGGGAAGTTCAGAAGAGGGGAGAATTTGGAAAGAAAGACTGTGAATTCTGTTTTGGACATGTTGAGTTTGAAATCCCTACATGATATATATTTTGAGATGTCCAAAAGGCAGTTGATGAGATGAGAATGAAGAGGTTAGGGCTGGGTATCATTTGCAGAGAAATATTTGAACCCACGGGAGCTGAAAAAATCACCAGGTGAGATACTATAGAAGTAGAAGGTCCAGCATACCTACAGTTAGTGAGCATGACTTGGATGACAGATCTTATGAATGGGAAGTAGCTAGGTTTGACTAAAATAAAGAGTATTTTAATCAGAGTAATACAAAATAAGACTGAAAACTGAAGAAGGAACCATATTATGGCATACTTAAAATGCCTGACTGAGGAGTTTATGTTTTATCTAAGGCATTTTTATATGATAGTCCTGCTCTGGCCTGGGATGCCAACTTCTGAAGTATTATGTGAGTATTTGGGGCACCACAATTTAGGAAAACCATTCAGAACAGGACAGCAAGGATGGTGAAAGACCTTTTATTAGTGCCATACAAAAATAGTTGAAGGAACTGGGGATATTTAGGCTAGAGAAGACAAGGTTCATGAGGGACATTATAGTTTTGAAAGGCTGTCATGTATAAGAAGGATTCCATTTGTTCTCTTTCTCCCCAAAAGAAAGAACCAAGAAAAATAAATGGGAATTACCAAAAAGAAAATTTAGGCTTGATATAGATAATAATATCCTAACAAGTAAAGGCATCTAAAAGTAGAATAGACAGGCCAAAGTGGAAAAACTTGTGGAATTGAGTCAATAGAAAGATAATGGTATCATTAACAGAAGTGGAAAAGTTGAGAGGAAGGATTGAATTTTAGGAATTAAGTTGGGTTCTGTTTTGGACATGCTGAGTTTGCAATCACAGATGATAATTTCAACAGTAAGTGTTCATATGTGTAATCCTGATTATAGTCAACTTGGGACTCTCATCCATAACAGCTATGTGACCCTGGGCAAGTCACTTAACCTCTCAGTGCCCTCAAATACCTCTCTTAATATTACAGTTGTATAGGGGCAGCTAGGTGGCGCAGTGGATAGAGCACTGGCCCTGAAGTCAGGAGGACCTAAGTTCAAATGCGGCCTCAGACCAAACACTTGGGACTCACTAGCTGTGTGACCCTGGGCAAGTCACTTAACCCCAATTTCCTTTAAAAAAACAATATTACAGTTGTACAGCCTTTGCTGACCTGCATCGGTAGATCTGCATTTCCTCACTAGAAGTTCTCTATAACAATGAAATTACAGGTCCAGATCTCTTCCTGACAAAAACAAAAAAGTGTATGAGTACTTAGACACAACCATTTGAAGAGAATTAAAGAAGGCTTAATTTCCTTTATTTTGTTCCAAAATTTTTCTACCCTGCCCTCTCCCCTTTATCCTAAGGGTATTCTTCACATCCAGATCTCCTGGAAACAGCGTTTATGGGTTTCTTTAATATATCTTAAGCCCAGAAATGTTCTCTGGCCAAAATAGTTGGTGAAGAACTAATTAAAGAGAACACTAAAAGCGAGGGAAAGGCCAGCTACCCTCACATGAATCTGTTCCTTTTTGGTGAAAAAAAGGTCACCTTTACCTAATATGGGTAGAGAGTCTATTTAAGTCATTAAATCCTTGACAATTTTTAAAATACTAGTCACATTTGGCATGCTAAACTTTTTTTTTTCTTTTTATCACATTATCAATGGATTTAGAGAATGTTCAGTAAGTCTACTTATGTAATTGATTTAATAAGGATTCTGTGTAAGAATGGCATCAAAAAGATCTGGGTTTTCTTGAAGTAGAATATGGAATTCAACTACCTTCTACATCAGGGGCCCTGAACCTGAGGTCCGTGGACGACCCCTTAGCCATTTGTGGTTAGTGAACCTAGATAAGAAAAAAAATACATCCTAATTTTCACATTATTTTAACTCTAACTGAGCTTTAATCAGTGTGTCGATATGCTAGTGTGAAAATTTCCCCCACAAATGCAGATCACAGGGGTAGCTAGGTTTCACAATGGACAGAGCACTGGCCCTGGAGTCAGAAGGACCTGAGTTCAAATCTGGCCCCAGACACTTGACACTTACTAGCTATGTGACTCTGCCTGGGTAAGTCACTTAACCTCATTGCCTAGCAAAAAACAAAAACAAAAACAAAAACAAAAACAAAAACAAAAACAAAAACAAAAACAAAAACAAATGTATATCACAGTCCACCTATGACAGTAGAGGATCGCATCAGTCAGTACTTAAAATAATTCAGATGATTCACTGGAAGGTCAAACACTGAAGCTGAAGTTTAAATACTCTGGCCACATGACATGAAGATGGGACTCATTGAAAAAGACCTTGATGTTGGGAAAGATTGAAGGTAAAAGGAAAAGAGGATGGTATAGGATGAGGTGGATAGATAGTGTCATGGAAACAACAAACATGATGGTGGAGGACAACAGGGCATGGTGTGCTATGGTCCCTGTGGAGTTAGACAAGACTGAATGACAGAAGGAGGAGGAGGAGGAGAACACCAACAGCAACAGCAACAGCAACAGCAACAGCAGCAACAACAACAACAACAACAACAACAACAACAACAACAACAACAACAAATGAATCCCAGCGACTTGCCTGAGGCATATAGAGGTTAAAAGACTGAGAGCTGAGGACCTGAGTTTGATCTCCCTGTCAAAACTCTTACGAGGTGTGTTATCCTGAACAGGTCATTACCTATAAAATGGGAATAATAATAGCACCTATTTCACAGGGTTGTTGTCAAGATAAAATGAATTAAGATATATAAAGTACTTTAAGGTGCTACATAAATGTTAGCTATAATAAATTATTGTTACTACTACTACCACTATTACTACTACTACTAACTTTCAAGTGCCAGAGAAATCATTTGAACTCAGGTCTTGTAGAATCCAACTGTAGAATGGTATTATTCCACACTGTCTTTACTTAGAATATTTCTACTACCTTACTATTCAAATAGTAATGTTATGTGTTTTTTTTTTTCAGGTATTTGTACAAGAACGAAATCCACACAATAGATGCCCAAGCGTTTAAAGGGCTTATATCCTTGGAACAGCTGTAAGTAATGCTAATTTATTGAAACATTGATTGAGTTCATTGAGAAGCAAAACAACTTAGTGTTTTTTTCCTATAAAGTTCAATTGTGAGACTACAAATTTACACATATATGTATCTATGAATATATAACATGCCTTTTAAGTCTTATGTTCAAATTATGTCATATTCTGTGAATAACTCTATAAAAATTCTTATGTGTGTTACTTTAGTATTTTCTTTTAAATAAAAGTTGTAAGTATTGAAAGTTAAAATGGACCTTAGAAAGCCTCTAGTTCAATTCCTTATCAGATTTAGAGCTGGTAGGAAGCTTAGAAATCATCTAGGTCAACCTACTCATTTTACACATAAGGAAATAGAGCTAGAGAGGTTATATCACTTGCCCAGTGTTACTATGGACAGTATATATGTGATCCAGAACTCAAACTCAGGTCCTTCAATATCAGTCACCCCCTGATCCCATGATAGCTTGCTGATCTCCTTCATTTTACAAAGGAGGGAGCTGAAACCTAGAGCAGTGAGATGACTCACACTGTGGTGTTGCCAGTGAGGGCTCCTAGCTAAATTTCCAGTCCAATTTTCTTTTTGCTACATAAAACTGATAATGTGAAAACTATGCATGATGCCCCCGCAAACTGGCAAATCACTATCAGAACCCCAGGATGAAATATAAATCTCACTATGAGAAAAATCAAATTAAGCTAATAAAGCCACCGAAACAAAATTAGATATTTTATTCCAGATTTTTTCCATGATGCCTGAGTGTTTGTGAGACAAATCCTTCTGCTATATTTCAAAGCATTGTCCAAGCTGACCAGAGCTTTTGAGACATGCTTCCATTGAGTAACAATCCTTGTTTATGGTGTTTGCATGAGAAGCTTTAAGACATCATTTGTTATTTATGTACAGTTCTTAATAGGACTTTAATAGCAGAAATCTGTGATTACTGGCTTGAGGGAAACCTGGTTTAATAGCAGTACGTAAGAAAAGACCTGGGGATTTTAGTGGACTGAAAATTTAATATGTCAACTCTGTGGGGTGGCAGTCCAAAAAGCTAATCTTTTTTCTCATCTGTAAAAGAAAGATAAAAATAGCACCTACCTCTCAGGGTTGTCATGAGACTCAAGTGAAATAACAGCTGCAAAGTGCTTAGCACAGTGCCTGGCACACAATAGGCACTATATACATGTTAGTAATATAATAATATTATCCAATCATTTATTTAATTTATATTATTTATTAACTATTATTTAATAATAATTATTATTCGTGCCACCTTAGGTTGTGCCCATACCCAGGTGAGAAGTGTTGTACGGTACGGACTTTGGAGTGAGAGGATTTAAGTTCAAACCCCACTCTGGTACTCACTACATATCTGACTCTGGGCAATTCACTTAACTCCCTTGGAGCCTCAGTTTCCTCATCTGCAAAATGAGGGGGATGAACTTTTCCCTTCCACCTTCTCTGCTACTGTCAAAGGCAACACCATCCTCCCTGTCCAACAGGCTCACAACCTAGTTGCTATCCTTGACTCCTCACTCTCTTGAATCATGCCCCCCTCACATCTAGCCTGTTGCCAAGGCCTATTGATTTCACCTTTGCGATATTTCTTGAATACTCCCCCTTCTCTCCTCTGTAACTGCCACCTCTCTGGTGCAGGCCCTGATCTCCTCATGCCTAGATTACTGCAGCGGCTGCTGGTGGGTCTGCCTGCTACAAGTCCCCTCTCACTCCAATCCATCCTCCACTCAGCCGCCTAAGTGATTCTTGTAAAGCACAGGTCTGACCATGTTAATCTTGTCCGACTCCCCCAAATCAATAAACTCCAATAGCTCTCTGTCCATTCAAGGATCAAACACAAAATCCTCTGACATTCAAAACCTTTTATAGCCACCCTGCATGCCATGGCATCACTTCCCTAATGTCGTGGTCCTTTTCGGGAACAAAGGACAAACAACATCAGCAACAAACAAAACCAGTCTTCTTTTACCTTAAACACCTCCATTTAATTCTTTGATTCAATGACAATAGCCTCCTAGCCGTTCTTTGAACGAGATACTCCATCTTAGTGCTGGCCATTTTCACTGGCAGACACCATGCCTGGAATGTCCTTCCCCTTCATCCCTGTCTCTTTGCTTTCCTGTCTTTTTTCAAGTCCCAGCAAAAATTCCATCTTCTACGGGAAGCCCATGCCAACCCCTCCAATTCTAGTGCCTCCCCTCTCTTGATTATTTCTTAGTGGTCCTGTATTGAGCTTGTTTATAATAGTTGTTCGCATCACCCTTCATCAGGGTGATGAACTCCTCGAAGTCAGGGGTTGTCTTTTGCCTTTCTTTTTATCCCTAGCACTTAGTTTTGACTTTATAGGCCTCACACCTAGGTGTCTTATACATGGCAGGTGCTTAATTTATGCTTATTGAGTGGAACTGAAAAGAAATAGGATTGCTTTTATGTATATTGCATTCTTGTCCCACATCTGTATATGTTGTCTCCATTGTTTTAATTTGGGTCACAATCTGATTTAAAGAACACCTATGGTCCAGTTAAGTATGAAAAATCTATTTGATTAACATAACATTTTATATTATACTCTACAGTTAAGAAAGCCTTTTCATAACAATCCCACAAGGGAGATGACAAGGTAGTTATTGTTATCCCATTTTGCAAGTGAGGTAACTGAGGCTCAGAGAAGTTGACTGTTCAAGGTTTTACCAGTGCTGGGGTTAGAAAACCAGGTCTTTGTACTCTCTATCTAGCACCTTTTTCATTAAAGCTACACTGATATTAATCATTTAAATATGTTTACAAATGTTTTATAAATATTTAGCATAGTAAAAGGCCTAATTTCTATTTAAGATGCACATAATTCCCATCATTAAATATTTTAAATTCTAAAAATAATTGACTCTTTTTATTGTCAATGAGTAATGCTGTACTCATTTTTTTAGATGCTGTGGAAACATGCAATTTTAATTTCTATTTTTAAAGCACAGTAACACTCATGCTTTCTTATGTTGGCCTCCAAAGAAAGAGGTTTGTTGTTAGCTAAAAATTTCATATTCAGTTTTTCATTTAGAATATAATTGGTTATGTTAATCCTAGCTCTGAAAGCCAAGTTTGTTTTGGACTATGTCTACACAACTACAATAGATACAGGTAACACAAACATTTGGATAGTTCAATTCCCCTTGAACCCTCACTACAGCCCCAAGTGGCAAGGCTTAGAAATAACATGGTTGTCATTTGCAAAATTGTTAAAGATGCTATGTCAAACTGCCCTGATTCTGCCTCACTGATCCAAAATCAACCTTTGACAGTAACTTAAGGCATGTTTTGAAGATGGCATTTTTAGTGCAATGTCTCAGACATTTGGTTTATTTTTAACAGTAAAAGTTCTATAACTGGAGCCTGTTTCAGGGACATGTGTCAATAGGACTGTTTCCCTTATGTTGGCCATGAAAAAGGAAGTTATGATTAATTAAAAAAATCATTATTGCCTTTTGTTTCTAGACCATAGGCATTTCCCACAATCCCCACCCCAATGGGTTTTCCTTTGTAACAAAGAAAACAGATTTAAACAAAACTGATTGACATAGTAACAAGCAATGTGTACCTGATTCCACCAGCATAGTCTTCCACTTCTTTACAGAGAACCAGGAGGTATATTTCATCATTAATTTTCTAGAATCAAGATTGGTCATTGTAATTTATCCGAGTTCAACTACCTTGAATGTCATTTTAACTAAAGTTATTATAATCCCAATGCATGTTGTTTTCCTAGCTTAGTTTACTTTATTTTTATTAGTTCATTCAAATCTCCCCAAGTATCTGAATTTCTCATATTGAAGGGAGGGAGAGGAGAAATAGAGTAAGAAGGAGAGGGAAAATGAAAGGAGAAAAAGAGGGAAGATTAAAAAGGGGGAAGTGAAGGGAGAGGAGATACAGAAAAGAGGAGAGAAGACAACCAAATCAACAAAATTTTAAAAAGAATAAAGTAAAATAACAATAGAGAGGAAATAATTATCAGAAGCTATGATGCACAATTATATGCCAGCAAAACTGAGAACTCAAAAAGTTGGATGATCATTTCTAAAAATATAAAATGCATGAATTAACAAAATAAGAAACAGAGCTCCTGGCCTCATATTAGAAAGAGAAATATTGTATAATAAGCTATGAATGATTTACCAAAGAAAGAGACCTTCATCTTGATGCATGTACAAGTTAATTAGAATTACTTTTTCTTATTACATATATTTCATTATGTTTGTATGCCACATTTTGGTTAGTCATCTTCCAATCTATAGATGTTTACTTTATCCCATTCTTTGTGACTCCCCAAAATGCTGGTAAAAATATCTTTGTGCATGTAGAACTTTTCCTTTTGTCCTTTGATCTTATTTTATTAGAGGCTAAGCAGTGAAATCACACCAGGAAAAAAGATATGATGTCAGTTACTCTTTTTGTATCGTTCCATATTGTTTTTGAGAAAGGTTGGACCAATTCACAGCTTTCTTAACAGTATATTAGTATACTTGTTTCCCTATATCACTTACAACATTAAATATTTAACCTTTTCTCATTTTTATCACTTTGGGAGGGTGAGATAAAACTGCCGGTGTATTTTAATTTGTTTTTTTCTCTTGTTTTTAGTGATTTGCAATATTACATTATATGATTGCTAATAGTTTTCAGTTCATTTGGAAACTTCACATCCTTTTATGATAATCTATTAAAGTATAGCTATTGGTTTTATATATTTGCAACAATTCTTTATATAAGTTGGGTATCAGATTTTTATTTTTGTCATATTTAATATAATAATTTTGTCCACTAAACCACTTCTCTTCTTATTCTAACTGAATTGATTTTGTTTGTACAAATTCTTTTCAATTTCATATAATAAATTTGATCTATTTTTATTTTTAAATCTTCATCCTGTGTTTGGTTATAAATTTCTTCTTGGCCATTCATTTAAAAAGGATGTTCTTCTGTTCTTTATTTTCTATGATGTTAATGAATATTTAATTGAATTGGTGCCCCATGAAGATGATACTTATTCTCATTTCTTTGACTCTTCCATAAATCCAGTATTTATTTACAACTAATGTTTCCCCGACTCTGATCACCTATTGACTTAATCATTGAGATGGCTATCCTCCTCTTTGTCAATCACTACAAGTCTTACTTATAAAAGTGATCTTCTATTGTAATGATGATCCTTACATGACTATATATAGAGAAAGAATATTAGCCCCATTACTTAGTCCCTACTTTGTGATCGACATTTCTGCTATGAGTGATACTGTATTTCTGGTTCTGATATCTGATGTCTGGCTCTTCCAAAAATATTCTTCTATGCTGTACTGGAAAAAGGCCTCATCACTTACCTCTTTCTCTGCCTTTTTGTTCTTTCTTAAACCTAGACTTCTAAAATTTAAAACTAGAGATCACCTAGTCCAATTTGCTCATTTTACAGAAGAGAAAACCAAGGATAAGAGAGAATAAGTTATTTGACTAAAGAAATAGTTGGTATCAGAGCCAATTTTAGGACTTGTTCCCTTTGTCTTTTAGTCCACTCTTCTTTCTACTATGCTGTCTTTATGAAGCAATGGTAAACTCCCATCTTAAAAGCTTGTGTAATGATTATATGCTAAAATATGATGAACTGTTATCTTTGATTATTTCATACTGCCTACATTTTCTTTCTGCCCAAGTCTTTTAAGTTAAGGAAAAAGCTGTAAAACTTTAATATGAGAGGTAATGAAAGTCTGTTTTTGTGTGTCTCTATGTGTTGTAAATACCTCGGTATAAGTTCAATTCATTTAAAAAAATATTAAGCACTTTTTGTGTATGGAATACTATGAGAAATGCAAAGATAGAGAAAACATAATTTTTGTTCTCCTAGAGCTAAAGGTCTAGTATTAAGCAACCACACATAAATAAGTAGCTATACTACAAAATTGAGTATGATAATTACATAAGGAAAATACAGAGTGAAATCCAAGGAAGGAAACAGAATTTCTTTCTGGGGAGATAACCCCACATGGAGGAGGTTGAATTTATTCTGTATCTAGAAGAAAGGGAAGATTTCCCAGGTGGAAGTAGTTGAGAGGCCATTTCAGGGTGACAGAATGGCTTGAATAAGACATGGAAACAGAAAAAACACCATATGTGAACCCGGGGCAGATTCACTTTTTTTTTGGAATTAATAGTAATGGGAAGAGACTTTGTGTGAGATATGGCTGGAAAGGTCACACAACACCACATTGTGCAAGTCTTAGAATTCCAGACTAAGTAATTTGGAGTTTATTCAGTAGTCAATAAGAAGCCATTCAAGGGTTTTGATTAGAGGCATGAAATGATCAGATTTGGATATGAGAAAGATTAATGAGGAAGCACAGATTAGAATGGGAGAGAGGCTAAAAGTAGGAATATGTCAATACTTTTGCATTTGTCTCAGGGAAGGGTAATGATTGGCTATTTTAGGGTAATGGAAAGGAGAAGACAGAGTCAATAATTTGGAGTTATTCACAAGACTTCACAAGATTTTCAAATAATTAAATGTGCATTATTTATCTTTTCATTCTTTTTTGTTGGGGGCCAAATGGAACAGTCTGTAAGCTTTTATCAAGCACCTACAATGTTTCAAAGACTGTGCTAAGTATTAGGGATATAAAGAAAGATGAAAGCAAGGAGTTCACAGTCTAATAGGGAATATACCACATGCAAATAACTATGTACAAACAAGATAAATAGAGGATATAAATCAGAGATAATCAATAGAGGGAAGGGATTAGCATTAAGAGGGATCCATAAAGGCTTCTTACAGAGGGTGGGATTTTACCTGGAAATGGAAGAAAGCCAAATGACTTCCTGTCATTATTCACTTTCATGGGGCAGCTAGGTGGCTCAGTGGATAGAGTGCTGGCCTTGGAATCAGGAAGACTCATCTTCATCTCGCCTCAGACACTTACAACCTGTGTGACCTTGAGCAAGTCACTGTTTGCCTTAATTTCCTCATTTGGAAAATGAGTTGTAGAAAGAAACAGCAAACCACTCCAGTATTTTTGCCAAGAAAACTCCAAATGGAGACTGAACAACAAACATTCACTTTGATTTAATATTCAATGTATTCTTGCGCAGCTGGATAAAATGACAACTTTTTGTAATTGAATAGGAGTAAAGAGAAGTAAGCTATAACCTTGTGGAAAGCCTCTCTGGGACAACTCTTGTAACACACAGGATGATAATAATGATGTGTACCTAATCCTATCCCAGCATGGTTTTGATTTCTTCTGCTAAGTCTGTATATTTTGAGAACTTTTCTATCCCCTTCCTCTTCCTGTTCTTCTTTATTACCACTTACAAACCAAAACTGCAAGTGCAGGTGATCTTTTCTTAAACAAAAGAAGTATTTGTATTAAGTATGGCTTATTATGATCCTTTTCCATCACATGTTGAGTGAGTGGTTTGAAACATAGCCACTTGTATTTCCGTGTCAAAAGTTGGACAGGTTGGTATTTGGTTTCTTTTATAGAAAGATTTTGTTGCCCTCTTTTCTCCACTCTATCTAGATTTTATCAAGCTGGCAAGGTCTTTCTCAGGATATTTATTAGTACATAAGCTGAGCAGACTCTCCATGTTGAGATAATTACGACCTCTCAACATTGATGACTTTATCATCCTCGATTTAAGAGAAGCAGCCCATCATTGATCTCCACTGGACAATATGTACTTACACTTATGGATGCTGAAAATCTTGAACATGGGCTGAGTTCAAACAGCCTTAAAACCCAATCCTAAAGACAGTTCAAGAGTTAGGTACTGACTACTTAGCCTGGGCAACTGTCTAAGAGCTCAAACACCTCCAGCATTATCAACGAAAACTTTCTGATCTTTAAAAACACTTGAAGAATGAGTATTTTTTTTTTGAGCAATGTCAAAAGCAGGATTTTTTTCTCTAATAATCAAGAGCAATTCAGCCTTTGAATGCATTATTGCTGAAATCTTGTCCTTCAACCCTCATGTGAATTCAAGTTTTTGTATCAGAACAGAGAAAGCTAGAGGAAGAGGGACATTGTAGGTACAAAGGTGGAGGACACTTATCTGGACTTACCCACAAGGAGGTCTTGACAGTTTTTATGCTTTCTGTAGTCACTTGTAATCTGGAATCTAGCTGACCTAAGTAATTTCCTACAGTAATTCATATTCTTCAGTAATCCATGTGGGAATATATTTGAGTCATGTGTTAGTTTGATTCTCACCTTTTGGTTGCATGGAAGTAATGGTTACCATATAACTATACTTTTAGAGAGCATTTGCTGCTAAATATTGGAAAAAGAGACAAGAGAACCTGATCACCTTTCCAGACCTTGGAATTAGGCCCAGAAGCCTAGGACATTAATAACAGAACATTATCACAGAATCAAAGAGTTGGAAGAGATCCCAGAGACCATTAAATATAACCCATACTTGTACAGAGAGACAGCTAGGTAGTTCAGTGGACAGAGCACTGGGCCTGGAGTCAGGAAGATCTGAGTTCAAATGTGAGTTCAGATACTCACTAGTTGTGTGATTTAATCTCTGTTTACCTTAATCTACTGAAGAAGGAAATGGCAAACCACTCCAGGATAAGGGGGATTCCTTATTCCTAAGGGTAAGGAAATTGAAGCATAGCAAGGTTAAGTGACTTGCCCAAGGTCATACAGCTAATAAGTTTCTGAGGCAGAATTTGAACTCAGGGTCTTCCTGACTCTAAGTACTGTTCTTTTGACTCAAAGTATTTTTGCCAAGAAAACCCTATATGGAGTCACGAAGAGTCAGACATGATTAAAATGGCTGAAATAAATACTTATATAGGGATCCTTTCTTCAATATAACAAATGGTCATCTAACTTTCTCTTGGACACCTCTTATGTGGTGGGAATATACTGTCTTCTGAGGCAGCTCATTCTATTTTTGTTAACTTTTAATTGTTAGCAATTTTTTTTTCGTTTATTTCTGACTGAAATTTGCCTCTGCACTTTCTTCTTCTTTTTCTTTCTTCTTCTCCTCCTCCTCCTCATTCTTCCATGTAAAGCAGGGATTCTTAATTCTTAACCTTTTTTTTTCTTTTTTTTAGTGATGGCCCTGTTAAGCAGCCCAGTGAAGCCTATGGGGCCCTTCTCAGAGTAATATTTTTTTAAATTCATAAAATAAAATATATAGAATAACAAAGGAAACCAATTATATTTAATAAAGTTATCAAAATATTAAAATATAAACAAGTTTATGGAGCCCAGGTTAAGCATGCCTCTTGCAGGGCCATGGAGAACAAGCCTAATGCCTCTTTCACATAACAGATGCTAATGTTGGGGCAGCTAGGTGGCACAATACAGCACTGGCCCTGTAGGCAGGAGGACCTGAGTTCAAATCTGGCCTCAGACACTTGACACTAGCTGTGTGACTCTAGGCAAGTCACTTAACCCCATTGCCTCACCCAAAACAAAACAGATGCTAATGTTTGAAGATAGCAATTGTCTGTCCCCTAGATCTTTTCTTCTCCAGTCTAAATCTCTAATTCTTTCAACTGTTCCTCATTTGACATTGTCTTAAAGCATCTCAACATTCTGGTCAAGTTCACTGGTCTCTAGTTTGCTGAATCTTCTTCTAATTTGTAGAATTAAACTAGTATTTATCCATGGACATTTTTTCTTGTTAGTTCTACCATTGTCCATAGTTACTGAGAGGACACTGACGGGGCTTAGAAATCACATTTACTAGTTACTGCAATAGCTTGAGTTGAAGCTTGTCTTGCCCTGGTAACTTGAATTCACTGTGGTAGCAAAGAAATTTCTTATATCCTCCTCACTATATTTAACTTTTTGTAGGCGTTTTCATTCTCTTCTTTCCTGACTAAAGTAATTTTCCTTAAAAAAAAACAGGACAAAGTAACAATGGAGTATATGATAGTTCTTAATTTCATTTGTTATCCTCCCTTCCATCCTGAGAGGCAGTTCTGTTCTGTCTGTTAGCTTTTCCTCCCAAAGCTTTTGAAGTATCTAGGTGACATAATGAATAAAGAATAATATTTGGAGTCAGGAAGACCTGAGTTCAAATTTTGCCTTAGACACTTATTAGCTGTATTTCCCCGAGCAAGTCATTTAACCTTGCTGTGCTTCAGTTTCCTTATCCTTAAAATGGGTTTAATAATAGCGCCTATATCACAGGGTTGTTTTGTGAATCAATACATATAAACATATATACACACGCATACATACATATATATACACATATTTTTATATATAGTAAATATGTATACATATGTATGTACATGTATATATGCTTTGTGAACTTTAAAGTACTCTATAAATGTTAGTTATTATTATAACACAAAGCAATAAAACCTTTTTTGTTATTTATTATATTCATTGCCTCTTGTAACTGCTTTGTAGGAACTTAGTATCTTTTGATTAATTAGTGAAATAAGAATAGAAATAGGAATCCTACTTTTATTTAATTATGATAGCTATCATTATTATTATATATCACTTTTATTATCTTTTATTATTCGATGTTCATTCAACAGACATTTATTGGGTCTCTAATAAAGTAAAACACGGAGCAGTTAGGTATGATAGATGTAGTAGTGCTGTATGGTCAGGAATCATGGAGCAGGCCAGGGAACCTGGATTTGAATCCTGGCCCCGGTACTTGATTTTTCTCTGACACTGGACAAGTAATTTATATGTTTTGGTTCTGTTTTCTCATATGCAAAACAAAGGAGTAAATTATTTCAAATGTTTCTTCTTGCTTGTAATCTTCCGACTTATAAATCTACTTCAGATTTTGGAATAAGGAGTCGGGGAGTAGTATAAAGAAGGTAGAAAAGACCCGAGTGAACCTTTTTTGTTTAATATCATCATGCTTTTCCATTTCTATGGATATTGACTTTTTTAATATTTGAAGGAAACTAGGTAGATAAAGTGTTGGGCCTGGAGTCAGGAAGACTCATCTTCCTGAGTTCAAATCTGGCCTCACACACTTACTAGCTTTGTGACCCTGGGCAAGTTACATAATCCTGTTTGCCTCAGTTTCGTTATCTGCAAAATGAACTGGAGAAGGAAGTGGTAAACCACTCAGTGCCTTTGCCAAGAAAACCTTAAATGGGATCACAAAGAGCTAGACGTCACTGAACATGACTAAACAATAACAGAATTGCTTTTTTTTTTGGCCTGGACCCGCTATTAACATTGGCTTGGGAAACTCCCTGTGAGAAAATTCCCTTTTTTGCAATTTATAGTGTTAGAGAGGTACCTGAGACTCTGTTAAGTCAGATCAATGATTCTCAAACCATTTGTCTCAAGACCTCTTTGTACCATTTGTACCATTAAAAACTATTGAGGACCCCCAAGAACTTTTGTTTGTATGGAATATATCTGTTGATATTTACTGAATTAGAAATAAAAACTGATAAATTTTTAAAATATATTTATGAAGTTATTTAACAACTATAGTAAACCCATTACATGTTAATATGATGGTCATACTTTTACGAGAAATAACTATTTTTCCAAGAAAAAATTTAGTGAGAAAAATACCACTCCTATATATTTTTGCAAATTTCTTTAATATTTGGCTTAATTAAAGACAACTGGATTCTGATATATGCTTTTGCATTTAATCATTTGTGATATGTTGTTTTACATGAGGAAGTACATTAGGAAAATCTGGTCTCACAAAGATGTGTGATTGGAAAAGGGAGGAACATGTTAACAGATAAATAACATCTCAGTATTATTATGAAATTGTTCAGAACCCCTGAAAGGGTTTCTGGCACGCACAGGGTGCCATATTTACTTGGAGAACTGCTGAGTTAGATTATTTGTTCAGGGTCAGTGATGACACAGAACATGAGCCCAGGTCTTCATAATGCCAAGGCGAATTCTCTATGCATATTTTCTCATTTGTCTTAATGAAGTAAAACATATTTCAGAGAATTAATTATGGTGGGAGAGAAGCTTTAATTTACTTATAATGTTCTGAAAAAAATTATTCATTCCAAGTACTGTCTGGTTATCTCCATCGTCAGGAAAGAGGGATTGTGTTGGCAGAATTAAGTGCCTCAAAATCCCAAAAGCAGTTTTGGCAGCAAATGAGATGGCATTGGAGAACCAGGGGCTTCCCAATACTGCTTCTTCCCTGGAACATTTCACCAATGGAATCTTTACCTACAGTGATGTACACTAGTTGTGTTATTATTCACCTGGGGATGTGTAGGGGCACTGCATGGGCTCCCTAAGTAGAGTTATCAAGTGCTCCTGCTTTTCAAGATAAAATTTCCATGCTAGATTAAATTGGGGAGAATCTGGTCTTTGGAAATCCATTTACTTTTCTAGTGTTTGGATATTAGAAACAGATACACAGATCTTTTCTTATCTTTGTATCATCCTCAAAGGTTTTAGTGTAAATTCCCAAACACTCAAATATGAGAAACAGGTCCCTGAGAAAATAAACGAGATTTGTTTTATCTCCTCTGCTGCTCTATCTGCTTTTAGAGAGGTATTCACTGGGTCAGGATGAGGATGCTGAGTGAGCACAAACCTGCTATCTGATTTGAATCAGTGCTGAAAGTGATAGTGTCTTGAGAGGGGGATTAGCATCAACCTATTTTCCAGAGCAGGAGCCAGGAATGTTTTCAAATAGTTCTGCAAGTATCAGTAGCTTTCATTTGTGTATACAGAAGAGGAGGTGTGGAGTCTTTTTTAATTGCTAAACATTTCAAATTGTTGATTATGTAGAACAGATAATGTACCATATGGCCAGTGGAAGAGTATGGGGGCAGAACGTTACATACATCGTCAGATGCAGTCACTCTCTAGAATGAGTTCTTAATCTTTGGTCTGTGAACTTGCTTTTGTTTTTTTTTAAATATAATTGATTTCTTTTATAATCCTATGCATTTAAAAAACACCCTTCTGTGAAGGTGTTCATGGGCTTCACCAGAATGCCAAATGGGTCCATGACATAAAAAAGGTTAAGAATCCCTCTTCTTAAGGTTGTTTTTGTTTAATTCTTTCAAAAAAGATTCAGTTCTGCTTGTGGTAGGGTATATGTCTAGAAATAATTTTTTTAATGAAAAATAGTCATTAAATTTATTTTAAAATGTAAACATAAATGATTATATAGAAATAATCACTAAACTTATTTTTTAAAAGTAAATATAACTAAACCTCCACTTTTTAAGGATACACTTACTGAAAATCAAAACAAAAAAAAAACAAATAAATGAACTTAGATGAAGCAGTCATACCCTAAAATGGTATTTGGTTGATATGATTTCAGCTTGTTGAAAGGTACATATTAATTACTGGTAGGTAGTAGTTTTATTAGCGTTTGGACTTTGTTCACATCTTTTATTTGAGTCATCCAACATTTCTTTGGTTAGGGTTGACATCTTCGCTGAATTCTGATGCTAATTCTTCAGTGTGTTGTAGAAGTGATCCTGGTTTTTAGAAGGTTATGTTAGTAGCTAAAAGTCAGCAAGATCTTGATGATTCTGCTGAGCTGGGGAGGCTTTGAGCGTGGGCATGATCACATATGACTGTTATCCAAGAAGCAACCAAGGTCAGTTCAATGAGATTCATCCCCAAGTTGACCACAGAGTGATGCAATATTCAGCTACAGCAACTCATGAAAACCATCATATGAAGTCATAGAGATGAGTGAACTACATAGCTTCAGAGAGTAACTATGTATAGAAATTAAGATCCATTAAATTATTGAAACAACTGACCACCGCATGATTTAGTGGGAAGATCAGTGGATGAGAAACATACTAGTCCATTTATGATGTGTGGAAAAAAAAAGCAAAGCCCATGCTCACAGGGAACTTACCTAGATTCAACATATGGATATTAACAAAGCATTTATTTAGGCATCTAGTTGGTACGGTGCATAGAATGCTGGGCCTAGAGTGAGTAAGTCCTAAGCTCAAATCCATCCTTAAACACTTACTGGCTGTGTAATCATGGGGTGTATGGGATGGTCAGGGAGGACCAGTACCTCTAGTGTGAGGGCTTGCCAAGACCTTTTCATACTCATCCACCTTTGGTGTCCACCTTCACTCAGCTCTCCTCTGTGGCTCCAAGAAGATGTAGCATACACAGTGGCCATAGCCTGTTAAAACTGTGTTGGCAAATGGGCTAAACCAGGTTGAGAGTAACTGACAGGCCTCAAACCTGTCAACGAATTAGGGGGATGTCTACCCCAAGCATGCAAAGACTTAGTCTGGTGGAATGGCAGATGAGAACAATTGTTCCAACGGCCATGAAGGCAGCTGAAGCAGGCAGTGTGGGGTGCTTAGAGCTTGGTCAGACATCAGAGATGCCAAAGTCATTCACAGCACCCTGGGCCACTGCCAGTTGTCTTGACTTTTGTCTGGCCACTGAACTTCAATGACTGGAAGAGAGAGGGAGGCTGATGACTATGTGAAACTTTGCCTCACTTAAATCCAATCCTGTGATGTCATTGTCCTCTTCAAAACAAAAGACAAACAACACCTCAGTTTCCTTATTTGTAAAATGGAAATAATAATACCTTCTTCCCATGGTTGTTGTGAGGCTGAGATGAGATAATATTTGTAAAGTGCTATGCAAACTTTAAAGTATTACATTAATGCTAGCTATCATTATTAATAATTGTGATGATGATGATGATGATAACAATAAACAGGTACTATGTGCTAGGAATGATCTAGGAATCCAAAGACAAAAATGAAACAAGGAGCCTACATTCTATAAGGGGAGAAAATACATGCATAAATAAGTATATTCAAATATATATACATATGCATATACATATATAAATTTTAGTGGGAGGAGACCCTAGCACTTGGAAGCATAAGGAGAGACTTCATGTAGAAGCCATTACTTGATAAGGAAATAATCCAGTAACAGAATTATGCTTAGGAACAAGCCACTTTATTGCAGTTGCAGGAGAGACTAGAAAGCCAAAATTTAAAATTATCCCCCCGAAGAGCAATTTTCAGACAGTAGAATTTTTATACATTCATAAAGATGGTTAAGTGTTATCAGTGAAAATTATTTCCAGCTTACAGAGGAGCCAAGCACAGGATGTCTTCTAAGGAGATGAACATCAAAGAAGGTACAGCTGTTTTTACTTCCTGGAACTATTTTGCATTCTTATTATCAGCAAGGTCTTACAGAGCTAGGACAACGAGCCTTTTTAGTTCGAAATAACATTTTGGCTTCCTGAGGCCATCTGCTTCTTCCACAAGATGAAGTTTACTGCTTAATTAAGAGTTAAAACCCTTTATAACTTTAACACATTTGAACATTGTTTTGAAGCAAATAAGGGATTCTAAGAGATGGAGGGCAAGAAAAAAAGGCATTCCAGACATTGCAGAAAGCCAGTGAAGAGTTGTGAAGATGGGAGATGAAAGCTTTTCCCAGGGTTCCCAGCAGCCTCTAAGAAGCAAGATTTGGTGGTTAAATCTTTAAGTTATTTTAAGACCAATTTGGCTGGAATGAAGGGTGCAGAAAGGGGAGAAATGTCTAATGGAGGGAAAAATCTATAATGATTCTGGAAATGTAGGTTATATTTGATCTGAGGATCAGTTAGGAGCCATTGGAGTTTATTGATTAGGGGAGTAGCATGGTCAGATTTATATTTCATGAGAATAATTTTGGCAGCTACATGGAGAAGAATGAATGAATAAAAGAATATATTTAGCCCCTAAAATGTACCAAGTACTGGGGATACAAATTCAAGGTTGAAACAGTCTCTATACTCAAAAAGCCCATACTTTAAATGGAGGAGAGTTCAGAAAAGTCAGGGTTCAGTCACAGGACAGATGACAAGACCTGGAAGAACAAAAGGCACAGTGACAAGGCATAAGGTTAAGCCCAGTGGTCCTCAGGACACGGTGGCAAGGCAGATAATAAGGCCAGTTGATCTGTCTTACTAAAGGAATTATAGCTGGTGACTTCCTGTCATGGGAGTATCAATAGCCAAATTGATCCCAAAGCCAGATTCCATGACCATTGGAAAAGGGATATCCCAGTGGAATCTGAGCAGAGGTTGGGTTAGAGTGGAGAGGGATTCCTGACAAATCCTGGTTACTTCTATATTCTTGATCCCAATGAGATGGATTGGAGAAAGGAGAGACTTGAGTCAAGGTGACCAATTAGGAAGCTATTACAGTAGTCCAGGAAAGAAGTGAGGTGGGTCTAAACCAGGGTTGTGTCCATGTGAGTAGAGAGGAAGTGACGAGTTTGATAGATGCTTTGGAGGTTGAACTGAAAAGATTTGGCAACTTATTATTGGTTATGTGGGATGGAGTGTGAAAGTCAAGGATAATGCCACGTTTCTGTTGAGAGACTAGAAGAATCTTGGTACCATTCACAGAAATAAGAAAGAGTCAGAAATGAGGTGGACTTTGAGGAATAAATAATTAATTCAGTTTCGCCCACATTGAGTTTTTAAAAATAAAATAAAGGACACAGAGAAAGTGTGCTGTCTATGACCCAGTCACCCACATCTCTTCTGTCTGGCAATCTGGTGAAATCTATGGACTTCCCATACTAATGTGTTTTTTTTAAAATAATTAATTGAAGGAAGTGTTAAATTTTAGTTAAATATCAAAGTAAAGATGTATTTTTTCCTATCCAACTTCATAGATCCCTTTAGGGGGTTGATGGATTGAATTCCAGGTTAAGAACCCCTGTTCTAGGCTCACTAAAAGTATCACTGATATAATTCTAGTAGCAGACAGGAAAACAACTCATTATATTACAACATGATTTTGATGTCTGCTAGATCTTTATAATTTGAAAGTGGTTGATTCCAGGTAGCTTGGAGATTATGAGTATTTGCTATAATGACAACTATTAAAAAGCATTCATAAGATTTTATTCATCAGTGTAGTGCCCAAGTGATTGTAGACAACATTTTAGTCTGTGGTAATAGTCTGATTCCAGAATTGGAATCCATCTGGATGTAAACTATTTTTAGTTAGATTTAACAAATCCAATGATATTTTCCTGTTGTCAGCCTTGATTGTTGTTTGGTGAAGTAAAAATACTTTTTCCAAAGTATTTTTATAGGGTTTTGAGTTCCTCATCATGAACTTTAGGAATGTTTATCAATGCCCTTTCTCCTTTTTGGTGAGAGAATGTTAATTTTTCTATAGCTGTCTTTAGTGTGACAGGTCCTATGTTATGCAATTAATTTACGGACTTTTGTGAGGACATTTTTCAGATCTGTTATGTTCTCTTTAACAATTCTGAAAGTGCACATTAAGACTGATGTTTTGTAGGCATTAATTTCCTTAATTGTGTTTTTCCCATCCAGCTTTAATTTCAGGATGCCAATACATTTATTAATGTATTTAGCCACAGCCTTCTCCATTTTAGCTTTATGCTTGATTTATCTTGTTTGGAAGAGGATCAAGTTACTTATAGTTGTCACTTTCATTTATTGATTCAATGTGACCTCCACATTCAAGCTCAGTCTCAGTTTTTCCTTAGCTGAAATTAAGAATTTACACTAATAAAGGTCAAATGGCATTTAAAAATCATTGGGGAGAGATTATTACTGAGTATTGTGATCATTTGAATTTACCATGTGCCCTAAATTTGAAAGTCATGCCTGACCTTCATACTTTCAATTCTACTGTTGTTCAATTGTTTTTTAGTTGTATCTGACTCTTCATGACACTATTTGGGGTTTTCTTGGCAAAGGTAATAGAATGGTTTGCCATTTCCTTATCCAGCTTATAGATGAGGAAGCTGAGGCAAACAGGGTTAAGTGACTTGCCCAGGGTCATATAGCTAGTTAGTGTCTGAGGCCAGATTTGAACTCTGGAAGATGTGTCTTCCTGGCTCCAGACCTGGCAGTCTATCCACTGTGTCACCTAGCTGTCCCATACTTTCAGTGCTTGCTTAATACCATGATGTATGATCCTGTAAGAAGTTAATATGATGCCTTCCTGGAAATAACTTTCCCCCCACTTTTTCCTGCTTATTTACCACCATCACATAAATTTTATGAGCACAGTTCACATCATCAATGGTTTACTCTCTTCTGGAAAGCTATGCCAGCTGCCAGCGCCAAATAAGCAAATTAGGATATCAAGTGAATCATCATAAACATCTGGGTTCTGGTATACATATAAAGGAATGGATGTAATAGAAATGCTATCTCCTTATCTTGTAGATTTCCCCATATCCCCAACCACCTGTGCTCCTGAAGTAATTTTCTTTATATATAAATATTAAATTCATAATATAATTGTATGACACCATGGAAATGCCATGTCATGTTTTGGATACTAATTCATGGTTGGAAATTGGTAGACTTTGAAAAAAAACAGTTTTTGAGAGCTTATGGAAGAAAGAAGAGACTGAAAAAATATGTATATAGAAACTGCCTTTTTAAAAAAGCAGCTACTGAGTTGATGGTGACAGTTAATATAGTTTTATGAACAACAAATCATAGGATTGGATCAGATTTGGAGCTGGTAGAGACCACGGAAGACATGTGGCTCAGAGATATGAAGCAGCCCTCTCCTACTTCCCACAGTGTCACATGAGTAAAAAGTGACTGGGATCAGGATTTGAATTCAGGTCATGTGCTCTTTGAATCCAGTCGTCTTTCCAAACCTCAAAGTCTTCTTTTATAGAATTTTCTAAATTGTGTTTTCTTTATTGTGTGTGATTAAATTACAAAGAACATTCCCCTTAACTTTGACTGTTCTTGTTAAATATATTGACACTCGAATGTCAAAGGCTTTCTGCCTTGCTGTTTGGCCTCAGAACTTGATATGCTGGTGTCTCCTTCAGCATAATGGTGCAGAGGATAGAGCAATGGTCCTGGAGTCTGAATTCAGATCTGCTCTCAGACACTTACTAGCTATGTGACCCTGGGCAAGTCACTTACCCTCTGTTTGCCTCAGTTTCCTCAACTATAAAATGAGGATAATAGTGACACCTACTTCACAGGGTTATGAGAATAAAATGATGAATAATTGTAAAAAGTGCTTAGCACAGTGTTTGGCGTGTAGTTGATGCTATATAAATGCTTATTCTCTTCCCTTCTTCCACTTCCTAGGCCTAGGTGAATCTACTCCCCCACCCCTGTCCCCAAATACTTCGCCTTTGGGAAAAGACATAGGCTTTTTCCTTCTTCCTTTATCTGTTCTGTAAGGATAGTATGCATGCCTACATTCCTTCTTTGGATAATTTTTAAAGGATTTTAGTATTAAACCCTGTGGAAAATATACTTCCATATTTCAAAGATTTTTTTTGGTGATGTGTCAGTACTTTCTTTACTAAGAGTATCTCAATCCTGTCCATACTTTAATAAACTGTGCCTAAAATAATCTATCATTGGTTGCCAGTCTTCCGGTGATGAGAATTTCTATGCTTAACTTGGTTTGGATCATCTCTGAGAAGGGTCTAAAGCCTTTCCAACTTTGTAAGACTCACCTCATGGAGAATGTGCTTGTGTTCCACTGTCACAGCCTTTGGAAACCTAGAGTCAACTTTCATGCCATGATAAGATATTGGGATAAGACTTCATTGGAGAATAGTACATATGAGGGTGATATAATAAAAAGATAATGTAATTTAAAAAAATCCATCAGTATTCTTATATGTATATACAATGTAGCGACAAATGAACTTTATTTTTTCATAGATTCTTCTCTTTCTGGCTTTGTAATGGCTGTCCCCCATTGTAATGGCTATCCTAGAATGCATCCCTGCTCCCTCAGAATTACTTGTTTCCTTCAAAATTCAGCTTAAATGCAATCTTTTACATGAAGCCTTTCCTAATTTCATAACTACCTGTGTTCTCCCCCAAGCTCTACCCCTCAACTTTGTATTCACTTTTGATATTACATATATATGTATATATATATATACATACATAATTATATATCAAAGTTTTAAAACTTCTTTGTGTATAGACCTTTTTTGGCTGTCTGGTGAAGCCTATGGACTCTTTCTCAGATTAATGTTTTTAAATGTGTAAAATAAAATAATATTATAGAGGAAATTAATTATATTGAAATGTAGTTATCAAAATATTAAAAAAAGTTCACAGACTCTTGATATATATGTATACATATTATATATTATATATATACCCTCTACAATATATGTATGTATATATACATTTACACATACATAAACATAAAAGCACCATATGCATACACACATGTGTGAGTGTGTATGTATATTCCTTGATAGAATATAAGTTCCTCAAGGACAAGAGTACATAGTAGGTATTTTAATACAAGTCTATGATGTTCTCATAAAAATCTTTCCTCTCAGAATCAAGCCCACAAGAAAGATAGTTGACTCGCTCAGCTTATACATCTTGATCGAGGACCTACAAAGATACTATTTTTAACTCATCCTCTGTGTAACTCATCTGTCTAAAACAAACTTTCTAGCGAGATGATTACATCTAGCTCTGCCTCTCTGTGGTAATTAGATAATTTTCCACTGGTATTCCACTGGTATTGTACTTCCTTTCCACCTTCCATGTGGCCTAGGACCATGAGATTAGGCATTCATGATTCCTTCCAGTTATTGTCCCCCACTCCCCTTCAATTCTCCCCCTCAAAAAAAAAACTCCTCTGTAACTTTTCCTTTTCTGACCTTAGATTTCTGAATGAACCTCTTTCAGCTCCAACTTAATTGGAAGAATGAGTTAACAAACCCTAGAATACAGCCTAACTGCTATATTCAACCACCCTTTTATTCTCAAATAAGACCTTTTGGTCTTATTTGTGGGGATTTTTTGTTCCAATTGTGCTTTTCTTTGTGTCCTCAGACACTTAGAACACAGCAAGTGATAAATAATTTTTGTTGATTGATTGATTTTGAGTTATAGCTCATGTTTTTCTCCCTAGAGTAGTTGGTAATTTAGTAGAATCCTGGATCACAACCAGAAAAAGTACACAGTAATACATACAGTAATAATAGACAATTTCCTCTAACTTGAACAGAGTTACAGTTATAGAAAGAGCAAAGAGAAAGAGAAATGAAAAGAGAACATTGGATTTGGTAATAAAAAAGATCATTGGTAATTATGGAGGGAATAGTTTCAGTAGTCTTGGGCAAGACACAAGTGCAGGGACTAGTCTTGGCTGAAGGGGGAGGCATGCTATCCTTGTTAACCAGAGGCAAGACCTTTGAAAGAAGACATAAAGAATTTTTCAAAAGACATTTTGAATTTGGGGGAAGGGAATCAAAAAAACTAAAATGAGTGATTTTATCTAAGATGTGGTTACATTTTTTTTTT
>NW_020954590.1:72138234-72222407 GCF_900497805.2 Vombatus ursinus | reverse complement strand
AAAAAAAAAACAGTTATTTACTATTGTGTCAGATACTGTGCTAGTCTGTGAGAATACAAGGAGGAAAGATGACACAGGCCCTGCTATCAGGAAGTTTACAAAAAGCAAAAATCTCTATTGATGATTGCATGAGTTTGATTGATTGATTGCATGAGTTACGTGACTATGTTTGAGTCACTTAGCCCTATCTTTCCACATTTTCTCATTAGCTTTCTCTAGTTGGGCCTTATCTACTTTAAATCACGTGATCAATCAGGCAAAGCTGAAAGTGGTCCCAGGAGACAATCTCTTGCTGACAAAATAAGCACCTTCTCTGTAATGATGGCATAGTTTTATTATCTAAAACCAAGAGCAGCCCTGCAGCTAAACTTGCTGGCTAATTATAATGAGAGGGAGCTGCTTAACATCTATTATATTAAAACATACATTATTATATTTGGCAGTCATTCTTCAAGAATTCATCTACTTAGGGGTACACCTTATCCTAGAGGACCCACTAGTATGCAGTCTTATTCAAAATAAAGCATTCTACAGGGGCCGTATGATGTACATTTATGGTCCAAGCAACTGATTTGTAACACCTGCCCTTCAATTTGATCAGGCTTAAACTGTCCCTTGTATGTTTTATGGCAAAGAACTCTGGGATCTGAATCAGCACTTTTCTAAATTCATTAGTAGATTAAAACTTAAGTTATTTCTTGAGAGAAAATGTGGTCCTGAACGTTAAGAGTGGTATCCTTACTTTGTTTTCCCTTTGATGTACAGTAAGGTAGGGAGGGAGGAGACAGACCTATGCTTTATTTTGGTGTAGGGAAATATTTCCTCCTGTGCAGTTGGGCAATGGTCTCTAACAGTCTTTGCAAGTTGCCTGAGGACCTACAGGATTAAGTAACTTGCCCTGAATTAGTTTTTCCCGAGGCAGAGATTTGAACCTAAGTCTTTCTGACTCTACAACAGGTCTTCTATCCATTATGCTACGTTGCCAGTCCCTACAGGCCATACCATGAGAAAATGAGATATTAATCTCTCTGGGCAAGAAACATAAGAGTATTAAATGTTTCTTATAGAATGTTAACTCTGTCTCTTGGAAATCTCTAAAGCACATAACATAAATAATCAGCACTTTAGACACTTATCAAGTAACTCAATGATGAATTGGCTGAGGTCTAGCACTTGCCACGAGCTTGCTTGAGACAGCTGACATTTGAAAGACATTTTCAAATATATGTCTTAACCATCTATTCCCCCAGGTGGTCTAAGATCTATACCTACATTAAGTTAGGACATCAGAAAGGTAGCTTCCAGAAAAAAAGAATCTCTCAGTCAGATTTAATGTTATGCCTTCAGCTTTTATACAGTCTTGATATAAGAAATGTCCATTTGAAGAATGCCTACATCTTTTGTGAAATTATAGATGAAGGCAATGTCCATTATGGTGCTTTGTAACTCTTACTGAAAGACCCATGGGATTAATTTCTCCTAAAATTTAGTGTCAGGAAAATATTCATCTCTTCAGATGAACTTGAGCACTACCTTTTATTAGACAACGAGAACTATATAACCCAACATTACATTAGCTTCTAGGATGATCTGAGCCAAATTCAGTGCTCAGCTGTAGTAACTAACTCATCTTTAGGTGCTTCATCCATTAATTTCTCTTCTCCTTTCAATCCCCTCACCCCACACACTTCTTGGTTGTTTCTGTTTCTAATTTATGTGTCTTAATTTTGTAATGTGTTTTTTTAAGTGGAAATTTTTATATTTTTTCCAATTTTTTCCAATATATTATATATTTCCTCCAATTACACATACAATTATATGTAATAGCAATTTTAACATTCTTTTTTATAATGTATCTTAACTGCTTTTTGGAAGCATGTGGTACATAAATAAGTTAAAATACATTTATAAATAAAATGACTAAATATAAAACATTTTGTTAAACCACATATTCTGGTTTGGAAGTTCTGGTCCTCATTGGTCTTTGCATTGCTTTATTCTATGAACTACCTCAGTTTTCTGATATAAAAATAGGCTCCAACATTTATCAATGAAGAATATTTTGGCCATAGGCTAAGGCATGTCATTACTGGTGGAGAAACCCATGTTACTGAAGGGCAGGATACCAAAGAACAAAGGGAAAGAAACACAGGAAATGACTTTCACATCCAACCTAGGGGTAGTCATAGGGCAAAGAAGTGTTTCTTTCTGTCTCTAGTTGCATCCGTTTAATTTCATTATCATCATTATTCTTGTTTTTAATATACCTGATCAGGTGTCTTGAAAATGCTAATTTCGTAAGGTCAAAACAAGATTTACATGAATTTGATTGTCCCTCTCTCTTTCTAACTATTTCCTTTAGACCAAATTGTTATAATGACTGGTAGCATTTAAGGATTGTTTTATACAGGTTTTGGATCCTAAAGAAATGTGCAGCTTTTCTATTTTTGGCACATTTACCTTGAATTAGTAACTTTTTGAAGTTCAGAATTTTATAGTGGTTCTCATACACGTATACACATTTTCCTTTCTCATGATTTAATTTAGAAGTTTTGAGGAACAATTTGTGTACCATTTATTTGTGACTTTTGTGGTTTGAATACTTTTTAGAGACAATTTATTATAACTTGCAACATTTCAGAGTCTTCATTCTAATGTTTTGAAGTGGCTATAATAAGAAATGAGTGGAAGGTGTGGATATTTACATTTTCTAAGAGTTGGGTGCAGTCAGACTCCAGAGATAAGAGTATACTGATAAGATTCACTGTGCATACCTTTTTCCCTACTCTCCTTTTGAAAGCATGCCTGTTCACTTGATCATTTGATTTTGGTAGGGAATGGAAATTTTCCACCTTCAATATTGCTTCTGGTTTCTGAACTCTTTCATAAAATGATATTGTAAATATGATGAATGTAAAAATGCCCATACTAAGTGAACATTGAATTCTGAAAGCATTTCATTCCATAGGCTTTAGTATATTTTTCCTTCATTTCCTCTCCAAAGAAGAGGGATAATAAATTGTGTAAATGTGCTATTGAGTATAGACCCCATCAGTCCTACTTTTTAGCTTGCATTTTAAAATGGTATTGTGTGCTTTTTCTAAAATGGAAAAAAAGCCAAAACGCTTATTTCTAATTGCAGTGTTATTTTATGTCTGAAAAACTTCATGCTTTTCTAATCTAATCTTTTCCTATTCAAGAAGTTGTTTGGGTACTACTCATACTCTTCCTGCTACTTGGTTCTGACTTTTCTCTTCACCCCAACAACTGTAAACTTCTTTTCCTATCTGGAAAATTCCAATTTCCTAGCTCAGTGGTCTCCATTTTTTTTTTTTTATTATGTACCCTTATCAATTAAAAAAAAAACTTTGGGTACCTGCCCATAAGTAGATTTACTTATTTGTAAATACAAATAGTTATATACCAATAAGTAAGTGTATAATATAATTTCTACATAAATATAAATTAAAAACAGATGAGATAAAGATGGATTGATTTTAGAGCCAATAGTGAGTTTATTGAGCAGGGGAGTGACATGGTCTACCTTGCATATTATGAAATCACTTTGACAAAAGTATTTATAGTTTGGAGTGGGAGACAGGAGACAGGGAAACAACCTAGGAGCCTATTGCAAGTTAAGGCCACAAGTAATGAGGGCCTGAATTTTGGTGGTAGTTGTGTGTGTGTAGAGAATAGAATAGATGCAAACAGATGTGAAGATAGACTGACAGAATTTGTCAACTGATTGGATGAGGGAAAGAAAGGATTTGAAAAAGGCATCGAGGATATGAAAGTCTAAGTGATTAGAAGAATGGTGGAACCCTAGACAGTAATAAGGAAGTTTGGAAGAATGGGGTTTTATGAGGAATGTCAGTGTTTTAATATCTAGGTTGCAGATTACAATCAATGCATGTATACGTACTCATCCTGTGTATCTCACTCTGTCCCACTCAAAATGAAAAAAAAAAAAAGACAGGTGGGGCTCTTACTTAAATTCACTGTTTTCAGCACATAGTCCACCCACGTAATGGTACCTGTCACAGCCACAAGGTACTTAAGGACAGAAGGTGGTTGTGAAATTTTCCCAGTGGCACTTGAACCTTAAAGCCCTTAGGGGGCCCATCCTCAGTTCAGAAGAAGGACTTGCACAGCAGAGCATGGAGGCCAACTGGGGACAGTCAGGGAATCAGGGTAGGTGTGGTTATATTGGAACAATCCTCATGACATAGATCAGGGAATTTGGAATGTGACCCACCTTTTTCCCTCCAATTCCTTGATTACACACCCCTTCTAATCAGTCTTTAGTTCCCCTGGGTAAGGCCACAACCTACAAAGGGACACAGGTCCCTATTTGGGAGACTATTGGTCCAGCTGATTGACATCTCTGTCTTGTGACTTGAAAGATAGGAAACCAATCTGACTCACCTGAGACTTTCCTACACTTCCTTAAAAAATATCTGAGCTACCCTGACCATGGAACAGCCCTTACCAATAGAAAAGATGGGTTTAGGAGAGTCTCAGTGGGAACCTGATAAAGCTATGGTCCAAGTGCCGAGGAGCAGCTTCTTGTGAGACCATCTTGGATTTCTCCTTTTTGGCAAGGCCTAAAAGAATGGCATGGAATGCCAAAAGGCTTTCTAGTGATGCCCCTGGTTGTATTCTTTGCTTACCTTTTCCCTTTGAAAGTGTCTGTTTGATGGACTGCTCTGATTACAAGGTATTAGACCTAGTAGGCTTGTATGTGAGTGTGTGTGTGTGTGTGCACGTGTGTGTGTATCAGTGGGCTGCCCTTTTATGCTTCAGTTATTATCCTTTCTTTTCTGTCTTTACTCAGGTAGCTCTAGTTAAGCCCTATAACACCTCCATTAGTCTCTCCCTACCCCCATCCCCGGCTCCACCAAATAAAAGGAATTATTGCTTTCAGCAGTGCCTGGCCCAGCTAAGTCTTCTGCCAAGCCCCATTAAGTGCCAACAACTACCTACAGTGACCAAATCCTAACTATCATGCAGGTTGATTTTACTTCCATGGAATCATTAAACCAAAGAATGACTTTACCAGCCAATTCTCAACTTCTCACAAGTGATAGCTCCCTTCCAGTGCTAAGTCCCAGGCTGCTCCCTGCACACAGGTATCAGCTTCACTTCTCTCAGCAAAGTCCTCGACTGAGTTTGACAGACAGCAGGAGAAAAGTAAAAGTGATCAAGGATCCTCCATAGTTTCCTTTTCCCAAGTGTCGCTAGTGTTTTGGGTCAGTGAAGCCTGCATCTTCTGCTTCAGTGCCGATTCTTCACAAGCTGATAACTGCTGCTCCCAGCACAAGGAGCTCCTAACTCTTTGTTTTGTTCCTTCCAGGTATATTCACTTCAACCAAATAGAAACATTTCAGCCAGAAACCTTTGGAGACCTTCAGAAATTGGAGCGACTGTGAGTAGTGTCTTTTCTGGCACCTTGTTTTCTTTTCCTTTATTTAACCTGCCTTGATGATCTAGAGTCACTGGCTGACCTATTGGCCTAGCACAGAGTATAATCCAGAAAGTCTAAGAGACACAGGCTTCACTTATTGTTTAGAGTGAGAGAAACAAAGAATTGTAATCAGGCAATTTATACTTGAAAAATCAGAGGACCTTTGGGGACTCATTCCTTTCTGATTAGGCAAGAACTTCTTTCTCTTGTTCTTCCCTGGGAGGAGAATGCCCCTTATTTTAATTTCACCTTTTAAAAGATGGTTTGAGATTTGAGCTGAACTAAGGCTGATTGTAACATTCATATCACACGTAGCCTTTTAGCTAAATATTTTTTCCCTTAAAGCAAAAGTTGAACTATATAGGTAGAAAACAAACCATTTACTTCAGACAGCTGGCTTTTGAAGGGTTTTATTTAAGAACTAATTTCTGCGTTCAGAACCCAAATAACTTTCAACAAGGGCACATGGATGTTATTTTATCTACAACAGTCTATTGATATGCAAAATGGGCTCATGTTATCAATTGCTTTCTCCTTTTGGTATGTAGTTTACCCTAACATGAAGTAGCTGGCTATCACATACATATGAAAGTGTGGTAGTCTTGATTATTTGTGTGTTTATCTATCTACCTACCTACCTATCTATCTATTTATCTATAGTAAATGTTTATATATGTATAGTTATTCCTTCCACATCGAGGGGGATTAGCGGCACTTTGCCTCTGTGATCTGGAAAATCTGCATAAAATTTTTTGGTCCTCCCTTTACCAGTCTGAAATTTTTTCTTTTTCTTTTATGGAGTATATTGTAAAATTTGGGTTAAGTAGGTTCTGTGTCATCTGCCGGTCTTTGTGTATTGTCTGCGGTTTCTCAAAATTCCCCCCAAATTTCCATTTAATTTCTTATGTAAACTTGAGATACATCGAAACCACAATGGGGAAAGTAGTGATGTGGAAGGGATAACTGCGTATATAAAAAATTGAGTGTTACATATACATATTTTTATGTGTACATGTCTCTATCTATATCCATGTAAATCTCATGTAACACATACACATATAAGCCCCAAAGTCTACCAAAGCGGCTCATTCTACTGTTGGATAGTTTTCATTATTATGAAGCTTTTCTTCATATCAAGCTTAAATTTTCCTCTCTGCAGCTTCTACTCATTTCTGTTGTTTCTGCTGTCTGGGGCCAGACAGAACAAGACTAAACCCTCTTCCACATGACAGCCCTCCAGACACTTGAAGATGGTTCTTGTTTCCTCCAGAGTCTTCTCTGATTGTAGCTTGAACATCCCCAGTTGCTTCAGTTGATCCTGAAGATGAATTCAAGGTCCTTTATCATCCCTGTTTCCGTTCACGGGATGATCTTTGGATCATAAATATTCTCCTCAGTATGGGTTTCCAGAGCTGAAAACAGTTCTCAAAGCAGTGTAACAATAATGATAATATTATGCTTACGAAGTTTGCAAAACACTTTACAAATATATAACTTTATCATTGCAACAACCCTCAGAGGTTGATGCTGTTATGATCCCCATTTTCAAGATGAAGAGATTGAGACTGAGAGGGTCAGTGACTTGACCAGGTTCACATGGGTAAGGAAATGTCTGAAGCTGGGTTTTAACTCGGGTCTTCCTGACTCTAGGTCCAGAATTCTGTCTGCTGTGTCATGTAACATCTGCTTAATGTAGGTGATCGCCTCTCTTGTTCAGTACACTGTGCTTGTTTTAATGTATCACATTAGTTTTGTGGGCTGCCCTATCCCATTTTGTACTCACGTGGAACTTGTACTGCACTAATAAACCCTGCAGAGATTTTCAGAAGAGCTACCACCTAGCCATTTCATGGTCATGTACTTGCAAAATTAATGTTTTGAATCTAAATGTGAAAATATGCATTTATCCCTATTGACTTTTATCTTATTTAATTAGGAGGGTGGAGTTAAAAAACAAAACAAAACAAAAAAACTCCCAAAGACTATCTTTATAGACGGTTCAGAATTAGAGTCAATACTTTATTTTCCACCAGCTGTTCTGCTTGGTTTCAACTCCACTATCATTACACCCCAGTACCTGAGGCTGTTACACTCCAGCCTCAGGTGCCCTCTAGTGCCCTCACTTTTGTGTATTGTCTTCCCCCATTAGATGATAAACTGCTTTAGTACAAGGTCTTGCAAAACCTTATTTGTATCCCTAGAGTTTTACATAGTTCTTGGCACATAGCAAGTTTTAAGTAAATGTGTATTGCATTTCCTTGCATTGCATTCATTGTATTGTATCATACTGTATTGCATTGTAACCAAATGCTCCAGTCTGCAATATCCTTTTGGATCCTGACTCTTGTCTGCCAGTATATTAGCTATAGTTCCCACCTGTCACCTGCAAATTGATAAGTAGGCCATTTATGTCTTCATTCAAATTATTGATTAAACATGTTAATCAGCACATGGCTAAGCCCAGATTCTTTGGGGTACTTATTGGAGCCCTTCTTATAAAGTGACATCAAATGTCTTTTCATTTCCAACTCATGACAGTAGAGTCATCTAGGCCACTTTTCTACATCTTTATATAGGAATACTATTAATAACTTTGAGAAGTATATCCCTAAAATCTAGAACAAACTATATCCATAACATGCCCCTGATCATCCAGTTTCACGACTGTCAAAAAATGAAATCTGTATGATCTTCTTGATAAAGTTTTGCAAGATCTCCGTGATTGTCACTTCAATTTCTCCATGTTCTTCCTGAAAGACCAGTACTCTATTCATTATGCCGGATTATAAACAGTCAAAACTGAGAAAGACCCCAAAACGCAATGGAAAGATACTGGGTGGGTGTATTTTGGTTACAAACGGTGATTTACATAGTAAGAGCAGGTATAAATTATATCACCAATGAAGGCTAGGTTTGTAAAAAAAAGATAGACTAGGTTGTTTCCTGTACCTAGAATATCCTCCTTCCACTTTTTATCCTGTTGAATCTCTATACCTCCCTTACTCCACTCTCCCTAATCCTTTAATAACATCCCACCTCTCTTTTGCAATGGATGACTTTCCCTATGACTTTACCGAGATTTTTCATGCATTCTCTTTTGCTTCCATCCAATCTAAGTAGATGAAGTGATCTTTTCCTTGCCAAGATTAATTCTTCCATTTGTATTCTTGAGCACATTCTATCCCATTCCTTTTTGGGAATTCTCCCAGTCAATCATTTCCTGAATCTCACCTGTCCTCAATATTTCTCTATCGGTTGGTTCCTTCCCTCCTGCCTACAACCATGATCAAATAATCTATCCTTTAAAAAATCCCTTTTACCTTTCCATCTCACTTGAGAAGTTGGCTCGTTGTAATTTTAGTGTTAATTTTTATGGCCATAGATATGGTTTTGCATAGTCACGAACTTTATAGATGTGCCTTTCACCTGTCTCTTTGGTTGTATACCATCTCAAGGTATAAAGAAGTTTTCTCTATCATTTTTCCTAACTCAGGTTTTGATGTTGTTTATCCTTCATTCTTGAAGAGGACAATGACATCAGGGAGGTGATGCCATGACTTGCAAGTGAATTGGATTTAAATGAGAGAGTGTTGTGCCTCATTTTCTCCTCTAGGGCCATCTGGGTCCAGTGGCCTGATACAGATTGGGACTATTGGAGATGGCCCTGGATACAGGGGGGACCTGTCCTTTTTAATCTAAGGTCTTTAACAGATCTCAGTTTGACTGAGGCAGTGCCCATTCAGTAATTAAGGCTAGAGTCATTAGCTTCCACTTGCCCAATTCTAACTTTTAAGGTGTTGTTTTCCTTGATTAGCTTTTGTACTTTCTTTTCCATTTGGCCAATTGTACTCTTTAAAGAGTTATTTTCTTCAGTGGATTTTTGTATTTCTTTTTCCATTTAGCTCAGGTAAGATTGTTGTTGACCTATCCACCAGATTTTCTGGGCCCTTGGTTTTATCTTTTAACACCACTTTGGGTCTCAGTGACCACATATTTAATCCTAGCCTGCTAGTGTGACCTGGATGCCTGACTATTCTAATTAATCTGTCTTGGTTTTATTTCCCCTGCCAAAGCAGTTCAGGAGGAAGGGCTTGGACCTTTCTCTCTTGACATTTTTGGAAAATACTTTACTGACCCTGGGACATGTCAAATAATTCCAATTCAGAATAATCCTTCTTCTTAACCTCATGTATTTCTTAACAAATAAAGAGGAAAAAGGTACTGATATCATGAACAATGAGGAATTATGATACATGTATGTACACATATTTATATACACATATTTTATTAACATGTACTTATATTTTATTTGTATGTGATATGTATAATATTTATGTGCACACATGTGGTATAATCTATATGTGTATAAATATGCATATATTTATCTTAGAGTGCTAACTCAAAGAAGCTCAGAATTTGAAGGGAATTGAGATATATCATGAAAATTGTAAAATTGTTTTATGATATGATTTCTGTTATTTTTGGTACACTAAAGGAAAATCATTCCTTTGTTTGACATGTCTATTATAATAAACAGCTGTTTGCCATTTTCATTCTTTCTTTGAGAGTCAATACATTTGGTGCACGTGTGCAATATTTTCTGTGTATTTAATTTAAATGTCTCCAATAGATTTGACAGGGTAACTAATAATTCTTAGATATTTCTGTTATACTAAAGATAATATACATTAAACAGTCAACATACCAAAAAATTCTGCATCTGCTAATACTGAACCAGCAGAGACTATTATACCCTGAACTTGAAACCTTATTCTGTAGCAAAGTAGCATAGGGTTTTTAATAACTGCGAACAGTTAGAATCAGTTGTGCCCCAGCCAGTGAATTCAATAACCTTGCTGAGAGTGCTCAATCAACTGAAAATAAAGTGGGAGGCTTCTTAAAAGATCATCACCTACTAGCCCAACAGGATTCACTAATGACTTCAAAGTTGTAAACCTCTAACACCTCATTAGTTTTCAATTGTTGCATATTGTTTAGCAAAAGCATTGTCTGTTTCCCATGATGTCCTGTTGGGATGGTCAAAATCTCATTTTTATGGATCACTGCTTACCAGAAAGTATCTTTCACTAAGTAAAAGACAATAAAACTCAGAGTGATGAGCCATAATATTTGGGCAGATATTGAAACAGAAAGTAGGATCCTGAATTTGGCTGTTCCGTAGTCTATGCTAATATTGTGGAGAGGAACAACTGACTCTAAGATTCAACTCAATGTCTAATCATAGGATGATAGATTGAAAATTAGAAGGGACCTTAGAGGTCAACCAAGTTAAACTCCCTTCTTTTACATATGGAGAAACTGAGACACAGAGAGGTTAAGTGAATTGCCCAGAATTACACAGCTATTAAGTATGTGAGGTGGCTTTCAGTCTCAGGTTCTTGACTCCAAGTCCAGCAGTCTTATCATCTATACCATACATAGTAGGCCTTTGATAAATACTTTTTTTTTTTAAGCAATTGGGGTTAAGTGACTTGCCCAGGGTCACACAGCTAGTAAGTGTCAAGTGTTTGGTCTGAGGCCAGATTTGAACTCAGGTACTCCTGACTTCAGGGACAGTGTTCTATCCACTGTGCCACCTAGCTGCCCCTTAAATACTTCTTTTTTAAAAAAGTATTTTTTCTTTCTACATTTTAAATTCCAAACTGTCTCTGTCCCTCCTTCCCCACCCTGCATGACAAGGCCACCATTTGACACAGATATACATACATACACATATATATATGATATGTATATATACCCTCTATTGTAAAATCATACTATGCATATTTTTATTTATCAGTTCTTTTTCTGGAGGTGGCTAACATCTTCCTTCATAGGCCCTTTATAGCTGATTTGAATGTTTATAATACTCAGAATAACTTAGTTGTTCACAGTTATCCTTTGAAAAATATTGCTGTTACTGTATACAATGTTCTCTTGGTTCTGCTCATTTTACTCTTCATTATTTTATGTAGGCCTCTCTATATTTTTCTAAAATCAACCTGCTCATCATTTCTTATAGCACAGTAGTATTCCATCACAGTCACACCACAACTTGTTTAGACATTCTCCAGTTGATGCATATCCCCTCAATTTCCAATTATTTGCCATTACAAAAAAAAGGTATAAATATTTTAGAAAATATAGACATTTTCTTTTTTTTCTTGATCACCTTGGAAACAGACCTTATAGTCGTATTGCTGGGTCAAAGAGCATACACACTTTTATAACTCTTTGGGCATAATTCTACATTGTTCTCCATAATGGTTGAATCAGTTCACAATTCTACCAATGGTGTATCAGTTTTTTCATACCCCCTCCAATATTTGTAATTTCCCCTTCTATCATTTTAGCCAGTGTGATAGGTGTGAAATAATATCACAAAGTTGTTTTCATTTGCATTTCTCTAACAACAATGATTTAGAGCATTTTTTCATATGACTATATGTAGCTTTGATTTGTTCATTGAAAAACTGCCTGTTCATATCCTTTAACCATTCATCAATGGGGGAATGACTCATATAAATTTGACACAGTTCTGTGTATTGAGACCTTTATCTGAGAAACTGTCTATAAAATTTTTTCCCTAATTTTCTGCTTTCCTTCTAATCTTGGTTGCATTGGTTTTATTTATATGAAGCCTTTTTAATTTAATGTAATCAAAATTATCCATTTTACATCTTATGATGCTTTCTATCTCTTGTTATTCATAAATTATTCTCCTATAAGTCTGATAGGTAATATGTTCCATGTTCTCCTATTTTACTTATGACAACTCCCTTTACATCTAGGTCATGTGTCAATTTTGATCTTATCTTGGTAAATGGTGTTAGATTATTGGTTTATACTCAGTTTCTTCCAGACTGCTTTCTGGTTTTTCTAACTTTTTTTTTTTTTTTTACCAAATAGTGAATTCTTATCCCAAAACTTAAATCTTTACATTTATCAAACACAAGGTTACCATGATCATTCATTAATGTGTATTTTATGTCTACTCTGTTCCACTCATCCACCTTTCTATTTCTTAGCCATTACCAGATAGTTTTGACAATTACTGCCATATAATGTAGTTTAAGATTTGGTACTGCTAAGCCTCCTTCCTTTATTTTTAAAAAAGTATTTCCTTTGATATTTTTGACATTTTGTTCTTCTAAATGAATTTTTCTATTTTTTTCTAGCTCAATAACGTGTGTGTGTGTGTGTGTGTGTGTGTGATTTAATTGGGATGGTATTAAATAAGTAGATTAGTTTAGGTAGAATTGTTATTTTTTATTATATTGGCTTTGGTCACCCAAGAACAATGAATATTTCTCCAATTATTTAAATCTGGCTTTATTTGTGTAAAAATTGTTTTATATCTATGTTCATGCAGTTCCTGGGTTCATCTTGACAGGTATACTCCAAGGTATTTTATGCTGTCTACAATTATTTTAAATGGACTGTGTGTTATTATGTCTTCTTGAAGGATTTTGTTGGTGCTATATAGAAATGCTGATGATTTATCCTAATTTATTTAATATCCTGCTTTGTTGTTAAAATTATTAATTTTTTAATTAGTTTTTTAGTTAGATTTCTAGGATTTTCCAAATATGTCATCATTTTGTCTGAAAAAATAAATACTTTTATTACCTCATTGCTCATTCTGATTCCTTTAATTTCTTTTTCTTCTCTTATTGCTAGCATTTCTGATGCAATATTGAACAATACTGGTGATGATAAATACTTCTTAGATACTTAACACATATATTTCTGGGGAATAATTTTATTTTTAAAAGGTATCATCCTTTGGGGAATAATATCTATTTAAAAACATTATTATTGCATTTTGATTAAATATTATTTTCTGTTTTTCAGATTTTTGCACAATAATAAATTGTCTAAAATCCCAGCTGGGAGCTTTTCTAATCTGGATTCACTAAAGAGACTGTAAGTTTTTAAGACATTTCCTCCTAAATTAAAATTGGAATAAAATAGAATAAAAAGAAGAGATTTTCCTTTACGTTTTTGTGCTTTGAAAGGTGATGGCAGCTTTGGAGTATTAGGTAGAAAAATGTTTCAGATTATTCTAGTTGTGTGGAGGAAAAAGATATTTGAGAGTTTGTCACAAATGGAACTATAATCAATCTATTATTTCTCATAAATCTAGCTGGCTTATATGATTGTTATAATATTACTTCTCCAATGATTCCTTATTAAATCTAAAGACTTTTTAATATTTCTTTAAACTTGTCTTAAAAACAAAAATGCCCCAACACTCTAGAGACCCAAAGGAATTGTATGACTAAGTTCAGTTAATTTTCTACTATGGTCCTTATTTCAATCCCCCTTTTCCTCATTATTCCCATGTGTCACTCCATTAAACTTTCCTTTCAGATCCTCTTCCTTGGACATCACTGTTTCTCCACACCTTCTCCATTCTCTCTGTTTACCCTTCTTTTATTTTTTCTATATGTGTCTTTGTGTTTTTCTCTGATGGACACAAATCTAAACTTCAGCAGTTAGATGAATGGCAAAGATATGGATTTTCCACTCCATAGTTGCAGGTAATTGAGAACATTGCAGAAAGCAGACAAAAGAACATCTGTTGGTGGCCTTAGGTTATAAGTGCCAACAGTGTGTCCACTGCTAGAAAAAAGACTTATGGGCAAGAGAGTGTGAAGGCTAAGCAAAAGCCAAAAACACTAAAATACTAATGTTTTAGGTTAGTTGGTGCCAGGAGATAATATTGTGAACGTTTTTCAAATGTTAGAGATTATAAGTGAAAGAAAGGATCTGCTTAATTCTCACTTCTCTTAATGATTCCTCTTCTCAGATAGCATTTCTTTCTTTTTTTCTTTTTTTCTCTTAGCATGTTTGATAATTCTCAAGGCAAATACAACTGAGACAATCTATCATATATATATATATGTATATTATATATATGTTTTTGATACAAGGTACTTTGGAACTATATCCTATGCACAGAGAAATTTAACATGTTTCTCTGCCTTTGATCTATTTGTCTAAATCTATGTTTACCAGTGCTCTTAACACAAGTGAAGATTTTTTTTTGCTTGCTTGCTTCATCAAAACTGTGAAATACAGAATCCAGTGATAAATGTGAATAGGACTTCTTTTTAAATGTCAATAATGTCTATTCAACCAACACTCAAGCACTTTTTTCTTATAGGGACTTCTGATATTTGCATTATTTTCATCCAACCTGTCCAATTTCTTCTTTACTGGATTTGATTCTTCAATTATTACTGGAATAGGTTTTCCCTCTCTTTAGAGTTTCATATTGTCTTTATCTGTCTTGACAATTTCAGGTATTATTCAATTCAGCAAATATTAGCTAATTAGTAAACACTTATTAAGCACCTACTATGTGCCAGTCACTAATTGTAGGTCCTGAGGATATAAAGAAAGGCACCTAGTATGTTAAATGTATCCCACTAACTAGGTGTTGGAAGGGATACAACTATGGTTGAGAGTCCCTGTATACCCTTGAGGCTTATATTTTAGGAGAGAGTTTATTATATAATGACATCTCTTAGCTCTGATGATTTAATCTCTTACATATCTTATTGAAAACATAATTTGTTGTCAATATAACTTCTTTTCTCCAGAGGTTTTTTCCCCCTCACATCTTGCCTTTTCTATGTTTTAAGACTATTTTTTCACTGGTTCAAATGATTAAAACTGTTTTTCATTGTGTGCTACTGGAATGCAAAATACAAATACTAATAAAGCAAGACACTAAGGAGACAAAACTGGGTCACAGAGCAATCTGGCCATGTTTATTGTAAGCAAAGTCTACTATCATTCCAAAGATTTTGAAGTGTTTTATATAGTCTCATTAATGTCAATGAGATAGAAAGTGTCTTCTCTATTTTACAGATAGTTCAAAGCAAGTTCTTTACATTGGTCCTGTTTTGTCAGTGACAGAATGAGTACTAAACTGTACCTAGTTATTTCTGGTTTCAATCTTTTATGCTACTTATAGGCCAGAATATCAAAATTCTGGAAAGTTCTATGATTTTGTCAAGATAGGTAATCTCTAATGTGGAAACTCCCTTGACTGAGGCTAATTGTAGCCTGTCTATGATTTGATAGATAAGTAGTTGCTTAAGTCATAAAGGTTAAGTAATTTCCACAACTTCATAAAAGGCTATAAAAGAGATTTTTCAAGATTGAAGCAAAGTTAGAGAAAAAAAATCAACCAAATGAATCATACCTATAGTTGAATATAATTACATTTTCAAAATTATTTGGAAGCATTTTAGCCATCAAAGCAGTTTGGTTTAATGGGTGAAACATTAGAATGGGTAAGGGGAGTTTGAGTTCTATTTTTATATCACCAGTATGTCTGTATATATTACATTTTATGGGTCACCTGAGATCAGTTTCTCCATCTGTATAATAGGTGATTCTGGATAAGTACTATGTCACACAAGTACTATGAAGATTAATGAAATGACTTTTAGAAAGTGGTTTCAGATCGTTGGGTGAAAGGCACTATGAAAGCATAAATGATTTCTCATTTTATTTTCAGATATAAAAATTATATTCTTTATGATTCATTTTTTCCTTCAAAAGTATCTTTTAAGCAAAAACTTCCACATAGGTGGGAATGAATAATTGCTTATGTATTGTTTTCTTAGACTGGAAGTTATCAGAAGGCAGAGGCTGTGCCTATTCACTTTCTTTTCTATTTTACCTTGCATAATAGCACCTGCAGATTAGAGGTAAGTATATGCAGAGATACTAGTGATTTCAAAATTAGCACTAGAGGAGTAGCTTAGAGTGACAGAAAGAATGCTGAGCTTGGAATCCTGCCTCTTACACTGGTTAACTGCACGGTCATGGGCAAGACACTTAAACTCTCTCTGATCCACAATTGTTTCAGTTGCAAAAAGAGGATGGATGATAATACCTGCTGCTTCTACCTCAATGAGTCATTGTCAGGTTCAAATGAGATAATGCATGTAAAGCACTCGTGCAATAGAAATGTTAGCTATTATGATCAATTTTTGATAAACCTAAGAAATGTTCAGTATAACTTCTCCTTTCTTGTGAATATGAATCTGTTCCTTCTAAGTCATCTAACATTTCGAACACCAAACTTCCGTGTTTCATTATCAGGCAAAGTTTGTAAATAATCTCACTGTACAGCAGAGGCATCAGATGTGTAGTTCACAACAGTCCTGAAATGCTACCTGAACTAGATGAAAATATCATTGGGAAATATTTAACAAAATCCAATAAAACATAGATAAAATTACATTTTAAATTGAGTCAATAATATTCAGATCCATGAAGATCCCCTTCAGAGATCTTTATGCACAATTTCATGGCCCCAGTGTCTATTTGAGTTTGACACACTATTGTATAGCATACATTGCCAAATGGTCTTCAATAGAAGTGCCAACCCTGGATTCCTCTAACCCAGACTTTTTACCATATTTAACTTAAAAAATATTCAACCTTCCTATTATTCTTCAGTTACTCTGGACACTTTAATTGCAGGTCATTGCAATAATAATAATACTAAAAAAAAGACCTGATCTTTTTACTGGATTTTTTAAAATGAAAAACTAGGACTAAAAGAATACATAGAAGAAAAGAAAGTGTCATATGGCCCATGAAGACCCTGTGGGTGAATGATGTTGTAATTAATGAAAGTGAGACATGACAGCCTGTTAGAGCTTGGCATTTCTAATGTATCCCAAGGGATTGCCAATGCCATCACTTCTTACATTTAGCTCCCATTCGTGTAGATAAGAATCTCACACGGGCATTGAAGCGAGAACTGACTCTTTCATATTTAGCAACTGCAAACTCCTTTTGATGAGACTACCAGACATTGAACTGTGAGTGCTAATCAGATGAATTAACTTTTGGACTCGGGAATGCTGAATTTGCTCTATTTTTCAATCAAGCTGCTGACACAACAAAGTGATCAATGACAAGGAATAATCCAGGACAATCAGAACCCAACATTGCACTTCCTGAGCAAGTAATCTGTGCCTTTTATATCTAAAACACAATTCATTTTCCCCTTTAAAATGATTGTTTATTGACATAATTTATATTTACATCTCTTTCATTTCTACATGTATGCTTCCCTCTCACACTTAGCCAACAAGCTGTTCCTTGGTACCAAAAATAAAAAAAAAATAAAATAAAATAAAGGAGGGAAAAAAAACAACATTTGAGCAAAATTGACCAGATATCTACTGAATCTCACTTTATATACAGTGTTCTACACTCATAGTCCCATGCTCCTGCAAAGAAGGAAAGTTGGCAAATTTCTTATCTAATATCTAGGGTCAGGCTTGAACATTATAATTACATAACATCCAGTTTCTTTTTTGATAGTTGTTATTTCTATTTATATTGTACCAGTAGTATGTGTTTTTTTCTGGTTTTATTTACTTTGTATCAGTTCACATAAGCCTTCCTAAGGTTCTCTGATTTTTGCATAGTCATTATTTGGCATTGCACAGTAATATCTGATTAAATTCACATACCACAGTTTGTTTAGCTATTCCCAAAGTAAGGGCATCTACTTAGCTAAAACACCATTCTGGACAGCACATAAAATCTTCCCATTGTGGGCATTTTCCCCTCTGCTACATGTAATTTATGAGTGGAAGTTCCATTAAAAAATGGATGCCAAAATCTAACTTCTGAATGTAGGGGAGAAGATAGTTCTCCCTCTCTAAATTTATTTTACGTGGTAGTAGTGCAGATACATATTATTCCTTAGTGGGATATAATATCAACTATTCAGAATGAGAGAGGCAGGAGACCTGGGTTGTAGTCCCATTTATGCCATTTTCTGTATTACCTCAGAAAACTCACTTTTTCTTTTTTTTCTTTCTTTTTTTCTTTCTTTTTTTTCTTTTTTTTTGACTAGGCAATGGGGTTAAGTGACTTGCCCAGGGTCACACAGCTAGTGAGTATTATGTGTTTGAGGTCGGATTTGAACTCAGGTCCTCTTGACTTCAGGGCCAGTGCTCTATCCACTGGCACCACCTAGCTGCCCCGAAAACTCACTTTTCATTGCATGATTCTTAAAGCTCTAAAATTCTAAGAGTCTTTGAAATGATGGGCCTTCTACTCTCAGTGGCTGTATGAGATTCTACCAATGATAAGCATATTGTGGGAACTACTAATGATGTCCCATGAAATTTAACATACTTCCCTTGGTGACTGTTTTCCATTCTTGGGTCTGGAATGGTTTCATGTTTCCTTAACTTTTTTTTGATGGATTCTCTCAACAACTTGAAATTGAAAAAAAAATACTTTTGGACATCCAGATGGATATTATTCTATTACATATTCAGATTTGTTATCTATATTTTCATTAAGTACTATGAAATTCTTTGCAGACAATATTTTTAGAGACTTTTGATAGGTTCTGGCTTAGTTTCATGTACATTTGAGCCCTCAAAGGCTGTGTTGCTCTTACCAAGTAGGATTTTGAAAAACTCAAATATTTCTGCATATTGTGGTCAGATATTCAAAAAAGTAAAAAAAACCAAACTGTTTCTCATAAACTTGAAGAGTAAATGGTCCAGACATATATATATATAGTCAAGATATATATGTGTGTATGTGCATATATATATTTATATGTCTTTATCTATATACAGATATATTTTTGTTGTTGTTGTTGAGTCATTCAGTCATATCTGTCTCTTCCTGACCCCATGGACCATAGCATTCCAGGCTCTTTTATCCTCCACTACCTTCTGAGTCTGTCCAAGCTCATGTTCGTTGTTTCTATGACACTATATATCTGTCTCATCCTTTGCTGTCCTCTTCTCCTTTTATGTTCAGAGTCCTATCTTCTCATTATGTTGCCAAAGTATTTAAGCTTCAGCTTCAGTATTTGACCTTCCAATGAATAGTCTGAATTAATTTTTTAAATTAACTGGCATTTCTACCAATGCCAGTTGGCTTCACTGTATATTAGAGTCTTTTGTTTTTTTTTAATTAATTTGTTTATTTTTAGTTTCCAACATTCACTTCCACAAGACTTTGAGTTCCAAATTTTCTCCTCATCTCATCCCTCCCCCCCACCCCAAGATGGCATGCGTTCTGAATATCCCTTCTCCTAATCTGCCCTCTCTTCTATCTCTCCCCCCTTCTCTTATACCCTTCCCCTTCAATTTTTCTGTAGGGCAGGATAGATTTCTATACCCCATTGCCTGTACATCTTATTTCCCAGTTGCATGTGAAAACAATTTTTTTAACATTTGTTTTTAAAACTTTGGGTTCCAAATTTTCTCCCTTCCTCACTTCCCACCCACCCACATTAGAGTCTTATAGAGATGTCTAGAACACTAGGAGCTTAAGTGATTTGCCTAGGGTTACACAACCAGTATGATTTGGAAATGGGACTTAAACCCAGGTCTTTGTGGCTCTCTAGCCACTGTTTGTCAACAAGCATTTATTAAGCACCTACTATGTGCTAGCCATTTTGCTAAGCACTGGAGATACATAGGGAGGCAAAAAAGCCTCCAGCCCCTGCTTCTAAGGAGTTCATGGACCAATGCGGAAGACAATATAACATAACTACTTACAAACAAGACATATACATAACAAACCAGAAGTTATCTCAAAGAGATGACACTACACAGTCCTACCTCTCTATAGTATATAAATATTTAAGTGCTGCCTAGAAACTTATTTTCTTTTTAGAGGACTGGGTTCCCAAACTCTTTAGAAACTCAACATTGTACAAAAAGGTGGGGAACATCACCCTCTCCTCCTCACCTCCCACCTCCTAGGAGACTATGCATGTGGCTTGATCATCTCTGGAATTATGATTGCAATAACCATGTACCTTAGCCACTCCCTCTACATGATGGTTCAGGAATTCTTGCTACTCCACCATTTTCCCTATCAATTCTTGGGTCAAGAGGTTGCCATGGCTCTGAGGAAGGCTCTGCTAATCTATAAGCATCATCCCCCTTCATTCTTTCAGACTGAGCACTATTCTTTGATCTCATCTTTTTCTGGATCTTTCCAGAAAACAAGGGAAAAGGTTCTTTTTTAATAAAGATTCTTTTTTGGATCTGCTAAATAGAAGTGATTCCCATAATAATCCAAGTCAAGCAAATCATTAACAATCATTGAGTTCTTGAGAATTAATCACTCAACCCCACTGAGGTTTTAATGAACAGTTCCTAGTGGATATCATCTAATCATTTTAATGAGGCTATCAATGGACATGCTTACACCCTCCATAAGATAATAAGGTCATAGAATTAGAACTAAAGATACAAAGTCCCAAACAAAAGCCAACACCTCCCGCTCCATATAACTCCTTTGATTAACACCTAACATAAGTTCACAAATGCTAAGATTACATCTGATATACAGAGAAGCATTGTGGCAGAGTGAAAGAAGTGCTGTATTTAATGAAAGACCTGGATTTGAGTTCTAATGGTGGTATTTAGTAGTTATGTGACTATAGGTAATTCTTTTAACTTCTCAGAGTCTGTCTATGAAATGGAATTTCTTTTTTTTTTTCTGGGAGGAGGGTTGGACCTATGATTTGGTCAGTGAGGAAACTCTCTATAAATACATATACCAGTTGTTCTGCAATTTAGTTTTAAAGGAATTTCTGGGGAGGGGCTGGTATTGAAAGGCAAGAGACTTGATCAGGGTCACACAATCAGTGTGTGACCCACTGTTTAGAATTTGAATTTAGATCTTTCTGATTTGCAGGCTTATTCCCAATCTACTACATCAATCTTGCTATAATTTATTTAAAATAAGTTTTGATTGATATTTTCTGTTTCTTACATTATCATAGTATCCCATGTATCCCTCCCACATGTTCCCTAAGCACTATCGTACATGACAGTATTTTTTTAGAGAGGGAAAAAAAATCATCACAAGTGATCAGCACGTTGAAAAAATCTGAAAACAAGTACAATGTATAACATTTATGCACTTCTTACTTCCACATGGGTAGTTTGGGGGTATCTTTTCATATCTCTTCATTCAAATTTCATTTGATCTTTATAATATTTTTACATTTACTTTTGATTTTTTGATTTTACATTGTTATAGTTACTGTGTATGTTATTTTCTTGGCTTGGCTTAACTTCACTCTGCATCAGTACATACGGATCTTTCCACTCTTCTCTGTATTCACCACATACATAATTCCTTACAGCGTAGCAGTATTCCATTACATTCATGTACCAAATTTGGTTAGCCATTCTCCAATTGATGGAAATTTACTTGTTTCTAACTCTTAGCAATCACAAAAAATGCTGCTATAAATATTTTGGAATATATATGGACTTTTTTCTTACAGATGACTTATTAGGGGTATAAGCCTAGTAATGAAGTCTCTGATTCAAAGGATATGTATGACATTTTAGTTATTTTAGCTTTCCAGAATGGTTATATTACTTCATAGCTCCACCAACAATGTATTCATGTGCCACTCTTCCCACAACCCCTTCACCACTGACTGTTGCAACTTTTTGTCATTTTTGCCAATTGGCATGCTGTGAGGTGAAACCTCAGAGTTGTTTTGATGGGCATGCCTCTTATTATTAATGATTTGGAGCAATTTCATGTGATTATGAATAATTTGCTTTTCTTTTGAGAAATGTTTGTTCTTATACTTTGACCATTTATTTATTTGGGTATTAGTTTTACATACATGTATTAATTGTTTTTATATCTTAAATACCAAGTCCTTATCAAAGAAATTTGCTAAAAATATTTTTCCCATTTGACCACTTCCCTTCTTATCTTAGATAAATTAGTATCAATATAGAAGCTTTTCAATTTCAACTAGTCAAAGTCATCTGTTTTATCTTTTGCATCAGTCTCTTTTTTGGTTAAAATACATCTCTTGCACATAGCTGTGAGAGGTATATGATTTTTTTTCTCTGCTAAGGTTTTGTAGTATGATCTTTAATATTAAGGTTACATATAGGCTTAAAATGTATTGTGATAAATAATGGTAGATGTTGGTCTGAACCTAGTTTCTAGCCTGACTGTTTTTCAGTTTTCCTAGCAGATTTTTTTTTTCTTTTTTAAAAAAATCAAATAGGGAGTTTCCCCTAAGTAACATGTTTTACACTTTATCAAGCACTGGGTTATTGAGTTCTATTGTTTTTGAATCTCCATTGTCTAATCTGTTCCATTACTCTCTCTATTATTTAACAAATGCCAGATGGTTTTGATAACTGCTATTCTGTAATATTGTTTGAGGTCTAGAAATGTTATTACCCCTTCATCCTTACTTCTTTTTATCATTTCCCTTGATATTCTAGACATTTTGTTTTTTCAAATGAATTTTGTTTTTAATTTATCAAGCTTTGCAAAGTAGTCCCTTGGTAATTTGATTGGTATAGCATTAAAAGTGTAAATTAATTTTGGTAGTATTACCATTTTCATTATATTGTCCTGGTCTAGCAATGAGCTCTGACTATTATTTTAGCTATTTAGGTTGTTCTTTATTTCTTTAAGGATTACTTTGTAATTGAATTTACACAAATCTTTTCTGTACATTGGAAAGTTGATCTCTAGATAATTTATGCATTTTGTAGTTATGTGGAATGGAATTTTCTTTCTATTACTGCTTCTCATGTTTTTTATTATCATATAGAAATGCTATTGATTTTTGAGGCTTTATTTTATAGTCTGCAACTTTGCAGAAGCTATTAATTGTCTCAGTATCTTTGCTGATTTTCCCCAGGGTTTTCCAAATAAACCATCATATCATCACCAACAGGAATAGTTCTAGCTCCTCTTTGCCTGTCATTAGTCCTTTCATTGCTTTCTTTTGTCTTGTTGCTATTGATAGTATTTTCAGAACTATATCAAATAATAGTAAAGAAAAGGGGCAAATTTATTTCACTCCCAGGCTTTCTATACTTTAATCATGGAATTTTTGTGAAGGGCTTTGTAAATAATGAAAAATGATAATAAAAATAATTATAACAAACATATATGTATATATATGTATGTATTTATATGTTGCTGTTCAGTCATGTTTCAGTCATGTCTGATTCTTTGTGACTCCATTTGAGGTTTTCTTGGCAAAGATATTGGAGTGGCTTGCCATGTCCTTCTCCAATGTATTTATATAAATGCATATAAAACATATGTGTGAATATATATGTAATATGTGTATTACATATATTTACATATGTGTATATATGTATATATATATATACATATGGTGTTTTAATGTTTGATAAGTATTTTATATGATCCCCTTTATATGGTCATCTTATGTGATCTTCAAAGCATCCTTGGGAAGTAGGTGCTATTATCACGACATAACCATTTTATAGATTACAATACTCGGGCAGGTGGGTAGAGGTTAAATAACTTGCATAGAGTCACACAGCTGGTTAACTTCTGAAGCAGCATTTGAACTGAGGCTTCGTGACTCCATTGCAGACACCAGACCACCCAGCTGCCTATCAAGTGTTATTTAAATGCATGTCTTTGTCAATGGAGTAAAATGAGGCACATGGAAGCTCAATGATATTCAATAAGATTTATTAACTCAAAACAATTTCACAGATCTGGTTTTAATTGTCCCCATGTGTAGGCGCCTGGATTCTAATGCTTTGGTATGTGACTGTGATCTAACATGGCTGGGACAGCTTTTAAAAAGCTATGCTCAGAATGGCCACACTCAGGCAGCTGCAACCTGTGAATATCCCAGAAGCCTTCAAGGGAGATCAGTTGGCTCCTTAACAGCTGATGAATTCAACTGTGGTGAGTCCTTTTCATAATATCTTAGAGCTTTCATGTATCCTCTTTCTTTAATGTCCCTGTTAATGGATATATACTTGGATAATTGCTCACGGAAATATGTGGTTGAAATACTATTAGGCTGTTCTTTAAAAAGAACAACTATAATTCTTTGCATCATATGCTGTCTTTACTTTAAAGGAAATCTTTAAGATCATGGAATTTTTGAGCAGAAAAAGCTTTAGGGACATCTCTTCCAACACCCTCATTTTGCAGATAAGGAAACATCCCAAAAAGTTAATATGATTTAGCCAAGGCAGGAGTGGTGAGTTCAGACCCGAAGTCTTCCAACTCCCAGTCCAGTATTCTATCTACTGTACCACACTGTCAATTAGGATAAGCAATTGTGTTAATAGTAATTTTAAGCTATAAAGTATAAAATTTTATTTGAGGCAAATTGTGATTTTATATCTGTGTAGTAGTAGTTATTGAGTTTATGTTTTAAGTCTTGACTACACTAGGAAAATAAATGAATCCCAAACATTTTATAGCATTATACTCTATTGTCTATTACCATTGCACTATCTTTAAAGTCTGGAATGTTCATAGTCAATGTGAAAAATGAAATTATTTAAATAATTATATAGTGTAAAGTATCAAGGTAGTGATGGAAACCCTTAAAAGTTCAGGATATTGACCTTGTGAACTGACAGTTTTGAACATATTTATCAAGAAAAATTTAAGATTTTCCCATGAGTCAAGAGAGAGTTTTTTTTTTTTGTAAGAAGCAATTTATGAATGAAGAAGGTCTATGTCCACATGGTTGATCATTTTCCTTGTCAGATATGATTTGCATAATGTCATTATCTTCCTTCAAAACTTACAATGACTATTACCTATTGGATCACATCTAAACTTCTCCATATAGCATTCAATGCATTCCATTGTCTGCTGTACACCCTACCTATCCAACCTTATCTAATAATACTTCCTTCCATATCTCCTTTACTCTTGCTAGCAGGCTGTCCTTATACTCTCTAATTTGTGTTTTCCTGTTTCTGTGCCTTAGCAATACTGTTTTCCTTCCCTGAAATACTTTCTTACCTCTTTTCTACCAATTTATATTTATCACTTCCTTTAAGAAACCTTCTTTGACTAATTTTAGCATAACTTGATCACCTTACTCCAATTTCCTCAGCTCTTCTATGTAGTTTGTACTATATTATTGTAATCTTATTTATATTCTCCAGATGGCTTTTCTATATTTGTTTTATTACCCCATCTAGATTGTAAGCTCTCCATGGACAAGAATTGTATTTTCTATTTCTTTGTATCATATATCTAGTACAGAGCTATGTGTGCAGTAGGCACTTAATAATGAGTAAGTAAACACTTATTAAACACCTACTGTTCTGGGCACTGTGCTAAGCTCAGGGGTTATAAGAAAGTCAAAAGACAGCCCCCATTCTCAAGGAACACACAGTCTGATGATGGTGACAACATACAAACAACTATGTTCAGACAAGCTATACACAGGATAAATTGCAAGTATTAACAGAGGGAAATGATTAACAGAGAATGAATGAATTTTCTGATCATTTTCTTTTGGGGCCATAATAATGATTGATCATTCAACATGGTACATTTAGTTTTGGGGATGATAATAATGACTAATCACAGGTCAATCAAAGAACCCAGACACATAATAGAAAGTCAAGTTACATGTACTCTGGAGATGTCTTTCACTAAATTCCTACACTAGTGGCTACTACTGGTGTAGAAGATGACCCTAGGATCTTAATGGCCAAATAAGATGGGGGTGAACAGATTTTTGCTTCAAAGTGAAAAGGCTTGACTTTTGGTCCCAGGCATGGCCTACATATATGGTGTCTGAAGACCAAGCAAGCTAAGGTTAGAGAGGCCAGTTTGTCCATAAATGATGCATATTTTTGGTCATAGCAACTCTCTCTCTTTTTTTTTTTTTAGTGAGGCAGTTGGGGTTAAGTGACTTGCCCAAGGTCACACAGCTAGTACGTATCAAGTGTTTGGTCTGACGCCGGATTTGAACTCAGGTCCTCCTGACTTCAGGGCCGGTGCTCTATCCACTGCACCACCTAGCTGACCCCCAGTCATAGCAACTCTTGAGGACCATCTGCTAAATCATAGAGGGATTATGATCTACATTGATGGAGGGAGTAGCCATCCCAGAGAAATCATAGCTCCTCAAAGTATTGACACATACAGATGTTGATACTCATGACCAAATAGTAACTTGAATAAAAACATTTAGCAAATTTATTAATTGTACTTATTTCTAAAGCTAGTTTTTCATGTAGCAGATTACTTTAAAAACTAATCTTGCATAAAGAAATTTCTCTTGACTAGTGAATAAGAATGCAGTTGCTTTTCAGTGGTTACTTTTTAAAATTTTACAAATTCTGTATTTGTACTAACAAGACAAGTAAACCATAATATTCCTATTTTGACAACTTGAATCAAGCCACTATAGGCACAACAGATTAATCTTATGATAGAAATTTAAGGAGGATGGAGATTCATTTCCTGTTATGGACATTTGCTCATTTTTTCCCTTTAACCCTAAACATAATCAAAACCTAAACATGAAAACAGATAAAAAGGAATGCAAAATGAAAGAATATTTGTTCTCTAAAAATCATTTTGAACTTCGTGAGAATGTACTGTGTATTTCTCTCAAATGTGGTGAGCTGGAAGAAGTGGTGGCTTTTCAGGCAGAGCTCTTGGATTCACATGCTGGCTTAGCCTCTTTCTGTCTGTGTGACCTTGGGCAAGTGATTTAACTTTTCTGTGCCTCAATTTCTTCATCTGCAAAATGAGGTGATTGGATGAAATGATGTATAAAGTTCCTTCCAGGTCCAAATCTATTATCTTATAAGATAATCCATGGTTTCTATATACTGATAACATGAGAGATGACATGAATTCATATTGATTCAATTAAAATGCTGTGATGATGGTAAATAACAGTAATGGCTTATATTTAGATTTTCTGAGCTACTAAGTGCTTTCACATACATTTCATATGATACTCTATAAAATATATATTGTTCTTGTTCAGTTGTTTTCAGTTGTGACTGACTTTGTGACCCCATTTGGGGTTTTCTTGGCAAAGATACTGGACCTTCTCCAGCTTATTTTACAGATGAGTAAACTAAGGCAAACAGGGTTAAGTGACTTGCACAGGGCCTCACGGGTAATAAGTAAGTATCTGAGGCCAGATTTGAACTCAGGAAGATGAGTCTTACTGACTCCAGGCCTGGAACTCTGTCTACCGCCCCACCTAGTTGCCCAGATAAAATATGTAGTGCCAATGTTATAATCCTCATATATAAGGTTAGTCCTTTGGTACAGTAGAAGAACGCAAGCTAATCCTGTTTCTTTTGCTTACTGCCTTTGTCACCTTAGGCAAGTCACTTTATTTCCCCAGGCTTCACTTTTCCCAGTTCCAAAATGAAGGGTTGGGAGAGATGGTCCATGGAGTGCTAGATTTATAATCCTACGCTGTGCCCAGACTCGTCATTTCTATCTTCATGGCATTTTTTCTCATATGCCCCCTTCTCTCCACCAACACTGACTCCACTCTGGTGCAGGAGCTGACCACTTACTGCCTTCTGGTTGTTCCCTCTGCCACAAGTCTCTCTCCATTTCCACCCATCCACCTCTCAGCTGTCAGATTGATCTTTTTAAAGCAAATGTCTGACCAAGTCACCCTACTACCCTCATTCAATAAACTCCAATGACTCCCTAGTGCCTTTAGGATCAAAATTAAATCCTCTCTTTGGCCTTTAACGGCCCTCATAGACTGGGCTATACCTACTTTCCTATGCTTTTACACTTTACACTCCCAGCCACCCCCATGTTTGCTTTGATCCAGTGACAATGACCTTTTTGCTGTCCCTTTCACATCTCTATCTCCCACCTTTTATTATTTTCACTGTCTGTCCCCATGCTTGGGACTCTTTCTGTCCTCATTCATCCCTCCTGGCTTCTCTGGCTTCCTTCAAATCTTAGATAATGTCTTACCTTCTACAAGAAGTGTTTCTCGGGTCCTTCTTCTCAGTGCCCTTCCTCTAAAATTATCTCCAATTTGCCCTTTATATACCTTGTTGTATATTGTTATTTGTTGCATGTTGTTTCCTGTTAGACTGTGAAGTCTTTGAGAGTGGGGATTTTAAAAATTTTTTTGCCTTTCTTTTTATCTATGGTGCTTAGCATGGTGCCTGACAAATAGTAGGAGTTATTAAAATCTAGTTCACCGACTGCTTCTCTCCCTTTTTTCCCTAAACAAAGTAATCAATTCAAATGATTGTGAAAGATTTGTTACAGATCATCCTCTTGACTTCTTGCCAGATGTCTCCATGTGACATGGGACAATCTTCATGACAGGAAGCCCTAGCAGTAACTTGAATTTTGATACACTGTAAAGTATAGAGAGAAAATATGGGATTTGTTGTAAAAAGTGAAACACTTTTTTTATCTGGACAATGGCTCCTTCCAAATTTAATTGAGTAGGATATGAGCCTTTTCAGAAGAATCTTAAACATGCTTTATTACAATTAAATTTAAAATGCTTTCATGCTTCTAGCACTCAAACTTTAGTCTATGGAAAGGGAACATTAGCTTGCATTGGTAAGCATTTTTGTTCATCAAGGTTTAAAGATTGGCCTATGAAATCCCAAGTAAAATGCATAAACTGCATGGTTAGAAAGCTAATTGTCCAAGAATAGTGTATGTAAAACTGCAAGTTTAATTTAGCTACTTGGTTTGAAAAATTGACCCATAAAATCCAAATCTTCCCATAAATACAGTTGCTTTGAACTTTTAGAAATTAGAGCACTCAGAAAGCTTGACTTAAAACGCTGCACTGCAGATTTTTCCATGGGGTGAATTGAAAGCAAAAATGTTTCTAATTACCAAACAGAAAATACAACTGAGATGTCTAAAGGCCTTTAAGTATGCAAAAATCGTGATGAAAGGATTGGGTGATATTTCATGAATTTCTTGTTAGTTGATGAAACCTTATGTAAACTTTTGCTTTCACATAGGCTTAACTTGCCAAAAGAACTCTGAAATTTTCCTCTAGCTCCTTTTCAACACCCTTTGTAGCAGATGGTGAAATATTAATCTTTTAAGATTTCTCCTAAGTTGACTTAATTATTTTGTTACAGAGAGACCTCGAATTACCTTTGAGCCCCAAGATGTGGATGTCACTTCAGGGAATACTGTCTACTTTACTTGCCGTGCAGAAGGAAACCCCAAGCCCAAGATTATTTGGCTACATAACAAGTAAATATCATATAAATACTCTTGTGTGTTTCAAATGTCAGTGCCCTGAGAATCTTTAATCTCATCTTTTACTTGGAGAAGTAAAGATGCTGTAATGAAAAAACATCTGACTTGTTGAGAGGTGTGGTCTTTAGCTCTGCCTCTACCTTAATGGCCTAAGGTATCCATAGTGTCTTTTAAAACAGGATATATTTTGGGACAAAAATGATGAATGTATGCGATTAGGGAACTGGTCAAATACTTTTGTGTCATCCTTAGAATGAGAAAGAACTGAGTGAAACAATTCATTCTAATCTTAGTTGAATTGGCTGGAAAAAATACTTCCCTTTCATAGGTTTCAGGTTTAAGCAAAGATTCGAGATTGGGTCACATGATGCCTAAAACCATTGTGTATCTTTAATATTCCAGTACGGTGTAGGCCATAATTCACATTGCAGCACTTATCTCCCAATAATGAAATATTACAAATTACTGTATGGTTGTACAGATGGGGTTAAATTGGCCTGTGTAGGTACTATTCAGGGTGAACTCATGGAAACCTCTGGGTTGTAGAAGGATATGTGTGACTCAGTGAGGAAAGAACTTGATGTTTTGACATAATGCAACAAACTAAAAACAGACTTTTGTTCCTCTACCCATTCTATGGCAGTGTCAGGGGGGTTAGGAAGCTGGTCCATCAGTTGAAAAAGACTGGCAACCTGCTTTTTGCCTTGGACTATTTCATCTGGCAAGTAGTTCTATCACTAGACTTCCTGTGGGGGGAGTGTGGTGAACTGACATTCTACTGAGAGATAAAATATATATATATATATATACGCTAAGAGAAAAAAAAGCATGGTATGAGGAAAATTGGGAAAGGAGAAAGCACTAAAAAACTGAGAGGGGAAATGGAGATCAGATGAGGTTCCTCAGATGATGCCTGAGCTGGGTCTTAAAGGAAGACAGGGATTCTAAGAGACAGGGATGAGGCAGGAATGAGTCACAGACATGGAGGGATGGACTGTGCATTTGCACAGAGGTGGGGTATAGAGTGTTACGAACAGATAGTTGTAGGAACAGATAATGGCTGGAACATAGAATTTGCAAGTGAGAATAATATGAAATAAGTCTAGAAAGGAAAATAGGAGCCAGATTACTGGCTAGGGAGAGGAGAGGTTAGACTTAAGTGTCAAGCCAAGGTTTTTTATTTTGTCCTATAGACAGTGAAAACCTTTGATTAGGGGGATGATATGATCATGGCTGGATGTTAAGAAGATTGTTTTGGCAACTGTATGCAAGGTGTATTAGAGATGGACAATATGGGAAGTGGAGAAACTACTTGGGAGGTTATTACAGTAGTGGCAAAAAGGATAAGAGCACAAATTAGAATCATAATCATATGTATGCAGAAGAGACAAATTTGAGAGATGTGCTGGGAGTAAAGTCAATACGAATTGGGAACTTATTGGTTATGGAGGCAAGATAGAAGGAAGAGTCAAGGATGTTTCAATATTACATGCCTGGGTAACTGAAGTGATGTCTTCAGTGGAAATAGAAAAGTTTTTTTTGGGGGTACAATTCAATAGGTCTTTGAATTACACTGGCAGGGAGGTAATGATTGAAATAATTTTCTCTAAGTGTTGGAGAGAAGCTTACCTCATATTTTTGTCTCTGGTTTCTCTACAAGGGAGAAAGATCTACAGATTTGGAAAGATTAGACAATAAGGTTTAAAAGGGAGTTAAACCAAGATAAGTGAGATAATTCTAAGAGAGCAGCTACCACTTACCAATTAGTTCAAGTTATCAGGTCCTAAAGAATACCTTTACAATTAGAATGTCTGATCTGATGTTAATGATATTTGAGAAGTTGCAGAAAAGAGTTCTACAGGAATGGAGATGGACAAATGTCCTGATTTTCATAAAAGATGATGGCAGACCATAGCTTCAATTTCTGGCAAAACTCTTGAGGTTTTTATTGAACTTATCTGTGAGCATTTAGACAAGGACAAAGCAGTCACTAAAAGCCAGCCTGGCTTCATCAAGAACAGGAAAAGCAGACTAAATGAAATTGATGAGGTTACTATATTAGTAGGTAACATGACTGCTATAAACATAATATACATGCATTTTAGCAAAGATTTTGTCTGAGTCTCTTATGTTAACTATTTGGATAAAATGTAGAGCTGTGGGATCAATGAATATACAGTTATTTGGACTAGATATGGTCAGATGACTATATTCAGAGAGCAGTTTAAAAGAATGCTTTCAACTTGGAGGAAGTGAGTGCCCCAATGAACTATCCATGGTCACAGATTGTTTATTTCTGTGAGTTGCCTAGATGGCCTGGCCATTAAATTTATAGATGATATAAAGCTATAGTAAGGGGGACAACTGGCATGTTTGCTGACAAAATCTTAGCTACTACTTTGTTCTAAATCTCATAATATGAAATGTAATAGAAATGTATGTTTATATCCTTAGTTTCAAATATTTGTGATCACAAGCACAGTATGAGGGAGTTGTAGTTAGATCCAAAGGATTAAATAAAGTGAAAGCTTAAAATGAGCAAATAGTGCTGACGTGATTTAAACATATCTATATATGTGCGTGTGTGTGTGTGTTACTATATACGTATATACATATATACAAATAAATACATATGTACATACACACATACATACTTATGTGTATATGTGCATATATATATATATATATATATATATATATCAGGTTTCACTGACAGGCATAGTATGTAGAGCAAGGGAGGTGATAATTCAACGGCCTTTGCTCTGATCAGATCGCTTCTTGAACATTGTGTTTAATTCTGGATACCATATTTTAAAAATATTGTCAGACTGGAGTGGATCTGAAAGAGTACAACCAGGATTTTTAGGGTAAAAGAAATCATGCTTTATGATGCTGTGTTGAAGGAACTAGGGTATTTAGCCTGGAGACGAGATGACGAAAATTTAGGTGATCATGTTAACTGTCCTTAAATGTTACATGGGAGAGAGTGATGACTTTTTTCTCTGGCCCCAGAAGCCTGAACTAGTACTAGGAGCTATGGGTATAAGTATTCAACAAAAGCAGAATTCACTTTGATATTAGGAAAAATGTCCGAAGACTTAGAGATTTTCAAAAGTTAATTAGGCTTCTATAGGAGATAGTAGGCTTCCCAGAACTGGAGAACTTAACCAAAGCAAATGACTACTTTTTTAAAAAAAATAATCAAGTAGATTTGTAATTTCCAAAATAATTTCTTGCAGAAATTCTCATTTTATGAGGTCTTACACCTCTTAGAAGAAATGACAGGCTCATGATATTAGGTAACTGATAATTAGTCCATATTCCCCACAATCACCTTTCTGTTTATACCTTTTTGGGGGCAGTGAGGGGAATACAGATAGAAATGAAGGCAATGGAATGAATGAACAAAAGATTCAACAGCATCTTTTTTCCTTGACTGATGACAAAGGAGAGGTCTGTTGGTTGTTTTCTAATATGAAATATGACATAGGTAGAGGAGATAGGGTGACAAATGACCCAATTGGCCCAGCAGGCACCAAAATGACAACTTTTTTGGGGGAACTGTATGAGGAGTATAGCTCAAGCATAAGTTGGACTTGATAGCAACTGAGTCATAGGTTCATAAACTTAGACCTAGAAATATGACAACAACGATAGCTAACATTTATGTAGGACTTGGAATTTTGCAAAGTACTTTACATATATTATTGCAAATGATACTCACAACAGTCACGTAAGATTGGTGCTCTTATGTTATAGATAAGGAAAATTAGACTGAAACATTTGCTTAAGGTCACACAGCTAGCAATTGTCTGAGGCAGATGATGACTCCATAATCTCCATTCTACCTTTGGAGGTCATCTCATCCAATTTACTTATTTTGCAGAAAAAGGAATTGAGGTCCCTTCTAACTATGTGATGCTGATGATCTAGTCTTCCTCCACGTGAATCATGGATTCCTTCTATAATATCCTCAATGAGTGTTAATCTAGCCTCTACAGTAATGCTATCAGGAATGCACATCTTAGAATGACACAAGGCAGCCCATTCCAGTGAGTCTACTCTTATTGTTTTCAGTTCTTTCCCACATTACGGTGAGATCTCTCCCATAATTTCCACCTGTAAGTTTCCATCTTTCAGGCCAACTTGAAGCTTTTACATGACAGCCCTTTGAACAGTAGAAGACATTGATCGTGTGCTCACTAAAGTATTCTTTTCTCCAGGCTAAACATCCCAAGTTCCTTTACTTATTTGTTCCTTTAATTGGTCGTTTAATTTTGACATTCTTCTTCATTTTCTTCTCCCTTTTCTGGACATTCTCAAGCTTGCTGGTATCCTTCCTAAAATATGATATTCAGAAAAGGATGTCATTCACTATATGTGTTCTGGCCATGGTAGCATACAGTGAGGTGATGTTCTCTCCCATTATAGAATCTATACTTCTCTCTTAATTCAGCAAAAGATCATGTTAGTGTTTTCCACGTCCGAGTCACAATGTTAAATCATTTTGAGCTAACAGTTCACTAAAACCCACATGATTTAAAAAAATAAAGACTGGTATCCTTAAAATCTCCCTGTCTTCTATTTGTAAAGTTTTTAAAATCTTATGTTTTCATATGTCTTGCTAAAATCCAGACATATTCTATCACAACTGGACTACTGATCTAGTAACCACTCAAGAAACAAAATATGGGTGGTTGAGTATGACTTGTTCTATGTGAAAATTTGTTAGCTTCCGGTGATCATAAATCACAAGTAATGGCACAAAGGGCATACCTGTAAAATCTTTTCACTATCTTTTGATTCAGTTTTTTCAAGCTAGAGAATTTTAACTCATTTAGAGAAAATATATACTCTCTTACTCTGATTTTCTCATTCTTACTTCTCTTATTATATTTATTTCTCTCTTATTTTGACTTTCAGTTCCCACATGACTATTTTTATTATAGCCCTTTCAGTCTAAAGATTATTCTTTATGTTAGAGAAAGCAACTAAAATAGCAGTTGGGTAGCTTTCTTTTCTCTCTGCTATCCACTAATATTTTCCCAACCATCCTAAGTAATGAGCCTGTCCCTTCCTTTTTCTCCTTGCCTCCTGTTTTTTTGCTGTCATTGATTTTTAAAGAAAACTCTTGAGTGAATTCTAGGGTTTTACCTTTCTGACAGTGTTCTTACACTTCTGTCAATTTAGTGTGTATTGATCCTTAGCTAAGTTCTCCTGCTTTCATCTTTGTTACTTTTTCTTTTAAAATTTGAGCTCATTGGAGGGCAAAACCCTCTCCCTGCCCAAGTCAGGCCCTTTCAGGTATTCTTGGATATCTTTTTACCCCTTTCCACAGGTGAAGGCTCTAGATTCTTCTCTGCTCCCAACAACTGCTTATGGACCAAGGTCAACTAAATCTGTCTTTTAAATTTGAGCTCATTGGAGGACAACAACAACATCAGCAACAACCACAGCTTGCATTTATCTAGAATTTTAACAATTGCAAAACATTTCAGAAATATTATTTCATTTGATCCTCACAACATCCATGTGTGGTGGGTGAAATAATTACTTCTGCTGAGAGAGGTTTAGTGTCTTTTTCAGGGTCTCCCGCTAGTACGTGTCTGAGGCTGCATTTGAACTCAAGTTTTCCAGATCCTAAGTCCTTTGCTCTGTCCACTGCATATGTATGCAACCACATTGATTGCCTTTCTATTTTCATCCTTGTCTAGCACTTTTCTTTCATAGATTTTTTTTTTTTTTAGGCAATTGTGGTTAAGTGGCTTGCCCAGGGTCACACAGCTAGTGTCAAGAGTTTGATCTGAGGTTGGATTTGAACTCAGGTCCTCCTGACTTCAGGGCCAGTGCTCTATCCACTGTACCACCTAGCTGCCCCTAAATTTTTGTTCTTAAGAGCCTCCAAGCTCACAGGAAGCTTCTTCCATGATAAAATCCCATGTTATGAAGTTATGTCTATTTTTCTCCCTGAACATTCTTGAAAATTTATGATACTTGTTAGACCTGACTAGGGTCTATATTATTCTTACCTTTCATAAACTCTAAAGCTGCAGGGTCATTTTTCTCCCTGGGTTCCCAGTGTTTATCATGTCACTTGCTACTGAGAATCAGGACTAATGTTCTGCTTACTGTTTCCTCTGCCTAATGGAAGGTGTTATAAACAACAAACAGACGTATATAATTAATTGATCCAATTTTATCAGATGGACACTTCCAGCAAATTTAATTGATTTCCACTGATAGCTATTAAATGCCCTCTGTATACAGAGAACTATGCTAGGCACTAGGAAAGATGCAATTTTGATAAGGAACAGTCTCAATCCTCATGTATTTACAGACCAATAACAGATAAAGACATACACATCCATAGCTATTATACACATTAAACTGTATGCCCCTCGAGAGCCTCTGAATGCCCAGTGCTTAACATAGTGCCTGGCAAATATGTAGCACTTAATAAATGTTTGTTGACTGATTAATAACACATAAATGTCTTAAAGATAAATAAAACAAATTGCTTTATTGAACACTGAAGTGTGCCAAAATAGTGAAGTAAGGGAAAAGACCAGGTTTGTGTGTGTGTGAGAGAGAGAGTGGGGATAAAGGTGTATAAAGTAGGGTTTAAACTTGTTAAGTTTGGGGTGCTAAATAGGACATTTATGATGAGAGGTTCCATAAGACAGTTAGAAGTATGTGGTTCTAGAGCTCATTGAGATCTGGGCAGGAGATATAAATTTGACAATTTTTTTAGGAATGTTGGACTGCTCTATAGGCTTGGAAAAGTAGAGCTAGAAGATGCATGAAAGAGGGTATAATTGGAGAAACAATATTTTGGGGGAGCCAGCAGAGAGTAGGATTGATGATGATAGTAGATGGAGTAGCCTTAGTGAGGAGTAAGACTGTCTCTTCCACTGTCTCAGCAAAAATGGAGGAGAGGCTGATGATGCCAAGAAGTTCTGAGAATTGGTAGAAGAGAGATAAGGGGTTTACTTATAAGTGACCTCAGTTTTTTTTCAGTCAAGTATGAGACTAAGCAGAGCAGTAACTAGGATGATGTGCCTGGGAATTTTCTTTAGTGTGCAGAAATTTAAAGGACACTGAAAGCATTTTTACTTTTTCAGCAAGTAAAAACAATTGAGTTGAGCATCTAATTAACAAGAATAATTAGATAAAATAGTAAGCCACCAGATGGTTCACTTTCCCCCATATTCTACCATAATAAGCTGCTCCTTGGCCTAATTACACCCTCCCTCTGCCTCCAAAGTTCTGTCCTTCTGGGTATTCTTGGATTTCTGTTTGCCTCCTTCCACAGAAAGGACTCTAGAGTCTTTCCACCCTACAACTCCTTATGTACCAAGGTCAACTAAATCTGCTTTTAAAATTTTTATTTGAATTTACATTTTATTCTTCTTGCCTTAGGACACATTTTTAGTTGCTTGCCTCATGTGCCAGAACTGCTGGTTCAGCTCTAAGCTACATATCCTGTGATAAGCGTGGGTTCCAGGGGTACAATTAGTGGTCAGAGAATAAGTATGGAATAGTTTAGTGGGGAGTCTATGAGAACAGAGTAGAAGCCTTGGCAAACAGCAAGGAAGACCCAGCTGAGGTGAGATGCCATATGTTAGTTCATTAAATCAGTTACCTTTTTTGATTTGAAATAGTTTCTATGGCTTTACAATCCATGAGAGGCAAGCAGGTACGACCAAAGGCAACTATGAAAAGTGAATTCCCTAAGGCTATATGCAGCATTCATTTTGGAGAACCCCATCTTGGGCATATAGGGTGCTTGGTCCTGTTGTGGTTGTGTGATATAGCACTGAAGGAACTATTCGATTTCCTGGTTTTCTCCTGTCAACTGGCCATTTGGATTGGTACCACTTCTCCCCAAAGACTGCACCAGTGGGTCTAACTCTTCCTCTTTTTACCTCTTCCTGTCATTCTTCAAATATCTATGTCTGGGTGATTGAGGTCCCCCATCACAACTCTCTCTTGTCTCTAGACCAGTTTAATTATTTGTATTATCAAACCCAAGTCATCTGCCTCCCTCTCAACATTCCTTTCTTCTCCACAGAAGCCTTTAGTTGAACTTGAAATGAGAGAAGGTGAGCTAGTTAAGTGAGGGAAGGCTATGACATTGCTTCATTTTCTAAATGGATGCTGTTCTGGAATGCAGAGCTGAAACTGCCTTCCTTTCTAGCTTTTGCTGACTTGCAGGCTACATTCATTATAAAAATATAACAGAAAATAACCAGATTTTGAAAGCAAAGCAGTTTGGGTCCCTCAGGTAATGAAAAGCTGAAATTAAACTTTGGACTTTCACAACATTCTTCAATAAATCAAAATATTAACCCAGAATTAATAATTGATTAAAATAATAATATACCTGAGAAGTTCCAGGCCTTTTGCGTGGATAAATTTTTAAAATTGTTTTTAAATACATTTTTGAGTAAAATTTATTTTCAGCCATTCATTGGACATGAAAGATAATGCTCGACTGAATTTACTCGATGATGGAACGCTCATGATTCTGAACACAAGAGAGTCAGACCAAGGTGTATATCAATGTATGGCCAAGAATTCTGCTGGGGAAGTCAAGACACAGAATGCCATCCTCAGATATACCAGTCTTCCAAGTAAAGTTTTGTTTTCTTCTTCTTGCATTTAGTACAAATATATCAGGTGATTCTGTTATTTAAAATAGAACTAGACTATTTATCACTAATTTACAATGTGTGACTACAAGGTACAATTATTATTAGTCACAATTTTAAAATGTTCTTTATTGCTACATCAAAGAGACTACCTAATATTTCTTTTTTTTCCTCTTGACATTTGTCTTCTTTTGTTTTCTTCATTATTTTTAAAGAACTATCTTATAAACTTTGATTGGAGAGTACTTCTGATTAGACAACTACAAGAAGGCCTGCCACATCTGTCAATTCTTGTTTTATTAGGAGATCAAAAAAAGTTTGTGAAATTGGCTGTTTACATTATTGCTGCTTTGCTATTGATTATTTTTAGTTCATCTATAGAATATTAAGAATAATTCCTAGGTTTCATGATGTTTCATTATGGCTTTGCAGAAAAGAAGTGTTTCTGTTTGACCACAAACTATCATCATTTTGTTTCTACATAACATATTGTAATAGTGTTAATTAGAAGTTATTAAAAAAAGTTGTAGTGTAAAAATCTGCCAGATAGAATTCCCTTTCTGATCTGGCTCAGGTACTGCTAGTCATATCCCCTCCAAACTACCATGTATATAATTACTTTGTATTTGTTAGGATTTATTAACTTTATATTTATGCTGTATATATTTTATGTACTATTATTTCTCCCATTAAAATATTCTGACTCCTTGCAAGAAGAGATTGTTTCATTCTTTGTATTTAAATCTCTGATGCCTATCACAGTGCTTAAAAGATTAATTGATTGAAGGTAATAAAATACTTGCAACTATATAATATGTTAATGGTTAGACTTTGCCACAATCCTAATTGATTGTGCCCATATAACTCAGAGTAATATTATATAGCTTGATGGGTCAAGATTTGTCCTTTATAAAGAGTCACTTGACTACATGTTGAAATATACTTTAGTTTCTAGTTCAATACTTTTTTTTCAACAATTAAGATCAGTTTAGGACAAGTATTCATTTTTTTTTGGGTTACGGAATCTTTGAGTTCTTTAAGAATCCCTTCTCAGAATAGTGTCTTAAATGCATAAAATTAAATAGGATTACCAAAAATCATTAATATATGAGAAATCCTATATTTATCCATGGTGTTGGTAAAGGAGGAAGAAGATTATGTAGGAGCTACATCGAATGATACCTATGTCATAGAGGTAGAGATTACTCTATATAATCTGCAGGACTGGTGATACATGCCGGTCATTCCCAGTGTTGGAAATTCTTGCCTTAAGAATCCATTCCATATAGGAAAGCTTATACAAGGCTTTATCCAATTGTAAGATCTTAGAATTCTAAAATTACAGTTGGAAGAGAACTCAGAAGTCACTGAGTCCTATCTTTACCCAAAGTATGATTCTCATCTGTACTAGGTGACTTTATAAAAATGTAGGTACCATGACAGACATCTTTGAAGTGCTTGGAGTTCCTTAGAAAGAAAAATACCACCCCCAAGGATTTTGGAGATCTTCAGCTAAAAGAAGATCTTTTCTTTAAAGTCATGCTTATTATTTGACAATCAATTATTTTGGTACTCAGGATGTTCATCCTAATCAGCACTAATGACTTTAAATGAGTTTTGAATTAGATAGACTTCAGTGCTTCAAAACTACGGAACAAATGACTGAAAATGCCTTCTTAATATGTGTTTATTGATGTTATCTTCTTTCTGTTTTTTGCCCACAGCCAAGCCCAGTTTTGTAATCCAACCTCAGGACACAGAGGTTCTCATTGGCACCAGTGCAACTTTGGAATGCATGGCCACAGGCCATCCCCAACCCCATATTGTTTGGACCAGGGGCAAAACAGAGGCTTTGGATGAATCCAGGTACCTCATAACTTCTGGAGGATTGTTTATTCAGAATATCACAATGCAGGACCATGGTCAGTTTACCTGTCATGCCAGTAATCCACAAGGATCTATTCAATCAACAGCAGCTATTATTGTGCAAGGTATGTAGAGCAGAAGGTCTTCACAAAATATGGTCCATCTGTCACTCTCAAAGTAAAAATGTTTCACATAGAGTCACTGATCGAAAGGTTGAAAGGATGAGAACCCCCTTGTTTTACAGATGAGGAAACTCAAGCCTGAAGGAGGTTAAGTGACTCCTCCAAGGTCATATATTACTACCTCTAAGTTGGTAAGTAGGAGACTCAGGATTTGAATTCAGACCATATGATTCCAAGTTCAGCCTTCTTTCTACTCTACCATACTGCTTTACCTGTTCTGCTTGTTCTGATTAGAATCATTCTAATATAGAAAACAGGAATTAGAGAAGGGGTGGAAATTGGAGAGGCAGATTTAAGCTCAATGTTAGGGAAAAATTTTCTAACAATTAGAGTTTTCTTGGGAGATAGGAGGCTCAGTATCATTAGAAGTCTTTAGGCATTGGCTGGATGGTCAGCTGTTGAGTATGTTGTAGAGAGGATTCTTATTTGGGCTCTAGGATCCTTATTTGGACTAGACAGTCTCTGTCTGGGGTCTCTTCTAACTCTGAGGTATTATTATTATTATTAATAATTTTTGTTGATATTGTTATTACTATTAATTATTATTCAGTAAATCCAAGAATCCAGTTTGAGTGAAAATAGAATTAATTTAAAATGAGTAGGGGTAGAAAGAAATAGTTTTATTTTCCAAATGACTTTGATACAATAGATGTTCCAAAAAACAATCTGTATTTTATTTAAGAAATCATGGCATAGTGGAGAGAGCTTAGGAAGAACTGGATACAAATTCTGCTTCAGACACTTACTAGCTTTTTGCAACCACAAGCAAATTACTTGGTTTTTCTGAGCCTCTGGCTGTCAGTTATAGATAGCTCATGGTCTAGGAGTTTCCACTCTAATGACATTTCAGGCCCTTGGCATATTGATATGATATTTGTGATGTTAAGACATTCATCAGTACTCTACTCAGGTGTTATAATTGATACTGCTATTACAATAATAATAATAACAAACATATCTGACATATCTGACACTTTATAGTTTGCCTAGCCCTTTGAAATATATTATCTCATTTGAAATTCACAACAACTTTTTGAAGTAGGCAGGAGGGTAGTGTTATCTCATTTATTTATGTCTATATTCTAAGATTTATATGATTTCAACTGCCCTGTCCCCTCACTCTAGATTTCTAGGAACAGTGGGGGAGTTGCAAAACTATATTTAGGGTTTGTTTGTTTTAAATGACTATCACATATGCTGGGTGTAGAGTATTTTGCTTTATTTTTCAGTATTAATAATAATAGCTGACATTTACACAATATTGTTCAATGTGCTTTACATACATTATTTCATAACAACGTTAGGATAATCATTATAGTTTTTAGTATAGCAGTTTTGTACATGAAACAAATGCAAAGAAAGGGTCCAGAAGAGACCCCAGACAGAGACTGTCTAGTCCAAATAAGGATTGTGTCAGCTTTCAAGCAACATTATTTACAAATCTTTCCAGTGGTATTTGAGAACAGGTCTCTCCTCACTCCAATTCCAGCATTGTTTTTTTTGTACCAGACTGTCTCTTTTCTCTTTTGAACAAAGAATAATCCTTTAATGTAAAGAGATGCCTAGTTTCATTTTATGGGTAATAATCATTCTGTCAATGAACATTTATTAAGCATTCCTATGTGCTAGACATTGTAATAATGATTAAGTCTACAAAGTGCTTTATATTCATCATCTCATTTGATACTTACAATAGGCAAGACTATAAGTATTATGGTCCCTATTTCATGGAGGAGAGAAATGAAGTAGAGAGATGTTCAATGACTTTCCTATTTAAGGGGTTTTTCCCTCAGCAATAAGTATCTGAGGCAGGATCTATCAACAGGCAATCACAATATCACGAGACTATTGTGGAAACCAGATTTATTACAAGAGAAATGTACATGAATATGGAACCCAAAGGGTTTTCAGTCTTTACAGAAGTTTACATTTTCATAACAGAGGGACAAAGGGAGGAGGGGATACAAGGAAGTATGGGAAGGGAAACAGTGCAGCAAAGATGGGAAAAAAGATAACACCATCCCCATTGGTCAGAGCAAGGTGATGGCAAAAGCCTCATTCTTTTTCTCCCTTGAGAACTGCTAGACTATGAAGATAGGAGGGTCCACTTATTTGCCAAGGATTGTGCCAGCTGCACAAGCATTATCCCAGCCTGGCACAGACTGGCTGGAACCTGCTTTGCCTCTCAAGGACACACAGGGAGTCCAGCTTGGGGTGCAAACTCCAAATTATGTCAGCTCAGGGGGAGCTTTGTCCTTGACACATTCAGGACCTCCTGTATGCTCTAGGTTCAGTTTCTGGAAAATATGGCAACTCAAAAAGACAAGTTCAGGGAATCCCTTCACATATCTGAATTCAGATATTACTGATACCAAGCACAGTACTTTTTATCAATTATACCATGTTTTCTTTTACCTTTTGTCTGCATTATCTTTCATAACATGACAAAGGGAAATATGTTTTTCAATATGACATACATTGCATATGTATAACCTATGTCAAATTGCTTACTGTCTCAGGGAAGGGAGAGGGGAGGGAGAGCAGTAGAGAATTTGGAACTCAAAATTAATAAAAAAATAGAACGTTAATATTGTTTTTATATGTAATTGGGAAAAAATAAAATGTTATTAAAAATCAATTATACCATACAGTCTCTCAAGGTACAGTGGTAGGAAAAAACAAAACAAAACATTACTTAAAGTAATTAAGATGTCGTAAAACATGAATCTTTCCAAATAGTGAATGTTGTTTGGAATGGTAGAAGAAGATGAACTGGTTAATAATAATAACTCACAAATTTATTTAGCATTTTATGTAACAGGACCCCTCCCACTCCCCATCCTTCTCATGGAGTATATTCATAGTCATCCTTTTTGGTTCTAGTGACCTTTAGATTCAATACCTCGTCCTATTGCAGCTGTAAAGGGAAGGAGCAGGGCAATGGTCACTATGGTTCTACCACCTCATTATCAAATACAGGGCCCTTTCAGTACTGGGCCACCACATAGACAGAAATAGGTCACATGGTCACCATTAATAAGAATGAGACTCCAAGAGTGCTCCGTTTCTCCTCTGTGCCCCTCACTCTCACATGCAATTAAAAAGCACATTTGATTCTCACCACAACCCACTGAGGTAGATACACCAAGTATTATTATTTCTATTTTATAGATGAGGAAACTGAAGATCAGGTTGGCCAAGTGTGTCTTAGTCAAGTTCCCAAAGTGAGGAAATGGTATACTTAGGTGTTCTGACTACAAGTCCAATATACTTTTCACTATACCATGGTGCTTCTCAAACTGAAATGGCAGGAATATTTTTTGAACTTTCAAACTCTGTTGGGCTTGTTTTCTTGAAATGATTTTATTGATTTGCATAAATTTGAATTTTATTGACTACTTTATTTATGACTTTATTTATATGATGACTGTTTATTATTTATGTAATTACCTGTATCAGCACCCTTCCCACCCCCTCTACCCCCCTCTTTTTCTTATTTTTTAGTATTTTCTTTATTTCACAATGACCTGCTTCTTTTATTTTGGCAACTAGTGAGGGCTTGGCTCACAGCCTTTCAGTTTGGTTGGCATTATGTGCTCTATTGTTATCATCAATTCTGAAATGTTTTATGTTATCTGTTCTAGAGGATAATTCTTGATTATGTTATATTGTAGGGATTATATAATCAGTCCCTACAAATCCACAGTGAGGGGACAAGGCAATTGAAATCATATACATCTTCTAATATAGACAAAAATAAATGAGGTAACACTACCTTCCCTGCCTACTTCAAAAAGCTGTTGTGAATATCAAATTAGATAATAGATTAGATATTAGTTATTATTATTGTTGTTGCTGTTGTTGCTCCACAGTATACCAGTGTTTTCCTTTGAGCTAAATGATCTGTAATGGAAATCATCATCTGCTTATCTTTGTGGCATTCTTGTATCACTTTGAAGACTTTTTTTCAAATTCTGCTTAAATGAGTTCATTAAACCATTCAAATGGTTTGCAAAAAAGGAGTTTTTAATCATTTGGCTATTGAAAAGGACTGTATACTTCAAGATGTTGCTCTTTATTGTCCTTTTAACAGGAGTTATTTCCATTTGTTCTAGATCTTTAATGTCCACTTATTCTGAGGTCACAATTAAAGCCACACGGGCTCCCCTCTCAAATGGCAGAGGTAAATGATAAATAAAAATGGAAAACAAGTCCCCTAATGAGAACGTAAATCAACGTGCAAGGCTGGCACTTAGTTTGTAAGGCATACAGTAATTAATGCTGTAAATCAAAACTCTTTTTTACTAGACATCCCAGAAATGAATAGCTAGAAGGGCCCACTCTTGATTGATTTTAGTAAAATAACAAAACACTTTATGCAGTAGATATAAGCACATAATAACTTTGACTCCCTAGTGAAAATTGTTCATTTTAGGCAACTTCATAAAATAATGACTGTGTTTTCAGCATTCCTGGTGTGATTGTAGTTCCTGTAATTTTTTGATAGCTGGTCCAGTGAGTTAACCTAATTTCTGAGTTCTAATTTGTATGTCCTAGCAAGCAAATTTCATGTCCATGTCTTTTCAGCATTTTCTTTATTAGAATACCATTTCTCTAGTGTTCTAACAATATGGTATTTAAAAAATTAGACATAACCTAAAATGAATCTTCATTGGATTTTCTTTTTTTCTGAATTATCTTTTTTTTAAGAACCCATCTAGAGCAGTTCCTCCATATTTTAAAATTGTGAAGTAGCTACCTTGGTTTGCTTCTAAACATGTGGTCAAATGTTTAGAGTGAGAAGTATCATCAGTCCAGTAGGACAGTGAGTGACATGTCATAATGTTTGTTGTTACCTTTACATGATAAAACCTACTCTTCCAATTCCTTCAGTTGTTTCTCTAAGTAAGAATCTGTGGTGATCTTCCAATTTCGTTGCAACTTCTTTCTGTCATCTGGCTGCATGCATAGTGATAATAATACAATTCCTGTAGTAGTATGTACTTTTTTGGTTATTGGCCAAGGAATTCACATTTAGGGTACCAATAACTAAGTTAAAGTTTATAAACATTGTAACAATTGTATAATTTTTGACACCCACTCTTTGTTTCCCACTACTGGCTGCCACGATTTCTATAGAAGCAGGAGGGGCTGCTGCACGTGATTGAAGGTTATTTTCTATTTGGTAATTTGTGGGACTTAATTTGACTCCCCAAGTATTTGTTTTTCAAAATTGCCAAAGTTTATGCTTCTTGTCTCCCATGTGCTGCTAATGATATGGGCATAAGTGGGGTCTCTCCCAAGATCTCTCTTATTTCAGCTACACCCATAGAAGCAGGTAGGTGGTCCAGTAGATAGAGCACTAAGGCTGGGATTAGGAAGATTTGAATTCAGATCTATCTCCAGACACTTATTAGCTTTGTGATCCTGGGCAAGACACTTAACCTCTGATTCAGTTTCTTCAACTTTTAAATGAAATTAATAATAGTATCTACCTCCTGGGTTGTTGTGAGAATCAAATAAGATATCATTTATAAAGTGATTAGCACAGTCCCTGGCAAATGGTAGGCACTTGATAAATGGTTGATTCCTTTTTTTTTTCAACCTTGGACAAGTCCAGGTTGGTGCTGGAGCTAATTTGAATACATTTCCAATGTGAGCACTTAACAGCTTAGAAATCTGCAAACACTACAAATCTGAGCTTGATTTCTTGTTTTATTGATTATCCAGATTTAAGGAAGTGATAGAAAAATGCTAATAATGTAGATTAGATTTAAAACTGTGTCATCTGTAGATTTTTTTTTTTAGAGTGCTGGTTGTTAAACATTTACCAACACACCCTGTTCAAGTCTTTTAAACTTTCAGAGCCTCAATTTCCTCATATATAGAATGAGGATAACAAGACCTCCCCTACTCATCTCACATCATTACTGTGAATATAACAGGTGACAATAGATGTGAAGGTATTTCAAAACCATAAAACTTCAAAATGTAAAATTATTTTTTTTTATTTTCATCCGTTGAATAATAATAGCTAGCCAATACATAACTCTTTAAGTTTTGGGAAGCCCTTTACAAATGTTATCTAATTTAATCCTCACAATAATCCTGGGACTGAGGTATTATTTTTATTTCCATTTAACACATGAGGAAACTGAGGCAAACAAAGGGTAACTTTGTCTAGGGTCACATGGCTAGTAAGTGTCTGAGGCAAGATTTGAACTTGGGGCTTCCTGACTCTTAGTCCAACACAATATCTACTATACCAACTAGCTGCCCTAGCTGTATTGGTTATAAGATAATTTATCTATTCATTGACTGAATCAGTTAAAAGTCATTTATAAAACACTTCTCTAATACACTTCTCTAATAATGTTCATCGAGATAAGAAGTTAGGTAAGACTTCATCCCTGCCCTCATGTGCTTACAGCCGAATAAGATAAAATAAGACAGAAAATTGAATTAAAATCATAAAAATGTGAATAAAACAGTAGAACAGAAAGTCTGTTTTGTATTTTTAGGTGCATGATAATATTAAAAATTCTGTTCAGATGCCATGGTTTTAATTCTGAGTTTTTGTTTTCATTTGCTTATTTAAACACATGATTTTAATTTTTTCTTGGCTGTCATTTGTAGAGCTCTTAGCAATTTACATAATATATTCACATGAATCACATTCTCTGATATGTAAATCAACTTTTTGAGATGGATGGGGCAGCTATCTCCATTTTACAGAAAAGAAAACTGAAGCTCATCAAGATTGAACCCATGGTCAAGCAGCTAGTAAGTAAGAGAGTTGGGAAAGATACTTGGGTCTTTTAACTCCAAGGTTCTGTCCAAGGATTTTAATCTCAGATTGATAAAGTTTAGACAACTGCAAATAACATAGGCCAAGTCTGCTTTTCCATTTAAAAAAATTATTCTGTGCACATAAACTGTCTTTGTATTCCAACTGTTTATTATAACCACTAATTAATCTTTTTTTAATGCAATAAGTTATCCTCATTATAGAAAGAACTCCACTAAGAAAGAGTTGTTGGGAACTGGGGTTTTTTTTTTTTTTTTTTTTTAGTAAAGATAATACAGAACTAGGAGAAGAATGACCTAGACTGTAGTCTTAACTATTACTAAGTAGCTGTGTGACCTTGGCAAAGTCATTTAACTTCTCCTGATCTTACTTTTCAAATGAGAAACTTAAAAAATCTCTCAGAGGCTCCTTTCAGGTCTGAAATGTTATAATTTTATTATAAATGTCTGGCACACAGTCTCAAGGGCTTTTAATGATCCATGTGATGTTGTAGAAGTGGCAGGAAAGGATATCCTTGTGCAGCACCACTAATGAAATTGTGATTTAACAAAGATATTAAAAGACTTTAATCTGTACAGAGCTGGGTGGGATGTTAGGGATAACTGCTTTTCTAGCTTTCTAAGTTTACATGTGGGATAACTGAGGCTTAGAGAGATTAAAGAGTTAGACCCAGGGTTTTAGAGGTCATAAGTAACAGAGCTGGAATGTGAGCCTAGGACTTCTGACTTCCAATCTTCTATCCACTATACTGCAGAATATACATAGCAATTAGAATAGAGCTTGTCATGATATAATTGTAATCTTAGGGGAAGGAAGACCTCATAGCTAACAAGATGGAGAAGTGATTTATCTTGCCATTTCCGTTAAGTTATATAAGAAATTAAGAGAACAAAATTCCCTGGATAGTATTATCACTCCTATTCAGAGAACACAATTCCCTGGATGGTGTTTTCACTCCTATTCCATGTTTTCTGTTCTGGTATCATGTTCCCAGTTTAAGAAAGGGACGTGAGCCACAGCTGATGGGCAGAGTGGATGGAGTGCTGGAGTTGGAGTAAGGAAGACTCTAGTTCCAATCGTAACTCAGACATATTGGCTGTTTGATGCCGGGCAAGTCACTCCGTATTGCTTATCTTTAGTTTCCTCATCTGTAAATTGCAAGTATAAAAACTCCTCCTCATAGGGTTATTGTGGAGATCAAATAATATTTTACGTACACTCATGTATATATGCACATAAACATATGTAAATAGAAACATATTTGAATAAACATGTTTGTATACACATATGTGTGTACATGCGCATACACACATATTACTTTACAACTTAGTAAAAATATAATAAATAAATGAGGGACAGCTAGGTGGCACAGTAGTGGATAGAGCACAGGCCCTAGATTCAGGAGGACCTGAGTTCAAATCCGGCCTCAGACACATAATACTTTCTAGCTGTGTGACCCTGGGCCAGTCACTTAACCCCATTGCCTGGTCAAAAAAAAAAGAACGAATAAATAAACATTAACTGCTAGTATGAATTCTTCTATAATATTAAATGTAAAGGTGATTATAGAACTGATAGCTACATCAGTTGTTTTTGACATTGTTTCTAGAGCATATTCCCCACAGTTCACTGTCTGCATGTAGACACTGTCAACCAAAGTAGGTAAAAAAGGGAAATTCTGTTGGTTGTCTGACTTAGTAACAGAATGCCTGACATTTGGATGTTTGGAAACATCTAGATTATTGATTACTATGATTTCCATTATTCAGCTGGGTATTTTGGTGTCTCTTTGAAGTACTATCATTCTCCTGATAGTTAGCATAAAGAGTCTTAGCTTAAATGGCTATTGAGTCTAATTATTGCTGCATACTTTTGTGCTCTTTGTTAATGAAAAAAAAACCCAACAACTACACTTTTTAATTCTTCAAAATGTGTCTTGTATGTGGATTTCTCAATAGGTTGTAATGAACAAAAATTATGAGGATATGGTCATTAAAATTAGAATTTGATATTATGGCAAAAGGGAAAATAATGGTATTGTGAGGTACAAACAGGATCACGTAAAAATGTTCTTTGCAAATATATATATATATACATATATATATATAATCATCGTTATTGTTGTTGTTGTTATGTCTACTTGTATCTCCACACAGCCATGCATGCATTTTTCAATTGTTTATTTTGAATGACTATCTAGCATGATTGAAAATTTTTTTCCTTAGTAGTTTTAAAAAAAACATTACCAGATGATAGCCTGGAGATTAGATGGCATATTTAAGCTCTTTGTATATTATTTCTCCTCTCTTGTTCAGCTCCTCCTCAATTTACAGTCATTCCTAAAGATGAAACAGTGCTAGAAGGACATACTGTAGAATTTCCTTGTGAAGCTGATGGCAATCCATCTCCAATAATTGCCTGGACCAAAGCAGGTATGTATTCTTTTACAAGAGATCGTTGGATGAAAATATTATTCTTTTGGGAACAGCACCTGGAATTGTCTTAAGCAAGCTTTCATGTGGAAAAGCACAAATTTGTATATTAAAATATAGTTGCAGAAGATTACATTTTTATAAAATATTTTAATGACACCTTTAATCTAAGTTTCCGCATCTTAGTTTCTTTATTTCTGGAATGAGAGTGTTGGACTAGACAAAATCCAAGATCCCTTCCAGCTTTATTATTCTATGATTTTATAGCTGCTAATATTATTTGAAATTATTTTAAGTTCAGGTTATATAATTATTACTACCTTAGATTGAAACACAATCATTTTGTCAACATACCATGGGGAAGTTCAATTTGATATAAAAATAGATTTAAATTCATAAAGTTTCTCAGATACTCAAACCTTACAACTGTAGATGTTTCATTGTCATAATACAACATATATATGTCATATTTAAGGGATTGTGGAAAATCCTACTTAACCAAATAATTAAAAAAAGTCAACACCACTGCAATCAACAGTTAGAAGAGAAATGCATGAGTGATCTCACACCTCATTTCCTTCTGTGCTTTAGCATTCTCAACACTTTTTTACCTATTCTTTGATAAACATTGGTTTCCCTTTCTTCCATCATTAAAAGCAGCAGTTCTCAAGGTATAATCTGGGTACCCTTTGGGGTCCCCAAGATTCTTTTAGGTGATGCACATGGTCCAAATTGTTTTCATAGGTTGTGATAAATATTGATAGCTACAACTAACATAAATAAAAGATCTTAGAAGAAGATCCTCAATAATTTTTAAGAGTATAACAGGGTCCTGAGATCAAATACTTTGAGAATTACGGGTCTAGAGTATACAAGCCATAATAGTAGTGATATTAATTAAACTACTTTGTTTTTTCAGGTCAGATTTCCTCGGAGTGAGCAATGGTATTGCTCTTTGTATTTCTTTTTAGACTACTAATCTCAATCATTATTTTTGTATATATAATAGCTACAACAGAAAACTCATTTTTCACAAATAAGATCTTATGATAGGAATAAGATTACATCTCATTTTGTTAAACCAGAGAATACTTTTTCAAAATCCATAGCCACAACGTAATAGGATTTTCAGGTTCAACTTTTTTCTCTCTTTCCTAAAATAAGATGATTCTATTAACATTTTTATTAAGATAGTAACAAAGGTAACATATTTGTTTGTGGCAGATGGGTTTTTTTATCCATTTATACTTAGAAATAGCTATATCATTAAAATATAATCAGAATTGCTTTTGTAGACTAGCCAAATAATTAAAAGGGTAGGTTAAAGAACAGAATACAAAAATGACAATTTCATTAAAAATAACTGCTCCAGGGGGCAGCATATCAACCTTTTTCAGATATAGCTAAAGAAAACCTTAAAGGGATGATGTATGTCTCTACATATATTCATGAAAAAGAGAGAGAAAAAAAATCAATGAATTACACTTGTAACTAAAGTTTTTTTAAAGTTAGAAAACCAGCAAATTAAAAACTTTCAATTAAATCCAAAATAGAAATTCTGAAAATAAAAGGAGAAAAAACAAAACTGAAAAAAAAACCCCTTTGCATTAATGAATACAGGTAGGGACTGTTTTTTTTTTTAAAGATAAACCATTAGCTAATTTGATTAACCAAAAAGAAAGATGAAAACCAAGTTATAATATCAAAAAAGAAAAGTAATTTATATGAAATGAGTAAGAAATGAAGGAAATAATTAAAAGCTATTCTGCCCAATAATAAACTGATGATCCAAATGAAATGAATAAATATTTACAAAAATCAAATTTTTCAAATTAACACAAAAAGAAGTAGAAGACATATATTGCACATTTTTAGAAAGGTAAACCATCAGTAAACTTCCAAAAGAAAAAAAAAATCCAGGACCAGAGATGGATTAACAAGTGAATTCTATCAAACATTTAAAGAATGTTTCATTATAGTATTGCAAAAATTACTTTTTTAAAAAAAGAAAGAATCCTAGCAAATTCTTTCTAGAATGTAAATATGGTTTTGATATGGAAGTGAGGGAGGATTAAAATAGACAAAACTATTGACCATTATCCCTAATGAATATTGTTATAAAATTGTTAATTAAAATATTAGCAAGGATTGACTGCAGCATATCACAAAAAGTATAGATTAAGATCAGGTTGGATTTATAAAAAGAATGCAATGTTGAGTCAAGATTAGGAAAACTGTTAAGGTAATAGAATATTTTAATAACAAGAGCAACAAAAATCATATGGTGATGTCAATAAATGTAAATAAAGCTTTGATAGAATATAAATCCATTCCTGTTAAGAATACAAAGAAGCATAGGAATGAATTAATCTTTCCTTAATGTGATATATACTACCTATTTAAAACAAAGAACCAACATTACATGTAATGGGAATAAATTATATGCATTTCCAGTCAAATCAGGTGTAATGCATCAGGGTATCTTGTATCACCATTTCTGTTAGCCTAGAAGCTAACTTTTGTCACAAGGCAAGTAAAAGGAATTGAGGCATAGACAAAAAGGAAACAGAATTATCACCCTCCTCTGCCCCCCCAGATGATATTATGGTTTGCTTAGAAAATACTAAGGAATTAATCAAAAAATCTAATTGAAATAATCAATAGTTTTGTGAAAATACCAGTATATATAATAACTGCACAAAAATCATTGGCATTTCTGCATATTACTGACAAAATTCAGCAGCAAGAGATAGAAAAGAGAAATCCTATTTTATAGAGACTATATAATTTTTGGGAATCTACTTGCCAAAACACACACAAGAATTATCTGAATGTAGTTACAAAACATTATATATACAAAGATATAAAAAATAATTATAAAAAATATTGGTTGCTTAGGAATAGGCTGAGTCAATATATTTACCAATACTATCTGAATTATTGTACTTTTCCAGTATCATACCAAACTACCATATGATTCCTTTTTTTTAGAGTTAGAAAAATAATAAAATTCATCTGGAGAATAAAACAGTAAAGAATCTCCAGGGAAACAATGAAAAAAAAGTGGAAAAGATGAGTGCCTAGCACTCATTTCAAACTATAGTACAAAGTATTAATTATTAAAACAATTTGGTACTTTTTAAGAAATAGAAAGATTAATCAGTGGAACAGATTAGGTATACACTATTCAGAAGCAAGTGAGCACAGTAGCCAAGTGTTCGATAAACACAAAGACACTAGCTATTGGAGTAGAAATTAACTATTCAACAAAAATTATTAGGAAAACTCAAAAGCAGTCTGAATAAGACTAGATGTAGATCAATACACATGTATGCCAAGATAAACTCTAAATGATTATGTGAATTAGTCACAAATAGTGACATGATAAACAAATTACAAGAGAAAAGAAGAAAAAAACCTTTCAAATCTCTGGATAGAGAAGAGTTTATGACCAAATGGGACTGACAGTATCACAGAAAGTAAAATGGGTGATTTTGGTTACAAAAAATTTAAATGTTTTCACAAAAACAAAACCAATTCAGCTAAAAGCAAGTAAATAGAGAAAAAATCTTTGTATCAATTTTTTTTTCTGATAAAAGCTTTGTGACTAAGATATATAGGAAACTGATTCAGATTTTCTAAAAGCCATTTCCCAATCAACATAGGGTCAAAGGTTAGGAACAGGCAGTTTTCAGATTATGAAATAAAAGCTTTCAATAGCAGTATGACAAAATTCTCCACATAACTCATAATTGGAGAGATGTAAATTCAAAAGCAACTCTGAGGTTGATATGCTTATCATATTGTCAAAGCTGATAAAAAAGGAAAGCAATAAATGCTGGAGGGGCTGTGGGAAAATAGATAAATTAATGTACTATTGATGGAACTGCAAACTGGTCTAGTCATTCTAGAATGAAATTTTGAAGTATGCTCATAAAGGCATTAAATTGTTCATTCCCTTCAATTTAGCAATACCACTGCTAGGTCTATACATCAAAGAAATCAAAAGGGGAGGAAAAATGTACAAAAATATTTGTAGCAGCTCTTTTAACCATGGTAGAGATTTGAAAAATGAGGTGGTGGGAATTTGGCTGAACAAGTTATGCTGTATAAATGTGATGGGATACTATTGTACTGTAAGAAATGATAAAGGAACAGTTTCATAGAAATTTGGAGAGACATATGAACTGACGCACAGTGAAGTGAGCAGAACTAGAATGATTTATATAATAACAGCAGTATTGTGAAGAAAAACAGCTTTGAAAGACTGAAGAACTCTGGTCAACACTGACCCACCACAATTCTTTACAACTCATGAAGAAGGTGCTCCACATCTTCTGACAGAGATGATGGACTTAGGATACAGATTAAGCAATCTATCTCTCTATCTTTGGATATTGACAATGCAGGAATTTGTTTTGCTTCCCCATGCATATTTGTTGAGTTCTATCTTTCTTTTTCAATGAAGAAAGGTGGGAAGGAGGGAGAGAGGATGTTTAAGTTAACTAAAAAAATAAAATTAGGCTTAAAAAAAGAAATAAAGGAAAGGCAGTTTTAATGGGGTGGGAAGAAGATGATTATTTCCATTTTGAACAAGTGAATTCTAATAGTTACACAGGATATTTCTGTAGATGGAAATAAACAGTAGGCAGCTGTGAATATGAAAGCAGAGGTCAGTAGATACTTTAGGAACAAAATATATAGATTTGAGAGTTACCCGTGCCTCCAAAACCTCTCTTGTATAAGTATCTCCACTCACACAACTACCACTGTGGCTCAAGCCATCATTACCTCTTGCTTAGAATATTGTAATGACCCTGTAAATCATCTCCCTACCTCATGATTCTCCCTACTCCATGCCATTCTTCCTTCAGCTGCCAAAGTGGCTTCCCGAGCATGTAAATCTGACCATGTCACTCTGATACTCAGTAAATTCCATTGGCTCCCTATTACCTCTAAGGTCAAATCTAATCTTCTTAGTTTGGTTTTTAAAGATCTTTAAAGCATTTTCAGTTTTATGCTTTCCAGTCATGCTACTATTATGCTGTATTAGCTGACTTGCTGTTCTTATCAATAACATTCAATTTCTCAGCTCCTTGCCTTTGTCATGTATGTCTCCCATGCATGGAATGCTCTTACTCACCTCTACTTCTCAGCTTCTCGACTCCTTCAAAACTCAACTAAAATACCATCTGCTACAGGAGGTCTTTCCTAGTCCACCCAACTGCTAGTGCCTTCCCTAGTAGATTACTTTCTTTCTATTTTTAGACTGCTAGGTAGTACATTCATAAAGTTCTGGAATAGAAGGCCAGCCTTGGCATCAGGAAGACCTCCGTCCACATCTTTCCTCAGAAACTTTCTCTCTGTGTGAACATGGGCAAATCAATTAATCTTTCTTTTCCTCATCTATAAAATAGGGATAGTAATTGTACCTGTCTCCCAATGTTATTGTCAGGGTAAAGCACTTTGCAAACTTTAAATTTGTATATGTAAATTTGTTTATTATTATTACTCTCTATATTTTATTCTGGACTTAAACACAATAAAAAGTCTTTCACAGCAAGACACAAAATAATATTGAATTTGAGGTTGTAAATCTCTATTTTATAGTATTAATTTAAGAAAAAGGATATAATAAATTCCACACATTAATTTAAAAATTTTCCTGCTTTTCTATGCCACCTGCTGAATTTCCTTCTGTTCTGTTCTGTGTATTTTTAAAAATGTTTCAATGGCTTGGCTTTCCTTTTCTTGGTTTCATAATTGATAACCCTCCCTCTGCCTCCCTCAAATCTCCCCAATTAAAAACCAAAAGAAAGAAAAACAAAAATAAACTTTTAACAAATAAACACAGTCAAGCAAAACACATCCACATCATGGCCACTTACTAGCTGTGTGACCCTGAGCAACTCACTTTATACTGTTTGCCTCAGTTTTCTTATCTGCAAAATGAGCTGGAGAAGTAAATGGCAAACCACTCTAGTATTTTTGCCAAGAAAACACACATGGAGTCCTGAAGAGTCAGGAAGTTTGTTTTGCCTTCAACAATTCCTTCCCCAGGACTATCCTCCCTGAACCATATATATGTAATTTATGTACATGTCCATTCACTGTCTACTAATCCCATATATTTGTATTTTTGCCTTATTAAAATTTATTCTCCTTGAGGATAAGGACTATGTTTTGTGTCCTCAGTGATAAAAATGCTGGTTTGTATGTAGTAAGTACTTAATAATTATTGCTAATTAATTGATTCATTCAGGCAAGAGAATGTTAGAATGTTCAAAGGAGAATGTAAAAGTAAAAGGAGAATTGATATTTGGGGAACATATTGTTTAACAAGTCAGGATGAAGGCAATGAACCAGGCAAGGAGACTGAGAAGAAACTGAGGAAGGAGGATATCAATATGGTGAAGGTGATCAACACTATCAAATATTGCAAGAAGTTTAAAAAAGATGAGGATAGAGAAAAATTATTATGAATTTGGTAGTTAAGAGGTCAGTTAGTTACTTTAGAGAGAGTAGTTTGTGTAGAGTACTGGGATGAGAACCAAATTGTATGGGATCAATGAGAATATTGATGAATAAGTGGCTGAAACATTTGAAGACTACTCTTTCTAGAAATTTATCACCAAAGGCTTTTTTTTTTCTTTTTGTTTTGTTGTAGGATAGAGACCTGGGTATGCTCATAGGCAACAGGGACAATGCCAATAGACAGAGAGATGTTGATAATACTGGGGAGGATTGTGAGAAGGAATGATTGAATAGTGGTGAAGAAAGAAAGGATAGGAATCAAGTGAATAGATAAGTTGACCACTTTATCTTCTGATGACTGCAGGAGGAGGGAATAATTGAAGGTCTGGGTTTTAAAATATTGAGGATGGAAAATGAAGGAAGTCATGGTTAATGGCTTCAGATACCTTATCACTTCTCACTTGGCTGCTTACCTGGACTTCACCATTATCTCCAAAAACTCAACTTCCAGCAAGATCAAAATCAACTCTGTAACTCACACATCTTCGGTACCCTCTAATCCTTGAGCCCCTCCCTCCCTTTGATTGGAGAAGGTAGAAGGCAGACTTGGGAGACCTTCTCCCAAATTCTCTAGATACCCCATCATTTCCCACTTGATTACAGAACTTCTCCATGCCCTTTCACCACATACCTTCAGTTCCACTTGTAAACTTATTTTTGGGTGTTGTCTTCCCTCCTTAGATTTTGACAGAGGCTGATTTTTCTTTTCTTTGTATCTTTAAGTGCTTAACATAGTGCCTAGCACATAATAGGCATTTAATAAGTATTTGTTGACTGACTATAAAACAGGAAGTGAAATTAGTTGAAAAAGGGGATAGTTGTAAGGGTTAGAGTTGGATGCCTTAATAGAGAGGAAAAATTTTACAACAGATATAGGGAGTATCATAGAAAAACAATCAAAGATAAAATTATTGCTGTGCAATTGGGTGAACCTAGCTGAAGTTTGATTTTTAATGGACAGGATTTTGATAACAGAATTTTATAATTTCTTTCCAGTCTGGTAGGTCTAAAAATGTGGGTGGCTGAAGTACAGTGGAGTTGTAAAGAAGACATGTGAGTTGAGGAAGTTGTTAGTCTAGGAAGCTAGGTTATTGGTGGGGAGTTTAAGATTACTATTGAAATAACCAATAATGATAAGGGTTAGTTAGAGTGGAGAGGAAGACTGACCTCAATGTAGGAAGATTTCAGAGATTGGTAGATGATTATGATAAAAAATCTTGATAGAATGTTACAACCAGATGAGAGGAATTTCAAAAGAAGAGAATTAACTGAGTTATCTTGGCAGAACAAGAGTCTAGAACTGGCAATGGAAGAGGGGAGAGTATGTTGCCCACTTCTTTCTGACCTATAAATTAGGGATCATTAGGGAAAGAGTAACCAACTAACAATAGAGAAGATGGCGAGAAATTAGTTGATGAACAGTATAATGGAAAGAGCTCTGAACTTAGAGTTAGGAGAAACCTCGATATCAATTTCATCTTTTTTTGCAGATCCGCTCTCAATTTCAATTTTTTAACTGCCTCACTTATAGAACTTAGAAAATAATATCTTCTTATCCTTTCTTAGTTCCCTTTGAAAACCATCTTTTTTGTTATTTTTTATTATATACAGTTTTGAATATATCCTTTCCTCCCCTTCTTTCCCCTTGCAGTGTCACCACTTATAACAAAAATTAAAAGAGAGGAAAAAATAATCAATACGTATAACTAACAGACTGAACATGTCTAACAGTACATATGATATTCCATATCCATAGTCCTTCCCACTTCTGTTATGAAGGGAAAAAGGTACATTTTCTTAATTCTCCATTGCTGAGTTTAGCCATTATAAATATGCAATGCCATTTTCTTCTTTTTCTTCTAATCTTGTTTACATTCTCACCTTACTTTCAAGTTAGGTAAAGTACCAAGTGCCACAAGGCAGCTTGGATAGGAACAGGACAGTCCACCCAGCAGAAACTTATATTTGGGACTCAAAGCAGACCTACAGAATTAAAGAAAGGCAACAAAGGGACATGAATACTAAAATATGCTGAAAACATTCCAATCCATGGTGGGGGAAGGACAGATGAAATGGGAGTAATTATCTTTTTTTTCAAAATTCATGCTTATTCTTACATCTGGTTGTTTATATGGATGGAAGTAGGGGAAGATATTAGTAAAGGTCCACAGAGCAGGTTGATGGTAGTTCAATTAGACAGATGTTCAAAATCTGGAATATTCAACAATAGATAGGGAAATATGAATCTAGTCATAAGAAGCAATGGAGAATAGGATCTGAAAGACTAAGAATAAATTTGATCACTCAAAGGATTCAGATGGGGGGCAGGGGGAAGAGCATGATCATACTTATGGAAATACAAGGCAGAGAACTCAGTTATTCAGGAACTTTGCTACAAGATAAAGTTTCGTTGATTTGAGGATAAGGTGGGAACTCACTTATTAGGAAAGACATTAAGATGAAATCAATGCTGAGGTGGGTGGTGAGCTACTAACTTCGGGCTCCTTATATCTCTCCTTGTTCAGTGGCCAGTATTGAACCCATATCTTCAAGCAGTGCTGAACAAGGTTGTTGGTGATGGAGATTGTTGGTTGGTATTAATGGTTCTGCCTATGAAATTGAGAGAGAGGTTCAGGGGCAGGGGGACCAACTAGATCATGAAACATGATCTAATTAAAAAAAGGAGAGTCAGGAAAAAGAAAAATAATCAAGGAAGAAAATAATATTTGTGACTTTTAAGGCTTTAGGCAATGAAATGCTTAAGTGTGTTTCTTTTGCTTATTACTTACAGGAGGCCAGCTCCCTCAGGAGGGCCAGCACATCCTTTTATCTTCAGGTACCCTTCGGATTGACCATGTAGCAGAGCATGATCAAGGCCAGTATGAATGTCAGGCTGTCAGTCCTTTGGGGGTGAAGAGAGTGATTGTCCAGCTGATTGTACATCGCAAAGGTAATTATCTCTACTACTCTAACTTCACCAATTATACTGAAAGAAATAAGTGAATAAAAATCAATTATTAAGCGCTTACTATGTGCCAAGCCTTGTGCTAGCCACTGAGAATTCTGATACAGAAACAAGGCTGTCGAGAGCTTTCAGTTGGATGAGTTAGAGTTAGAATGTAAGAGTAGGATGGTGATTGATACAACTTGGCTTCGAGATCACCTGGTTTAGACCAAACTAAGATACAAACTTAAAAGATCCCAGAGTCCTGAAGTGAAAACTTCTGCAACTTATACTCTGTTTCCCAATAGGGGGTTCATTTCTCAGTTTATTTTTAATTTCACATGATAGAAGAGTAAATTTAATTCCATGAATCTCCATATAACCCTTTTTTCAACCTCTGAATTTCATTACACTAATTCATTTGTCACAAGCCTTCCAGCTCCTAATAATACTTCATTAAAAAAAGCCTACTGAAATGTGACATATAACGAATGGATATTTGATGAGTCTATACCTAGGATACTGGATAGCAAGAAATCATCTTTTAAGACTGATGGAATATATCTTCTTTGTGCTATTATTTAGTGCTTTCTTTCATGTCCAGGCTTATTAAGAGTGAAGTGCTGATGCTTTTAATACTCAGATAAATTTCAAATTCATTGTATTAAAAATCAATATTTTGTTTATATATTTATAGTGAGTATTCTGGAATGAGGCAATAGTGTTTATCTAGATTTTATAGTATCCTGAGAGATAAAAAGAGCCCACTGTTCATGCTTGTTTTGTTTTTGTTATTATTATTGTTATTTTTTTTAGAAAAGATAATTTACATATAAGGATAAAGACTAGACCTGTGATTTCACTAATATGGTGGATCCCAGTGAGGAAACTTCCCCTACCAATGCAAGTAGTCATCTGTTCTGTAACTGATAGTTTCAAAGAGTTGCCTAGAATATGAAGAGGTTAAGTACCTTGCCTTTTGGCCCACATTCTGTATGCCAGAGGCAAGACTTGAGCCCAGGTCTTCTTGGCTCCAGGGCCCACTCCCAATCTACTATACCACATTACTCTCCTCAAATTTAAACATAAAATGTTAGCCATTATTAAATACTAAAATCTGTGCTTTTATGGCTTATGCAGAAATGGAGACATTTATAATATTAAATAAATTGCATTTATAGAACTTTTAAACATTTCAACAAAATGTTTTAATTCCTCTCACATTTTCTGAAATTATTTTCACTTTGGTATGGTTAAATATGATAGTGTATATTCATATTTGAAAATGAGCAAAGCAAGTAGTCAAGAGCAAACCATAAACCACAGAATAAATAGGATGTAGTGTTGTTAGAAAGACAACTATAAAGCTGATTAAGAAAATAAAATGATACATATATGTATATGTGTGTATAAATATCTATATATCTTTATCAGTATATAGATATACACATATATATGTATATATATGCATAAAATTCTATATAGAAATAGCCAAATGCTCTGTACTAATCATTTACATTCTGGGGTTTCATGTCTCTTTTTTGGGGCTCCGTAACAGGGGATGAAAAGAGCTTTGAAAATCTAGAAATGGATAACCAAAAGGGGAAGAAAATAGAGACTATGGAAAAATAGGAAAACAAAGGAAGATGAATAAACATAAAGGGATAGTGATGAGGCAATTCTGTTTCTGTTTGATCAATCTAAGGTGAATTTATTACTTTGAAATATACAGCAGATCTACCTGCGAGGATAAAATTACTCAAGTGATTGGGTATTCTCAACTTCCTTTGGCTCAGTGGGGAAAAAGGTTATGCTATCAGTTTTCAGTACACAGAGGACTAAGAACAGCACAGCCTGGGGTGTTTTGCTACTAAAATATGACAGATAAAGTATAGATGCTTGATGAATCTCTATCCAGAATACAGAAACAGTCTCTCAAGACTGATGAACTAGTATCTGTTTTCACAGAGATCTGTCTCTAGATGGAGTTAGGCTTTTTGGCTTTTATTTGTTATGTGTTATTATAGAGATTCATCTATAGATGGAGTTCAGCTTTCAGTTCTTCAGTGAGGTTATTGCATTTTTTTATCTTTTAAATTTCGGTGATGATATTCATTTTGAATCCAGGTGATCTCAATTCTTCATTATACTCATTTTTGCTCTGAAATAGCAAATGCTGTACTAAAAAGCAAACAGGAAAGACGCTTCCACTCCCAAGTAGTGCATTTATTATGTGGATATCAATGTCAGTCAGATAGTGAACAACATTTGATATAAGGAAGTCTTATTACTGTTCTTATAGCCATCATCCCCATTCTTATTGACCTGATATTTTACAATTAGGGTTATATCATGACCCACTCATTAACCTCCACCATGAACTGTAACAAAGTGTATATTTTACTTTATTATTAAATACCTTATATATTTAAACTACACTACAGAACAGAGTTATGTAATCTAAAAAATACGCAGGTTGTTAGATTTTCAAAAACTTGAAAATCCTTGGTAAGGGCAGCCATCTTTCCAATAAGCAAGGCCCACCAGAAAGAAAGAAAATGTATATTTAGAAATCACTTTTAGTGTTTATCAAATTAAGAGATAGTGATATGAGTGAGGGAAGGTCCCTACAAGCTATTTCCAATGTAAAAGTGGTTTAGTCATTTTGGATAAGTTTACTACTTTTAACCATCTCAATTTAATTTCGTTAGATTCATTAATTGCCTACCCTGTGCCAGGCACTGTGCTAAGTGCTGGGAATATGAAAGAGGCAAAAGACAGTCATTCTCCTCAGTGGAGCTTACAGTATAATGAGAAACAACATGCAAATAAATATATGCAAAAGAAATTATACAGTATGTGGGATAAATAGGAAATGATTAAGAGAGAGAAGGCACTGGGATTATGAGGGATTGGGTAAGTCTTCCTGTAGAAGTTTAGATTTTAATTGGTACTTAAAGGAAGCCAGGGAATTCAATAGTCAGAGCAGAGGAGGGAGAGCATTCCAGGCATGGGAGACAGTCAGAGAAAATGCCTGCAGCTGAAAGACGGAGTGTCATGTTTGTGAAACAACCAGGAGGCCAGTGTCATTGGATGAAAGAGTATGTGTTTTGAGGAGTAACATGTAAGAACAATGTAAAGGTAGGAGAGGGCTGGGTTAGGAAGGGCTTTGAATGCCAAACAGAGCATTCTGTATTTGCTCCTGGGGCAATAGAGAGACACTGTAGTTTATTGAGTAGTGGAGAGATGTGATTAGACTTATGTTTTAGGACCATTTTAGTGACTAAACAATTATGCATCAATACTTCAGTGGATTTGTGATATCATTGATGTTGGTGCTCCCTTCAGTGGTATCTGTCACAACTGATGCATGTTTTCTTGTCTTATCCATGTCCCTCCTTAAATTCTACAAAGATTTACCTGACATGCTAGATTGTTTCTCTAGGTCTTTTAACATTGCATGTGTATCAGAATATCACTTAAGCGATCTGTTATGCTTAATCCGTGCTATATATTTATCATTACCATCATTGTCATAGATCATGTTTATATGGTGCTTTACACTTTGCAGAGGACTTCATGGACATTTTGTTCTTTGAATAGCCTACATCCTTTTTAAATCATACCTTTCCCAGCTGACATATTTTATGACATTTTGTGTGCTTGGAAGCATCATTGATGCTATGCTATATCATAAGATATCCTTCATGTTTTTCTCCATTGCCTTTGGAATCTCCTGTAATTTTTACTGGTTGGGTCCTCCAGATGATCTGGTTTGCTAAAGATACTGTGGTGATTGCATGAAACTACAGAGCACTATAGAATTTCCTCAATGAATTTCATGATTACTCAAAAGAGATAGGGCTATTACTTTATAGAGGAAGACCAAATGAATGAAGAATACTAGGACTATCATAGATTATGCATAGAAGTTGATGTGCAATTTATTTATTTAGTCCATTATGGTATCTGTCTTGGACTGTTTTTGTAGATAGGCAGTGGATAGGGCCTAGAATAAGGTAAAAGGAAGAAAGAGGAATAAATTACATTTGCAAAATTATGTAGTCCTTTCATTGATCTCATGCTTCTTCCTGGAAGAAAAACTCATCTTTTAACATTGTTGTTCTCTTATTTTTGTTATTTAGTTCTGCATAGTAGGAAACCACAATAGCCAACTAATTACTACTAGTCAGTAATTATTAAATGATAAATTATGTTAAAAATTGAACTGGTTGAAATTATTATCACAATTAATATTTAAAGCAGCAATACTACAATATTTCTCATAGCCATTCCCTTCTTTCCTTTCATATAGTCCTCACTCTGTTTGAGGACCTCATCTTCTCTTCCCTAGACTACAGTAAGAAACGCTCATTAGCCTGACATTTAGAGTGATGTTGTTTTGGTCCTCTCTGAGCACAAAGGGCAGCAACATAGTCTAAATTTCTTCACAATCTAAAACCATCAGAATTTTCAATTCTTTTTTCACAAGGTACCCTCTCTCTCTCTCTCTCTCTCTCTCTCTCTCTAGATATATATAAATATATATCTATATATAAATATATATATATAAATATACATTCTTTTAGTTCTTCATCTATATTTAGAATGTATTCATACCTCATCTTTTAAATCCTTAAAATCATCTGTTAAGCACCTTTTTCTTTTTTCAAGGCTCATTTTAGGTGATATCTCCTTTAGGAAGTCTTCCTTGGTCTTCCCAGGTAAAAAATTTATCTCCTCTGTGAATTTTGCTCAAACACTTTGGATCTCTCATTTGCTGCTATCAAACTTTACCTTGTATTATACAATGCCATAATCCTTTTAGCAAGATGATAACTCCTTGAAAGGAAGAAATTGTTATTCTTTTTTCTTTTATCTTCATAGTCTAGTGCAGAGCTTTGAACATAGTATTTCATGAATATTGGTGTAAGTGAATTGAATAACTTACAACTGTGTGACATTTTATAATATAAACAAACTTCATTTGAAAATACAGCTGTAAACCAGGGATAATGTTTGCTGCCTCACTCCCATCGTGTTGATCATCTTTTCTAACAGCCTGCACACTAGAGGTTTCCCTCTTATTTTATTAAGTTGATGGAGATACCAACATACATGGTGTCTGGGTTGTCCATTGGCTGTTTCTTATTTTTACTACATGATATATAGTTTCCAGAATTTATTTCTTTCATTTTTTTTGTAATCTGAGTTATATTTGTCTTTAATTTTATGGCTTCTCTTACATTCTCACCATGAAAAGCTCATAATTGGGAAAACCTCATTATCCCACAAGATCCTGTCAGCATTGGTGCTTCACCTCATCACCACCCTCTGTTCCTGTAATTGGAGAGTGGAGCTATGAACTCCAAAACCTTCTTTTATGGAGGGAGCTCATCGCAAACATTTTTTCATTTCTCACTTAGTTGCATTACTCTAAGACTTCTCTGACTTTTTCACCATGCCTTCTCTGCACCCCCATCCTCATTTTCAGCCTTTTCTGTTACCTTTCACTGTGTATATGTGTATTTCATACTTTCATATGTGTATTTGATACTTTCATATGTGTATTTCTAGTGCCTAGCACAAAGCCTGTCGCACAGTACTTAATACATTTTTATTGACTGACTGACTTTGAGTTTTCAAAGATTATTGATGGTTGTTGTGCAAATACATCTGTATGGTTTTTTCAGTACCCTGGGATATGATTCACTTATGTCTTAAAACTTAAACCATTTCATAGAGCTAGAAGGGATTTTAGAGGTCATCAAATACAGCCTCTTTATTTTACAGATGAGGAAACTGAGGTACAGATAGCTTAAGTGACTTCTCCAGGGTTATACAGCTAGTAACTGTGTAAAGTAGGATTTTAACTCAGGCTTTCCTTATGTGTCTTGGACTTAATTAAGATCTCACTTAAACATGTTTGTTCTATACTTTCCAGTACTTCTGTCTTCTTTCTCTAATTCTTGAAGGTTATACTACCTATTATTTCCAGTAGACTACCATTTATTTATTCTTTTCCCTCTAAACATAACCATAAAAGGTTCATTTTACTATTCTTCACATGTTTCAAAAGCCTGTTACGATTTGGGATCTAGCCTTACTGGTACTATTTTATGTCCTTTGTTATTTTTTTAATTCCTAATATGGATAATGTGACATATTTTTAGCCTTTTAAAAGTTTCCCATTCTTTTTGGATTGTCATATTTATCTTTTTTCTAAGCCTTTTAAACTCAGTTATCTTAGAGCTTACAGTAGATATTTGATGATGATGATGATAATGATAAAAGCAGACAGAAGGAGATACCTTTCACAACTATAGCTAGGAGGAGAACTTCTTACAAAAAAAGAGGAAGGGACAGAGGTTATGGTAAAATATAAAACAAAAAAAAGAAAAAATTTGAATGCAAAAATGATCAAACTTTTGGACAAATAACACCAATGTAACTCACATAAGAAAATAAGCTATTGATAGGGAAAGCATCTATTATCTAGGTGGCACAGTGGATAGAGTACTGCTCAGGAAGTCAAGAAGACCTGATTTCAAATCCAGCCTCAGACTCTTACTAGCTGTGTCAACCTGGGCAAATCACTTTGCATCTGTTTGCCTCAGTGTCCTCATCTGTCAAATGGAAATAATAACAACACCTACCTCCCAGGATTGTTGTGAGAACCAAATGACACGATAGTTGTAAAGTACTTAGCGCTCTTCTTGGCATATAATAAGTGCTACATAAATATTAGTTAGTTATTATATCTTTGATAAGAGTCTAATATCTAAGATACATAGGGAAATGACATAATAAGATCAAGTGATCAAAGTATATGGACAACTAGGTTGCAAAGACATAATGCAACTATTAATAATCATAAGACTATTCCAGAGAATAATAAGATAATGCAAATTTAAAATGCAAATTAAAACAACTTTAAGATTTTATCTTTTATCCACCAAATCACCAAAGATTATAGAATATGAAATTCATAGATGGCTAGATAGTAGAGGAAACAGGCATACATTGGTAGAGCTATAAAACGGCTCAATCATTCTGGGAAACAATTTGGAATTATGCATAAAGATCACTGAACTATTCATACACTTTGACCCTGCCAAGGTCCCATATATAACAAAAGATTTAAAGTAGGATTCCTTATGACAGCCCAAAACAAATCAAATTGTCTGCTCATCAACTGTGGAATGTTTGAATAAACTGTGATGTATGAATGTAATGGGATATTATTATAGCATAAGAAATGATAAATATGAGGAATTAGAGAAATGTTAGAAAAATCAGAATTGACAAAAATGAAGAGGTTAGAACCAAGAGTACTCTGTCTGCAAAGACTACTAATGTACTGTAACTGAAAACAGAAATAAAGTGCTGCCAAAGTCAGATTAATTACTGTGACACAGTCTCAGAGAGGGGGATTTGGGGAGGTTGAGGGGTGAGGTGTGGGAAGAAGGTAACATGGAGAAGTAGCAGAGCAGCATGGTACAATGGAAGGGGCAAAGGCTCTGGAACAAGAGAACCTGGGATCAAGTTGCACCTCGAATTTTTACTATTTGTGTGACTTTAGACAAGTCACTTATCCTCTCTGGGCTTCTGATTCTTTATCAATAAAAAAGAGAGTTGAATTAGATGACCTCTAAGGTCTCTTCTGGCTCTAGGTCTGTATAATTATGAATATATGAATCTCCTTCTTTGTAGAAAAATAAAGCACTGCATTTGTGGAATGTTATATTTACTGGGCAGCTGGGTGGCACAGTGGACAGAGAGCCAACTTGGTGTCAGGAAGACTTGAGTTCAAAATGTAATCCCAGAAACTTATTAGCTGGGTGACCTTGGGAAAGTCACTTAACCTATTTGCCTCAGTTTCCTCATCTGCAAAATGAGGATAATATTTATACCTGCAATCCAGGATTGTTGTGAGGGTCAAATAATATAATAATTATAAAATGCTTGTTACAGTACCTGGCATATAGTGGGTGCTACATAAATGTTTATTATTATTATTGTTGTTGTTGTTGTTGTCAGATGTTATTGCCTTGTAGGTTGAGTTTTGCTCAAATTTATTTTTGTTATAATAGAGGATTCAGTGGGAGTATATACTGAGAAATGATTCTAACAAAAGTTGATAATTGGAAAATGCATGATGTTAATACATATTTAATTATTTTTTTTCATTCCTTGTCTATATTCAAGAGGTAGCTAGGTAGCTCATGAGATAGAATGCTGAAACTGGAGTCAGGAAGTACTGAGTTCAATTTTGGCCTTAGACACTTATTAGCTCACTTAAATTCTGTCTGACTCAAATTTCCTCATCTGCAAAATGGGGATAATAATATATACCTCCCAGGGCTGTGGTGAAGATAAAATGAGATAATATTTGTAAAGTGCTTTGCAAACATTAAAGTGCTAAATAAATAATAAATGTTAGCTATTATTATAGTTAGGTTAATGTAGTTACCTTCTTCCAAGATTATCATCAATTTCATATCATCAGCAAGTAGTTTCATATTGGTCAAATTGCATCCAGAGTGATAGTTCCATTGATTTCTTCATCTGTCTTTTGAGAGAGAAAAATAATCACTAATGTGAGATGAAGAATTCTGCTATAAGCTTAAGGAAACATTTTAGCATTTGTTTGGGGAGTTGCAATCTCCTATCTTTACTATCCCATATCTATGGGTCAGTTTTCTGTCAATATTAGAAATTCATCATAAATGTCCTCCATTTGACCTGACTCCCTCTCATATTCCAATGATATCACTTCTGTTTTCTTTTTCTTTTATCCTCACCCAAATGTTCTCTATTACCCTTAAATTCCCAGCTTAATGTGTACAGTTTGGTACTTTTTTGACTTATAGGTCCTTTTCTTTTCTATTTACTCTCTTTAGATTGGTCTCTTGCCATCTTTATTATACATCACTCCCTTTCACACACTCTTCAATTCAGCCAAACTGGCATTTTTGCTGTTTTCACACACGACATTCCATCTTTCATTTCTGTGCCTTGCATGACTCCATGTCTGAAATATATTTTCTTCTCACCTCTCCAGCCTAGAGTCTGCTTGCTTCAAAGTTCAGCTCAGATGGCACATCCTACATGAACCCCATATGCCCACTCACCCACCCTCTGGTGCTAGTGCCCTTACAAAAGTTAGATTGTATTTTTTTTGTATATACATATATCTATACAAGTAGTTTCCCAGAACAGAACAAAAGCTCTTTGAGGGCAAGTATTGTTTCACATATGGCTATGTATCCCCAGAACCTAGTACCATGTCTAGCACATTTTGTTGTTGTTTAGTCATTTTCAGTCATGTTTGACTTTCCATGACCTCTTTTGGGATTTTCTTGGTAATGATACTGGAGTAATTTGCCATTTCCTTCACCAGCTCATTTTACAGATGAGGAAACTGAAGTCAACAGAATTAAATGACTTGCCCAAGGTCACACAACTAGTAAGTGTCTGAGGCCAGCTTTGAACTCAAGGAGATGAGTCTTCCAGATTCTAGGCCTGGTGCTCAACTCTATGAACCACTTACTGTCCTGTCTAGCACATAGTAGGCTTAAAAATAGACTTGGTGGTAGATTTTTAGCAAGCTGTATATACAATTGCATTATATTACTGTAGTTATGATTTCCATCTTAACAAATAACAATGATATCTAAGAAATCACATTTATCTCCCTGTGTTATCATTTTAATTTTACTTGGTTTTTTAGTCTTTGCTATTTTTGTTAAAAAAATTCCTTACCCTATTCTCTGTTGTATTCACCTTAGAATTACTTATTCCACTACTCATTCAACTAGGCAATACTCATTCCATCTTTCCCATGATATTTTTATTCTATGTTTCACTCATTTCCCTCCGTATTTGCCAATATTATAGTTTTTCAGGACATTTCTTCACCCTTTCACAAATTTCAGATTGAGTTGGCTTGCCAATCATCATTTTCCCATGCAAGAAGCAAACATGCAAGACACATCCCTTTCAAGGATCCCTTTGCTTTGGTCTTATAAGCCAGAGTCAAGAAAACCAAATTAAATTTGTTTATATGGCAAACTTATTATGCCTTAGTAGGATGCCCATTTTTCCTCTTGCAGTGGTAGCAGACCTGTTTTTCTTGCCAGGTAATTAATTTTTTCAAACACTGAAGTCAATATTAACCAATGTAGTATCCAGTAAAGTGTAGTTTGATTTGTCTAGCTGCTATGGAGAGAGATGACTGATGTGAGGTTATTTTCATTTGTTTATTGGTATTTTTGGCAGTGCTTCCTGTGTTGACTCAGCTACCTCCGGATACAAGTGTAGAGGTTGGGAAGAATATCAACATTCCATGTAGTGCTCAAGGAGAACCTCAACCCATAATTACTTGGAATAAGGTAAAGCAACTTTTGAAAGATAATGTTTAAGAAAAGGTAAGAATTGTACTAAACTGAAGCTACAGAAGTAGTCATTTTCAGATTGATTTATCACAGCTAAGCTTTTCTCCCACAGAAGTGGCTGCTTCTTATCGTATGGAAGCAAACTGTTTCCTCTATCACTTAAAAAAAAGATATTTCAGTCTCTATCTGATTTTGTTTCACAACTTCTCACAAATGGTGTCCCTTCAATATTTAGCTGACAGGGAAAGCAGTTGAACAAGTATACATCAGTTCTGCTAAGAAACAGTTATTTACACTATATTAAACCATTGATACGATGCAACAACAACAAAATGATGCAGGTTGAAACTTTCTTAAGGTCACCATTTATTTCCAATTCCTCAAAAATACATCACTGTCAATCATAGAATAAAACCTCACAGTAAGATTTTGTTGTTATTGTTCAGTCGTTTCACTCATATCCAACCCTCTGTGACCCCTTTTTGGGATTTTCTTGGCAAGGCTTTCCATTTTCTTCTCCAGCTCATTTTACAGATGAGGAAACTGAGGCAAACAGGGTTAAGCAACTTGCCCAGGGTCACACAGCTAGCAAGTATCTGAGGCCAAATTTGAACTCAGGAAGACGGGTTTCAGGACTGTCACTATATCCACTGTGTCATCTAACTGCCCGCAACAAGAAACATTTGATAAAAAATCCAAGCAATGTGATAAAAGCGTTTCCAGCAGATACAAAATCTTAGCTGCTGTTACTGTTTGAACTTGTGATTTCAACTATATGAAGAACTACTAACTAATATGGAGTCTTCTTCCACCAATGCAAGTTACCCTCTCTCCTGTAACACAGTCTGAGAGTTAGCTCAGAGTGTGAAAGGTTAAGTAATCTGTCCATGATTACACAGCTAGTAATTACCAGAACTGGACAGTAACCCAAATCTTCTTGACTTCAAGGCTGATTCTTTAGTCACTGTCGTACTGCTTCTTTAATGAAATTTAAATAAATATAAATATAATAACAATATAATATACTAGAAATAATATATAAACAACCTTAAATATAATAATATAATATATTATAAATAATAATATATCATAAATAATATATCATATAATAATAAAAATAAAGAAATGAAGAAAAGCCTCTAGCACATTGGGTGGACTACCTGTCGTAACCTTTTACGAGCACATGGATGAGAGTCTCAGAAAATGGGAAAGTATGACTAGGATGCTTGGAGATCTCCTGAATTTATGATATCCTTCATTTGATTATTTATGGAAATAATAATAATTAAGAAATACTTTAATTGGACACCTCACTCATATTGGATCAACGGGACATGTTAATTACAGTTATTTACTTCTTTCTTTTAACTTTATTCTAACAATCATACAATTGTCTCTTGAAGCTGGTCCTTAAAGACACACACACACACACATACACACACACACACACACCCCAAACAAAACAAAGCAATGCAACAAGTAAGCATTAGAGCAGCAGGATTTGTAGTTATTTCCAGGAGAATATGATGTCATGATGCACTAATTGTTCAGTTACTAAACTGAATTATCCAGGACTCTTTTCTGAGTAGGCACATGCGTCATCATGGATGACTCTTTGAACAACACCACTGTACTGCACTTGGAGTCTTTCTTTCTTTCTTTCTTTTTTCTAGGCAATTGGGGTTAAGTGATTTGCCCAGGGTCCACAGTTAGTAAGTGTCAAGTGTTTGGTCTGAGGACGAATTTGAACTCAGGTCCTCCCGACTTCAGGGCTAGTGCTTGTACCACTGCACCACCTAGCTGCCCACTTGGAGTTTTTCTTAAAGGAGAATATTAAGAACACAGTCAATGCTAAGTTAAGGGAGTTAATCCTCACAAAAGTTCTTAATTCAGCTGAACAAGAATTTATTAAATAAATACCCATCTTGAGCTGTGAATTCTACTGGGTGCTATGGATATAAGGACAAACATCAAGCACTCCCTGCATTCTCAGGCAATAATTGCATCAGGTTTGATATCTTGTCTCAGGAACAGCACCCTCTGTTATCATCCTGGGAAGTTTCTCAAGGCTAGGTTTGTTTTTGCAAATACCATTGAGGGACTTTCTATTTTGTATCTCTAGGAGTTGGAAGGGCCAAGGGTTTAAAATCATTCTCTTTAATTTCTTTCTTTGTTCAATTGATAAATGAACCAAAGTGGTTTTTTTTTTTTTTGTATGAGGTAAAAGCTTGAATCAACAGACTCATATTTTTAGATATTGGCTTAAAATTTATTAGATATTCCATAGTTAAAAAAAAAGAAAGATAGCTTGTTAGTGTCCTTTTTGTAATACTAGCTATCATTTGTGAAAGTTCTTTATGTATGTTAATCCTTTTGATCCTCACAACAATCCTGTGAGGTAGATGTTATCTCCATTTTACAGATAAGGAAACTGAGGCACATAGAGATTAAGTGACTAGCTCAGAATGACACACGTAGTAAGTATCTGAGACTTGATTATAACCTGGTTCTTCTGACTCCAAGTACTCAGCTCTATCCACTGTGCTACCTAACTTGCTCCTTTTTCTCTCAGAGGTTCATTTCAGAGACAATCCATGGTTCTAAAATACTAACACAAAATTAAATTCATTTGACCTTTATTGCTGTGTGATTTTCCAGTTTCCTTTCTTGTCAGTTGTCATATTTCAGTGCATTAGCTTTGAGCTAATCATTCTTGAGGTTATTATCTTTTTTATAGAAATTAATAGGAATAATAAATATTTTTAATTAAACATTTTATCCATATTGAATTACTGGGCCATATGTATTTCATCATATTTAGTCCTTTCCTCTTCCTATAAACATCATACAATTGATGTCAGATTCTGGTCCCTAAAAAAGAAAAAAAAAGCAAAAACAGTAACATTGGAACAGAAATCCCCATACCAATCATCCCCTAATCTCTCTTGGGGAGTTGAGGATCTAGTATCTCTGGCTGTGTTTCAGAGGCATGAAACAGATTCCCTGATAGATGTCACAGAGATACATGTGGCTCTCAAAAAAAACCACCCATATAGAAACAAAAATGAAAGCTAGTGCATGACAGCTGACATGGGAACTCAAGGTTTTTCTTCACTCATTGCAAGTTTTATGTGTCCTGACCTCTTCTCTCTCCCTGTGGCTTCTCCAGCAGTATCATACCTGACTACTTGCCCACAGGACTGTCCTGGGATCTGATTATTCTCCTCAAGATTATATATATAGCAGGATCTCTTTCTGTAACTCACTCCAACTACCTTATGGTACAGACAAAACAAACAAACAAACAAAAACTAACCTGAGGCTCTGAAGGAAGTTTGAAAACTTTTTCAATAGGTGCCTACCCTCTCTGATCAACTCATTCTGCCCTAAATTCCTGGTTGTTGCTCATCCTTTGCTCATTATAATTTTTATTCCTAAAACACTCTTCCCCATCTCTACCTTTGAATTAATTCCCTACCTCTTTAGCTCAACCCCAGTGCCAAGTTTTTCATGACGTTCCCCTCTGCATTTATTATAGTTCATATTATGATTATTTGTATATGTTTTATCTTACCTGTTAGAATGTAATCTCCCCGAGGGTCAAGACTATGCTTCATTTCAGCTTTTTATCCCCAGCATCAAGCACAGTGCCTTGAATGTACACTTATTCATTATTTCTTGAATTTTTTGAAGTAGTAAAGAAAGGACTTTGTGACAAATATTTTCCTTGGACTTTGAAACACCTTGGTTTTCTTCAGGTAAGGGTAAGATTTCTAGAGCTCTTCTTTAGGAAAGTAGGAACATTTACTACAGATATGAAAAAAGTCATAATTGAAAATGAAGATCCTTTATTAAAATTAAAGTTGTTAAATTTACATTTGTTTTATGAGTCATGAATTTCAAGCACTTTGCTTTCCTTACTTCATTCTTAATCTTTTTTTTTAATTAGGCAGGTGTTCAGATTACTGACAGTGGCAAATTCCATGTAAATAATGAAGGTACTCTTACTATCAAGGATGTTGGGCAAGCAGACCAGGGAAGATATGAATGTGTGGCAAGGAATCACTTTGGATTTGCTACTACTAGTATTCTTCTCACAACCATTGGTAAGCTATTATTGATTTTTATCATAATAGAATATATCACAATAAGTTTCTCTAAGGATTCAAACTAATAGGGAGCTGTAGAACCATAGAAACAAAAGGTTTTTTAATAATTTATTTTGATTTATCAACCATCACTTCCATAAGATTTTGAGTTTTATATTTTTCTCCCCTTCCCTTCCCATTTCCCTCCCCAAGACAGCACACAATCTGATATAGGCTATACATATACATTCTTATTAAACACATTTTCACATTAGTGATGTTTTAATGAAGAATTAGAACCAATAGGAGGAACCATCAGAAAGAGGAAACAAAACAAAATAGAAGAAAAAAAATAGCAAATAGTATGCTTCGAGCTGCATTCAAACTCCATAGTTCTTTCTTCTTTGTGGATAGCATTTTCCATCATGAGAACTTTGGAGATGTCTTAGATCCTTGCATTTCTGAGAAGGACTAAGGCTGTCAACGTTAATCATCGCACAAGGTGGCTGTTACTGTGTACAACGTTCTGCTGGTTCTGCTCACTTCACTCAGCATCAGACTTTCCAGGTTTTTCTGAAGTCTGCCTGCTCATCATTTCTAATAGCACAATAGTATTCTATTACATTCATATACTACAACTTGTTCAGTCATTCCCCAATTGATGGACATTCCCTCAATTTCCAATTCTTTGCCACCATAAAAAGAGCTGTTATAAATACTTTTGTACATGTGGGTCGTTTTTCCATTTTTATCATCTCTTTGGGATACAGCCCTAGAAGTGCTATTGCTGGGTCAAAGGGTATGCACATTTTTATAGCCCTTTGGGCATAATTCCAAATTGCTCTCCAAAATGGTTGGATTATTTCACAACTCCACCAACAATGTATTAGTGTTCTAATTTTCCCACATCTTCTCCAACATTTATCATTTTCCTGTTTTGTCATGTTTGCCAATCTGATAGGTGTGATGTGGTACCTCAGAGTTGTTTTGATTTGCATTTCTTTAATCAATAGGGATTAAGAGCATTTTTTCATATGACTACATAGATGGCTTTAATTTCCTCATTTAGAACTGCCAGTTCATATCCTTTGACCATTTATCAATTGGGGAGTGACTTGTATTCTTATAAATTTGACTTAATTCTCTATATATCTTAGAAATGAGGCCCTTATCGGAGACACTGGTTGTAAAAATTCTTTCCCAGTTTTCTGCTTCCCTCCTAATCTTGGATGCATTAGCTTTGTTTGTGCAAAAACTTTTAAATTTAATGTAATCAAAATTATCCATTTTGTATTTTGTAATGCTCTCTATCTCCTGTTTGGTCATAAATTCTTCTGCTCTCCATAAATTTGACAGGTAGACTATTCATTACTCTCCCACTTTGCTTACAGTATCAGCCTTTCTATCTAAATAATGAACCCATTTGGATTTTATTTTGGTATATGGTGTGAGATTTTGGTCTATGCCTTGTTTCTGCCATACTCTTTTCCAGTTTTCCCAGCAGTTTTTTTCAAAGAGTGGGTTCTTATCCCAGAAGCTGGGGTCTTTGGGTTTATCAAATAGTAAAATACTATGGTCATTGACTACTCTGTCTTACATACCTAACCAATTCCACAGATCCACCACTCTATTTCTTAGCCAGTACCAAGTAGTTTTAATGATTGCTGCTTTATAGTACAATTTAAGATCTGCAATTGCTAGGCCATCTTCCCCTGCATTTCTTTTCATTAGTTCCTTTGATATTCTGGACCTTTTGTCATTCCAAATGAATCTTGTTATTATTTTTTTTCTAGCTCTATAAAATAATTTTTGGTAGTTTGATTGGTATCACACTGAATAAATGAATTAGCTTAGGTAGAATTGTCATTTTTATTATATTAGCTCAGCCTACCCATAAGCAACTGATGTTTTTTCCAGTTATTTAGATCTGACTTTATTTGTGTGAAAAGTGTTTTGTAATTGTGTTCATAGAGTTCCTGGGTTTGTTTTGGGAGGTAGACTCCTAAATATTTTATAATGTCTACAATAACTTTAAATAGAATTTCTCTTTCTATCTCTTGCTGTTGGGCTTTATTGGTAATATATAGAAATGCTGATGATTTATGTGGACTTATTTTATAGCCAGCAACTTTGCTGAAGTTATTTATTATTTCAAGTAGTTTTTTACTTGATTCTCTAGGAATCTCTAAGTATATCATCATATCATTTGCAGAGAGTGATTACTTTGTTTTTCCTTTGCCTATTCTAATACCTTCAATTTCTTTTTCTTCTCTTATTGCTAAAGTTAACATTTCCAGTGTGATACTGAACAACAGTGATGATAATGAACATCCTTGTTTCACCCCCAATCTTATTAGAAATGCTTCTAGCTTATCTCCATTACATATGATGCTTGCTGAAGGTTTTAGGTAGATGCTACTTATTATTTTAAGGAAGACTCCATTTATTCCTATGGTCTCTAATGTTTTTAATAAGAATGGGTGTTATATTTTGTCAAAAGCTTTTTCTGCATCTATTGAAGTGATCATGTGGTTTCTGTTAGTTTTGTTGTTGATGTGATCAATTATGCTAACAGTTTTTCTAATATTGAACCAGCCTTGCATTCCTGGTATAAATCCTATCTGGTCATCATGTATTATTCTTGTGATAAGTTGTTGTAATCTATTTGCTAATATTTTATTTAAAATTTTTGCATCTATATTCACTAGGGAAATTGGTTTATAATTTTCTTTTTCTGTTGTGACTCTTCCCAGTTTAGGTATCAGCACCATATTTTTATCATAAAAAGAATTTGGTAAGACTCCTTCTTCACCTGTTTTCCCAAATAATCTATATAGTATTGGAATTAATTGTTCTTTAAATGTTTTATAGAATTCACTTGGAGATTTCTTCCTAGGGAGTTCATCAATGGCTTTTTCAATTTCTTTTGCTGAGATGGGGTTATTTAAGTATTTTTCTACCTCTTCTGTTAATCTGGGCAATTTATATTTTTGTAAATATTCCTCCATTTCACTAAGATTGTCAAATTTATTGGCATACAGTTGGAAAAAATAGTTTCTAATTATTGTTTTAATTTCTGCTTCCTTGGTGGTGAATTCACCCTTTTCATTTTTAATACTGGTAATTTGGTTTTCTTCTTTCTTTTTTTTAATTAAATTAACCAAAGGTTTATCTATTTTATTTTTTTTCATAAAACCAACTCTTAGTTTTATTTATAATTCAATAGTTTTCTTAATTTTAATTTTATTAATTTCTCCTTTTGTTTTCTGTATTTCCAATTTGGTGTTTAATTGAGGATTTTTAATTTGTTCTTTTTCTAGTTTTTTTAGTTGCATACCCAATTCATTGATCTCCTCTTTCTCTATTTCACTCATGTAAGCATTTAGAGATATAAAACTTCCCTTAAGAACTGTTTTCATTGCATCCATAAGTTTTGGCATGTTGTCTCATTATTGTCATTCTCTTGAATGAAGTTATTGATTATTTCTATGATTTGTCGTTTGACCCATTCGTTTTTTAGGATTAGATTATTTAGTTTCCAATTATTTTTAGTCTATCTTTCTGTGGCCCTTTATTACATATAATTTTTATTGCATCATGATCTGAAAAGGATGCATTTAATATTTCTGCCTTTCTGCATTGGATTGTGAAGTTTTTATGCCCTATTTCATGGTCAACTTTTATGTATGTGCCGTGTACCTCCAAGTAAAAAGTATATTCCTTTCTATCTCCTTTCAATTTTCTCCAAAGGTCTATCATACCTAACTTTTCTAATATTCTATTCACCTCCTTAACTTCTTTCTTGTTTATTTTGTGATTAGATTTATCAGAAAGGGAAAGTTTGAGGTCCCCCACTAATATAGTTTTGCAGTTTATTTCTACCTGTAACTCCTTGAACTTCTCCTCTAAGAATTCGTATGCATATGTGTTTAGTAATGATATTACTTCATTGTCTATGGTGCCTTTTTAGCAGGATGTAGTTTCTTTTCTTATCTCTTTTGATAAGATCTATTTTTGCTTTTGCTTTGTCTGAGATCAGAATTGCTAGCCCTGCTTTTTTTTTTTAACTTCAGCTGAAGTATAATATACTCTACTCCAGCCTTTTACCTTCACCCTGTGTGTGTCCCTCTGTTTCAAATGTGTTTCCTGTAAACAACATGTTGTAGGATTATGGTTTTTCTGCTATCTGCTTCCATTTTATGGGAGAGTTCATCTCATTCACATTCACAGTTATGATTACTATCTGTGTGTTTTTCTCCATCCTATTTCCCCCATATTTTTGTGTTTCTTTCTCTTTTCTCCCTTTTCCTCCTCACTAGTGTTTTGCTTTTGATCACCGCCTCCCACATTCTGCATCCCTTCTAGTAGCATCCTCCCTTTTCTTCCCCTTTACCCTTACTATTTATTCCCTCCTTTCTACCCCCCTCCTTTTCCTTCTCCTTTTCCCTCCTACTACTTATAGGGCAAGTTAGATTTCTGTACCTAACTTATTATGTTATTCCCTTTTTGAGCCAAATCTTATGAGAGTAAGGTTCAAACAATGCTCATGTTCTTCCCTTCTTTCCCTCTACTATAATAAGTTTTTGTGCCTTTTCCTGTAGTGATTTAACCTTGTCTGCCTCCTCCTTTCTTTTTCTCTCAGTACATTTTCTCAGATTAATCACTTACTTAGGTCCATTTAACCCACTTGATTAGATTTTTTTTTGTCATTACATCAAAGTCAACTTATACCCACACCCTCTATGTATACACATTTAAAAATGATTTAATAACAATACAGTTCTCAAGAGTTACAAGTGTCATATTCTCATGTAGGGATGTAAACAGTTTGCCCTTATTAATAACATGTTGTTGTTTTTTTTTGTCCCGTTTACCTTTTTATGTTTCTTTTGAGTCTTGTATTTGAAGATCAAATTTTCTGTTGAGCTCTGATCTTTTTATCAGGAAGGTTGGGAAGTCCCTTATTTCATTGAATGCCCATCTCATCCCCTGAAAGATTATGCTCATTTTCTCTGGGTAGTTGATCCTTGGTTGTTATCCAAGCTCCTTTGCCTTATGGAATATTATATTCTATCCCCTATGATCTTTTAATGTAGAAGCTGAAAGGTCCTGTGTAATCCTGACTGTGGTTCCATGATATTTAAATTATTTCTTTCTGGCTGCTTATTATATTTTCCCTTTGACCTGGTAATTTTGGAATTTGGCTACTATATTCCTTGGCATTTTTAATTTGGGATCTGTTTCAGAAGGTGATATGTGGATTTTTTTTATGGCTATTTTACTCTCTGGTTCTAGGACTTCAGGGCAGTTTTCCTTGATGATTTCCTGAAAGATGCTGTTCAGGCACTTTTTTCATTGTGATTTTCAGGTAGACCAATAATTTTTAAATTGTCTCTCCTGGATTGATTTTTCAGGTCAGTTGTTTTACCAATGAGTTGTTTTGCATTTTCATCTATCTTTTCATTCTTTTGTTTCTGTTTCACTGACTCTTGCTCTCTCATAGTCATTAGCTTCCATTTGCCCAATTCTAATTTTTAACAAATTGTTTTGTTAGATTTTGTACCTCCTTTTCTGTTTGACCCATTTTATTTTTTAAGGAGTTCTCCTCAGTGAGTTTTTGTGTCTCCTTTTCTGTTTGGCCAATTCTGCTTTTGAAGGAGCTGTTTTCTTCAGTGTACTTTTTTTCCAGTTGTCCAATTGTATTTTTTAAGGACTTGTTTTCTACAGTTAATTTTTGTCTTTCCTTTTCCAAGCTATTGATTCTCTCTTGTATACCTCTCATTTCTTTTCCCAATTTTTCTTCTACCTCTCTTATTTGACTTTTAAAATCTGTCTTGAGCTCTTCCAAGAAGACTTTTTGGGCTTCAGACCAGTTCGTATTCCCTTCTGAGGTTCCAGATGTGGGTTTGTTGACAATGCTGTCCTCTTTAGAATTTCTGCCTTGATCTTCACTGTCTCCATGATAAGAATCTATAGTACATTTCTTTTTGCTCATGGTGTTTCTTATTTCCTGGCCTTTAAAGAAATTAATATTTCCTATTGGAGAGCAGGGGGCACTGACTCAAGCTTTTTGTGCTGAGAACTCAGGGCTTGGTCACTGGCTTTGTGTGCTGGGGCCTCCAATGCTGGCAGTTGGAAGCTGTAGGGTTCTGGCAGCTTACCTGGTATTGACCTGGAATCAGCAACACTGGAACTCTAGGAGTAGGATTGGGAGGTCTGGCCCCTGGAGGTTGCCTGCCTGCCTGCTCACCCAGGTTTTTCCTTTCCCTCCTTTCGGATGGATGTTCTCCCCCTAGGGAAAACCCTTTGGAGCACTTCCAAGAGTTTTGCTGAGGCACTGGGAGATTTGGTAGCTGTAGAACCCTGAGGCACATGTTGGTCTTTTGAGCCAGTATCCACTGGTTCCCCTACCGTTACTGAGGCACTAAGGGGTCCTGGTGTTGGTGTTTGCCTGCTCTACCACCTGGGGTTCAGGATCTCCCCTTGGTTTGCTGAGGTGGAGGTTTCTGCTAGCTTTCTGAGACACCTCCCATTCTGTACTGTTCCCCTTCTCCCAGGGCAAGAGGGGTCTTTCCTGTTAATCCCTCAAGCTAGCTGGGCTATTGGACTGCTGCACCCCATCTTTCTTCTGGTTCAGCTCTTCCAGGGTTTTTCCCGGGGCAATATTTTCTGGGCTTTCAGAGGTTAATAAGGGACAGTAAGAGCAACTTACTTCTTACTCCACCATCTTGGCTCCTGCAGCAAAAGTTTTTAAATTTCTTTTTATGGAAAGAACACCTTCAATCTCACCCTAATTTTACTTGCTCTCATCTCACTATCTACAGTACTTCTACATCATTTATTTACACCATTTAACACTGTTTTCCATTTATGTCAAAATCCCTTAAATTCATTCATACATATATCCCTGCTGGTCCCTCCCACATCTCTTCCCTCCCCAACAACTCAATGGATACCATTGGATATTATGAAAAGCCTTCTATAAATCTTTCATTTAATGTGTATTAAACTTGGAGAAATTAGTCATTGTCAAATATCTGGAGAGCAAATAACCATTTTCAAAGCAGCGGGGTAGAGTATTTCTGATCAATTGTTGGTCTGGAGCTATTTCATCTTTGTGGTGAACTCCTTTGCCCAAAGAATATCAGTGCAATTCATCTCTAAACTTATCCTTGAAAGTCACCTGAGGGAACAGAGAAGTTCTGTCCATGGTCTCCTGGTTATAGCAGATTAGTCCATCAATCAGTCAATAAACATTTATTAGGTGGTTATTATGTACCAGGCACTGTGGTAAGCAATGGGGATACAAAAAAGAGGCAAAATATAGTCCCTGCCCTCAAGGAGTTCATAATCCAATGGGGGAAACAAGCGAACATATATGTACAAACAAGCTGTATACAGAATAAATAGGAAATAATAAACAAAGGGAAGGCATTAAAATTAAGAGAGGTTGAAAAGGCTTCCTGAAGCTAAAGAAGTCAGTATAAGGAGAGGAGAAGGGAGTACATTCCAGGCATGAGAGACATCCAGAGAAAATGCCTGGAGTCTCTCTCACTTAGTGAGATTCTCACTTAGCACAGTACCTGGCATATAGTAGAAAACTATCTAAATGTTAGTAGCAGCAGCAGCAGCTGCTAGGTGGAATGGGGGACAGAGCACTGGCCCTGGAGTCAGGAAGACTTGAGTTCAAATCTTACCTCAGATCTTATTAGCTTTGTGACCCTGGGCAAGTCACTTAAACCTGAATGCCTCAAAAAAAAATTATCATAATTACAAAGTATTCAGCATTTCTTGCTGAAAAAAAAAAAGACTGTGTCTGTACAATCCCAGATATGTAAACTAAAAATGAAAAGCTCATTTATCTAAGTGATTTTCCTGTCAATAAATTCCTGGGTAACAGTTTATTTTTCCTTTTTTTCTTTTTTTTTTGTTGTTGTGAAGATAAAATGAGATAATAATTGGAAAATGATTAATACAATGCCTGCCACATGTTCAGTTTAGTTGTTTTCAGTTGTGTCCTACTCTTTGTGACTCCATTTGGAGTTTTCCTGGCAAAGATACAGAAGTCGTTTGCTATTTCCTTCTCCAGCTCATTTTATAGATGAGGAAATTAAGTCAGACAGGGTTAAGTGACTTTTCCAAGGTCACATAGCTACTAAGTATCTGAGGCCAGATTAGAATTCAGGAAAATGAGTCTTCCAGACTCCAGGCCAGGTGCTCTATCCAGTGCACCGAGCTACCCTGTGTCCTGAAATATAGTAAGTGCTATATAAATGTTATTTATTGTTATTAGTTCACATATTTACATAGTACATTAATGGTAACATAGCACTCTTTTTTAATAACAATCTCATGGAGCAGGTACATCAATTATTATTACCCTCATTTTATAAAAGAAACTGAGGCTCAGGAAAATTTAGTGGTTGGACTGTGGTCAAATTGATCATAAATGTCATAACCAATATTCTAACTCAGGTCTTCTATTTCCAAATCTGGCATCCTTTTTACTTGACCAGCTGCCACTTATCCACATGTTTTGGAGTTGTGTAGACTTTGTCACTTCTGAGAATAGTTTAAGGAAAAGTGTTGTTCAATGATTGTGTTTGCCTTCAATGAAGGTGTTAGCTTCCTTCTGGTCTATGTGGAATGAATACTATTGTGCTGTGTGCAGAGCTGTTACATCTCAGAAGAATACATGTGCAGACAGATTTGGGAAGAGTACATTGAGAGCTCAGATTCTAGATATTGGCATTATGAGGGAGAGAATTGATTTATTATCAAAGATTTTACAGTAGACATTCATCAAGAGCACATGACGTTTGTACGTGCTAACCGGCAAAGGCTGATTTTTCCAGATAGGCTCTGAGAGTCTTTTTTTTTTTTTCCTAGCCTATACCCATCACCTGAAATTAACATTTCTGAAAAAGCAGTTGAAGAGTTACTTTATCTTTCTTATCTTCAGTTTCCATAAAAATGGAAAGATTTTCAAATAAAAGACTTGAAATTTTCTATTTTTCTAATCCTTCTTATATGGCCAGAAAGTCTGTTGGATATTTTCATTGTTACAATTCTGTGCTAAATAAAAAGTAGATTTGAAATATCTTCCTTTTAAAAAAAATCTACATTCATAACCTATCATGAAGAGCCAGAGATCAATAGGTATATAGGTAGTTTAAATGGTATGTGATTCAGGCACATATCTTCCAAATTTATATAAGGTATTTATGTTTGTTACTTCTATGCCAATGTACATATATTTTTAATCTTTTGCAAAGCATCTGTCCAATCATCTTCCTTTGAGAGTAGTGCTAATATTTAAAGATAGAGTTGGAAATACCTATAGAATTATAATAACTAGAAATTTTGGTATTGTAGTTGAAAGTCATTGCCAAACATTATTTTCCCAGGGTGCTAAAACCCTATTCTCTTTCTCCTGTGCTATATCATTCCATCTTTCTCTGGTCTAACATCCATTAACCTGCAACAATGGTGCTGAAAACCAATTATCTAAAAAAATTAAAGAACTTAATTTCTGTTCCTCTTTACATAAAAATATTTTGAAAATAAATTTGTAGTTTGGGGGCAAGAAGGCATTTTAAAAAGTAAATAGGGGCAGCTTGGTGGTGCAGTGGATGGAGCACTGGCCCTGGAGTCAGGAGGACCTGAGTTCAAATCCGACCACAGACACATAACACTCACTAGCTGTGTGACTCTGGGCAAGTCACTTAACCCCAATCACCTCACAAAAACAAAACAAAACGAAACAAAACCAAAAAGTAAATAAAGAGTTGTCATTGTGATGGAGTATTTTTTAAGTACTTACTATGTGCCAGCCACTGTGCTAAATGCTAAGGATATAAAACCAACAAACAAAATGGTACCTACTCTTAAGACCTTACATTCTGAAAAGGTAAGACAAAACATAAATTGGGGCTAGGAAGTCAGCAGGGAAGGGAAATAGGTAGCCACATGGAGGCCAGGCAGGCCATGTGGAGGTGAACCAGAAGTAGATAGTGAGCAGTGTGTCTGGGTCTTCTCATGACATGGAGATTCCAAGAAGGGTCTCATCTATCATTGAGTTGACCTCAGAGTGGAGTTGTATCAGGGTTTTTATTAGTATGCCTTAAGCTGAAAGCCTTTGAAAAAAATAATCATTAGAAATTTAGCAGCTACCAATAAACATTTAAATATATAAAAACACACATTTGAAATGATCATATATAAAATGATTATTTTCAGTTTATTTAAAATGTATATATTTACTTAAACAAGATAATAATAATAAAAATATACTCCTTGTTTTTGCATACTGTTCCAAAATCTTTTCCTTCTATGTATTTTCTTGCTTTGAGTTTTTGTAAACATTATTGCAGTAAATGTATTATCTTGATTTTGTTTTCTTTGATCTGTATTTCCTTAGTTATGCTTTCTTCATACTTGTTATTTCTTATGTTGAAATAACATTATGTTAGGTTCATCTATCATATTTTGTTCAGCCATTATCCAGTCGCTGGAGAAATACATTGTTTTTAGATTTTTGTTATAAACAATACTGTTATGAATGCCTTTGTCTACATAGGTTTTTTTTTTTTTCCCATTTCAGTACCACCCTTTGATATAGTCCTAGTTGGGGAAATCACTAGGTCAAATGGTATGAATGGTTTTGTAACTCTTATTCTATGTTGTCATATTGCTGTGCAAAAAAAAAAAATGCCTCTAAGGAAAGTTTCACTGGTAGTATATATCC
>NW_020954590.1:72126690-72138224 GCF_900497805.2 Vombatus ursinus | reverse complement strand
CTCCTCCTAGTATAATGCTCTCTCACCCCTTAATTTTATTCTCCAGATATGACCCCTTCATCTTCAACTCACCCTGTGTCCTCATCTATCTATCTATCTATCTATCTATACATACATACATACATATAATTTTTTCCCTCCAACTACCCTAATACTGGCAAAGGTCTCATGAGTTACAAATATCATCTTTCCATGGAGAAATGTAAGCAGTTCAACTTAATAAGTCTCTTATGATTTCTCTTTCCTGTTTACCTCTTCATGTTCCACTTGAGTCTTGTATTGGAAAGTCAAATTTTCTATTCAGCTCTGGTCTTTTCATCAAGAATGCTTGAAAGTCCTCTATTTCACTGAATGACCATTTTTTCCCCTGATGGATTATACTCAGTTTTTCTGGGTAGGTGATTCTTGGTTGTAATCCTATCTCCTTTGCCCTCCAGAATATTATATTCCATGTCCTGCGGTCCCTTAATGTGGAAGCTGCTAAATCTTGTGTTATCCTGATTGTGTTTCCACAATAATTGAATTGTTTCTTTCTGGCTGCTTGTAATATTTTCTCCTTGACCTGGGAACTCTGGAATTTGGCTATAATATTCTGAGGTGTTTTCCTTTGGGGATCTCTTTCAGGAGGGGATCGGTGGATTATTTCCACTTTTTTTTGCCCTCTGGTTCTAAAATATCAAGACAGTTTTCCTTGATAATTTCTTGAAAGATGATGTCTTGGCTCTATTTTTGATCATGACTTTTAGATAGTCCAATAATTTTTAAATTCTCTCTCCTGGATCTATTTTCCAGGCCAGTTGTTTTTCCAATGAGATATTTCACATTGTTTTCTAATTTTTCATTCTTTTGAATTTGTTTTACAGTGTCTTGATTTCTCATAAAGTCACTAGCTTCCAATTACTCTATTCTAATTTTTAAGGAAGTATTTTCTTCAGTAATCTTTTGGACTTCCTTTTCCTTTTGGCCAATTTTGCTTTTTAGGGCATTCTTCTAATTGGGTTTTTGGACCTCTTTTGCCATTTGGGTTAGGCTATTTTTAAAATGTTATTTTCTTCAGTATTTTTTTGGGGTCTCCTTTAGCAAGCTGTTGACTTGTTTTTCATTATTTTCTTGCATCACTCTTGTTTCTCTTCCCAGTTTTTCCTCTACTTCTCTTACTTGCTTCTCAAAATCCCTTTTGAGCTCTTCCAAGGCCTGGGACTGATTCATATTTTTCTTGGAGGCTTTGGATGTAGGAGCTTTGACTTTGTTATCTTCTTCTGGTTGTATGTTTTGATCTTCTTTGTCTCCAAAGTAAGATAATATAGTCTGACTCTTTTTGTGAGGTTTGCTCATGATGCCAGCCAATTACTTGAGTTTTAAACTGTTTGTTAAGGTAAGAGTCTGTTTCCAATGGGGAGAATGTACTGTCCCAAGCTTCAGGGGTTTGTACAGCTGTTTTCAGAGATACTTCTAGGGACATGAAAATTTTCAGTTCTTCCAAAGTGGTATGATAAGGGGCTAGGTGTTTCCTCTCCACTGTCACAACAAGCTCCACCACACTAGCACTCTTCCTCACCCCAGGACTGCTCCTCAGAACTGTGACCCAGATCCAAGTATGGGCAAAGCAAGAGATTACTGCCTCAGCACTGGCAAAGAGATCCCTGCAATCCTCCTCAGATCAGTCACTTGATTCCTCCTCAGTCTGTGGGCCAGAAGCTCAGGAGACAACCACAGCCCACTTTTGGGATTTGTGGCTGAAACCTAGTTTCTCTCTCACAGCAGTCACAGACTTTTCCCACTGGCCTTCCAAGTTGTCTTTGACATTTGTGGGTTGAGAAGTCTGGAAACTGCCACAGCTGCCCATGAATCAGCCCTCTGAGGCCTGCTCCAGGTTTCCTGCAGCCTGTGCACCCATGCTGAACTGCGCTCCTCTCCCTGCCCGGTGCGATACACCTTTCAGATCAACCATCCAGGTTGTCTTGGGCTGGAAATTTGTTTCACTATGTCTTTTTTGTGGGTTCTGCTGCTTTAGAATTTGTTTAGAGCCATTTTTTTTACAGGTATTTGGAGGGGTTTGGGGGAGAGCTAAAGCAAGTCACTGCTTTCCCTTGGCCATCTTGGTTCTGCCCCAAGGTGTTATTTTCTTCAGTATTTTTTTGAGGTTTCCTTTAGCAAGTTGACTCATTTTTCATGATTTTCTTGCATCATTCTCATTTCTTTTCCCAATTTTTCCTCTACTTCTCTTATTTGGTTTTCAAAATCCTTTTTGATCACTTCCATGGCCTGAGACATATTCATGTTTTTCTTGGAGGCTTTGGATGTAGGAGCTTTGACTTTGATGTCTACTGATTCTATGTTTTGATCTTCCTTGTAAACAAAGATTCTATAGTCTGAGATTTTTCCTCTGTTTGCTTACGTTCTCAGCCAGTTACTTGACTTTTTAACTCTTTGTTAAGGTAAGCTCTGCTTCCAGTGTGGAGGGTGTACTGTCTCAAGCTTCAGGGATTTTGTGCAGCTTTTTTCAGGGATACTTCTATGGACCTGTAAGTTTTCAGTTTTTCGAAGGTGGTATGATCTAAGGAGAAGTATCTACTCCTCTCCTAGCCTGTGATCTGGTCTGTGAGTGACCACAAGTACTCTTTTCTGCCCTGGATCTGTGAGAAGGGTTCCTTCTCCACTGTTACCACAAGCTCTGCTATACCAGTGCTTTCTCTCACCCTAGGACTGCCACCCAGGACTGCTACCCAGATCCAAGTATGGGCAAAGCAACAGAATCTTGCTTCAGTGTCAGCAAAGGGATCCTTGTTATCTCCTGTTGATCAGTTGTCCAATCCCCTTATTGTCTGTGGGCTGAGAACTCTGGAAGCAGCCACTACCCCTGTGGCTGCCACCCTGGGGCCACACTAAGGCCAGGGCTGGACTATGCTCCTATCTCACCCAGGTCTGACAGACCTTTCCCACTCATCTTTTAAGTTGTCTTTGGCGTTTGTGGGTTGAGAAGTCTGGAAACCACCACAGCTGCCCTTGATTCAGTACCCTGAGGCCTGCTCTGGGTTTGCTGGGGCCTGGTCTGTGCCTGCCCCCATGCTGAATTGTGCTCCTTTCCCAGCTCCATGCAACAGACCTTTCCCATTGACCATCCCCGTTGTCTTGGGCTAGAAATTTGTTTCACTCTGTCTTTTTGTGGATTCTGCTGCTCTAGAACTTGTTTAGAATAATTTTTTATGGGTATTTGGAGAGGTTTGGTGGGGAACTCAAGTGAGTCCCTGCTTTAACTCCTCCATCTTGGCTCCACCTCTCGTGTTTTGTTTTGTTTTGTTTTTCAATCTTCATCCTTCTCAAATTCTTTGCTATATTTGACATTATTGATCATCTTCTCCTGGATATTCTTTCTTTTCTAGATTTTCATGGTAAAACTCTCTCCTAATTCTCTTCCTATCTGTCTGAGTACTTCTCATTCTCTTTTGCTGATTCATCATTCAGATTAACCCCTGTCTCCAATCTTTGGGTGTTCTCCAAGGCTCTGCCTTAGTATTCCTACTCTTCTTACTCTACATTTCTTTTCTTGGTTAACGTGGGATTACACAACTCCTTTGGGTTTAATGTCTCCCATATACATATACATATACATATACATATACATACATATACATATACATATACATGCATATGTACATGTATACTCTCTCTCTCTCAAACACACACACACACATATATATATATATCCCCCCTCTCTCTCTAATTTCCACACTAATTTCTCCCCTGAGTTTCAGTTCCACATCACCTATTAAATATTAAAACTGGATGTCTCAGAAGCAATTCATACTCAACATATCTGACATCCCACCCTTCTTCCGAGCTTCTTCATTTCTGTCAAAGGTAACACCATTCTTCTAGTCTCCCATATTTGTATTTGACATTATCTTTTATTCTTTACTGTTTGCCTCACAAATCTAATCAGCTGCCAAATTTTGCCATTTCTATCTCCATAACATTTTTTTTTTTTTGCATCTGACTCCTACTCTCTATTCACAAAAGTTCAGGCTCTCATCACCTTTTGTTTACATCAATGTCATCACCTCCTAATTGGTCTCACTGTCCCAAATTTCTTACCATTTCATTCCATCATCCACTATGTTGCCAAAATGATTTTCTTTCAGAACACATCTAACTATGTCACTCACTCAGTAAATTTCAGTGGCACCCTATTGCCTCTAGAATTAAATATAAATTTTATTTAGGTTTTAAATCCCTTCACAACCTGGCTGCAACCTATTTTGTCCATGTCATTTGACATTATTCTCCTTCCTGCACTCTGTAGTCTAGCCAAATTCACCTTCTTTCTGTTCCTTACACAGAACACTCCGTCTCTCATATCTCTGCCTTTGATCTAACTGCCCTCAGTGTCTAGAACATACTTCCTCCTCAAGTCTTTCTCAAAGAATTCCTCTCTTCCTTCAAGACATAGCTCAGGTACCCCATTCTCATGGAGCCTGTCCTCATCCCCTTACTATTAGTTCCCTCCCTCTCAAACTGCTTTGCATTTATTCTCTTCATATTTATTCTATATATGCTTCTTTATGTACTCATCTCCCCCCATTAGAGTATAAGCTCCATAAGAGTAGGAATTGTGTTTTTTAATTGTATTTATATCCCCACTAATTACTATATTTTCTGGTATATAGTCTCCCACTTAGTAAATACTTATCGATTGACTGATTAACCTATTTTGCCAAACTAATGGGCACAAACGAGAATACCAAAATTATTTTCATTTTTTTATCACCAGAATATTTTACCATTGTTCAAATGGCTGTTGCTAATTTTTTATTTCTTTTTAGCAGTCTTTTTTTTTTATTTTGAGAAAGACTGTAGTAACATTGACTTTCAGATTTAGGGTCTTTAAGATATTTTTACTCAACATTCTCATTTTAATGACTAAGGAAGTGAAGTGACTTCACCAAAGTCAAATGACAAATTGATGGCAGAACAATGAATTGAACACAGGCTCTTGATTCCCAGTCTAGTGTTTATTGAATTCTCATGTAGCATACCATGCAAAAGGGCATATAAAATGGGGGTAAAATAATCACCCAAGCAAGACTCAAATATTTACGTATATAGAAACATCTGAATAAAGAACTTATTTTTTTCACTTCTTGATCCAAGTATTTAATAATAATAATAATAATATGGCATATTTCTAGGCAATAGAATATGCTATGTTTTTGGATTTATACTAATAAGTGTCACAAGCAATTGTAAATTATGGTCATGTAATCACATTAAGCAAGTGAAATTAATGGTTGAATAACATTGGTTTTATTGCACAAGTCTGCTTACCTACAAAATTTATTAATTCACAATAGATCTTCTAGTCAGTGCAGATTGGGGAGGTCTTACATTATACCAAATAGGTAAGTAACACTTAGTTTCACCTTTGTCAAGTGCTAGCAGCAGTGTTAATAATGAAGTTTTGTTGTTGAAAAATCCAAACCTCTAATTAAGCTTAACCCAGTTCTCATTTAAATGCACATAGAAGCTGTGTACTGTAAGTACTCTTCTGTCCTAAGGGAACATACATGATTTGAGGCATTTTAAAGATGAAATTACACAAAGAGTATACTTTTAAGCTATTGCAAGTATTCTCTTATTTGCATTGTTCAGAATTGTGATTTAGAATTGGTTGATAGTAGAAGTATCTTCAAAATAAAACTTGTTAGCACAACTTGAAGGTTGGAATGGGGTGGAGGAAGGGTAGATAATGCCATTCTTCATATACTCTCTAAAGAGACTAGTGATGTCCTCCTAGGCAAATGAACTCCATTTACATGTTTAATGATGCAAAGTATGAGCAAGGAAGATTTATTGAAGTTCAAAGAAAATTATGTAACAAAAACTGTCATTAATGCCAATTTGTATGCAAGAAGTTCCTTTGGTTCCACAGCACAGTCATCAGAAATGTCAGCCCCTTTCAATGTCACTCATTTAAAGAGATTTAAATTTGATAGTGTACTTAGAGTTGCATCATTTAGCCAATTTTCCTCTACAAGAAAACTACAAAACAAAGCAAACAACTCTTTAGCTACTGCCACAGAAATGAACCACTACTGCTAGTGGTCCTAGGCAGTTTTCTACTAGACAAAGTCTAAGAATTATCACTTTTTGATAGAACAGCTTTATACAAGTACACTAATCCAATTATGATTATTAGTAGCCAACTAGTCATCAAAGCTATAATAATTATAAAGATGGAGGATGAATGATTATCTAGTCATCTTGCCATGGATGCAGTAATATCTAGTTATTGTAGGCCCCAGATGAGCTTTTAAAAACATTACTGAAACCTAGCAAACACCCTGATGGTGCCTTGACTTTGCCCTATTCCTGGATAGTTGTCTCATTTTCCCAGAAAGGGGCCCAGAACTATGATTAAAAAAAAACAAAAAATAAAAAAAAAAACCTAGAGTTCCTCCCCCCCCACCTAAAAAGCATGTCATTTCAGGTCAATAACTCATATTTAACTTATAGTCTTAGAGAAGTAACTGTGACAGTGAAATATTTAATCCAAGGTATACATGTAGTGTGTACTTAGAGTGGTCAGACACACACTAATGTCTGAAAAAAAAAGGATATTTTATGTTTCCTTTTTAAAATCTGGTTTTTAAGAGGTTTAGTTTTTAATTAAAATAAATTTAGTTTAGTTTCTATAATTTTTTTTGTTAGATTAAAAACAAGTTCCTTTATGATTGAGTATTCAATAAGTATTCACTTTGAAAAGTAAAATAAAATTCTTAGGGTACAAACCATAATGAAATGTGTTGTATATACATATGGGCTTGGTGACTTAGTAGTGTGTGTTAGGGAGAAGATCTGAATCTGTGTCTTCATGACTTTAAGGCCAGTCCTCTATCCCTCTCACCTCTCTGCTGTTCTCATGAACATGTGGAAATGACTTTTTTATTACATGTCAAAACAAAACACCTTAGTTAATTATTCATTGATCAAAGACTTTAAAAATAGTAGGCATTAAATTTACAGGAGAAACAGACTCCAGGTTTAGTTACAGGGTTATTTATTTGGAATTGGAAGGGACTCAGAAATCAGCAGTCACAGAATCTGAGCATTTGAGAGTTGGAAGGGACCTCAATAGTCAACTAATTCGGCCAAAATGAGCTCAATTTTAACAACTTGTTGTACAGCTTCTAGTTGAAGATTGACAAGAAGGGTCCTTGGCTGCACCTCTTCATGAAGCCCATTCCTTTGGTGGGCTTTCCACTTTGGTGAAACTCTAGTTATTAGCAAATGTTTCCTGATGCCACACCTTATTTTTCCTCTCTTCAACTATGATGGATTACTCCTAGTTCTTCCTTCTGGGTCTTTGTATTCATCAAACCTATATCTCTCCATCTTTTCCAAAAGAACAAGTCCAATCCCTCCTCCAGAAGATAAACTCTTCAAATTCGTGAAGATAGGTAGTATGTCCCCTGGAGTCTTTTCTTCTCCAAGCTAAACATGTCATTTTTCTTCAATCAATTAGATCTCCTTGTGACATGAACTTGAGGATCTTCACCATCTAGTTACCTTCCTCTGGACACTCTCCAGCTTATCAATGTCTTTGATAACTTATGATGTTCTAAACTAAACACACTATTCACAATGAGCTATGATGATAGAAATGTATAGTGTGACTATTCTTTTCTTCTTCCTGGAAACTATTCCCCTTTTGATGTAGCCCAAGATTTCATTATCTTTTTTCTTAAAATTGATTGTCATACTATGCCATTGAATCATATTGAGCTTTGCAGTCCACTAAATCCATCATTTATGTGTATATATACATATATATGTGTACCTATATTAATTATGTATATGAGGTGCTATATAACTATGCATCTCCTAGTTTATATTTTTAAAATAGATATTTTGTACCCAGGTGCAAGGCTTTCTATTTATTCCTGTAGAATTTCTTCTTACTAGGGTCAACCCAATTCTCTAGCCTATCAAGATGATTTTTTGGATCCAGACTACTATCCAGTAGGTTAGCCATTCCTTCCATCTTTGTGCCATGCAAATTTAATTGGTACATCATTTAATCCTTTAAATTATGGATAAAAATGTTAAACATCACAATGTCAAGTAAGATTTCTGGAGCTTTTCATCGGAGACTTCTTGTCATGTGGATATTGAATCATTAGCAACTACTCTTTGAGTCAGGCCTTTGAAGTTTGAATCCATCTTTGTATTATCATCAAATCCATATCTCTCCATCTTTTCCACAAGACAAATATGAGATATTTTATCAACAACTTTGCTAAAATCTAGGTCAACTATATCCACAGAATTCCCTTCATAGTTTAGGTATATTGCAAAAGCATGATTATGCATTCAGTGAAGCCTCTGAGACTGAGATGCAACTAAATATGGATCAGTTCTCTGCTGCTTTTGCTAATTTTGGCCTAACAATTAACACCAGGAAAGCAGTAGTTCTCTACCAGCCAGCACCACACCATCCAGATGTGGATCCATTGGTTACAGCAAATGGAGAAATTCTGAGAGTGCTGTGGATAAATGCATTTACCTTGGTAGTATACTTTCCAGGGATGTACACATAGATGATGAAGTTAATGTACACTTTTGCAGAACTAACTCAGTGTTTGGGAGGCTCTCAAGGAAAGTGTGAAAAAGAAGTATTAGACTGCCTACCAAACTGAGGGTGCTGTACTCTATGAGCACAGCAGAATTGCAGTAGCTCAAAAAATGAGATGCACAAATTTAGAGACATCTCTACTCCAACCAACCATTGTAAAAACAAAAAAAGAAAGAAAGAAAGAAAGAAAGAAAGAAAGAAAGGAAGGAAGGAAGGAAGGAAGAAAAAAAGAAAGGAGATTACCTTTGCATGACCTGTTCTTGTTTAAGTCATGCTGGTTCTTTGTTATCGCTAATTCCCTTTTTAGATATTGACAAATCATCACTTTAATGATTCATTCTGGAAATTTTCTTTGAACCCAAGTCAAACTCTCTGATCTATTGTTTGGAAAATCTGTTCTCTGCACCTCCCTTTTTAAATCAGGATAGAACTTACCCTTCTCTTTCACTTTGTTTTCCAAGATTTTTCACCTGTCACTGGTAGTCACTTAGCTATCATATCAAGCAGTTTTTTTCAGGACTCAAGGATATAGCTCATTTAGAAAAGTATGCATGTGCCCTGTGGCCAAGAAAGGAAGAAGAGAGGCAAGGAGGAAGTCATGGTTCTTTCTATTCTGTGCAAATAAAGAATGCTTTGTTATTTCAAAGCACAGGAACTTTGACACTGAATCACATGTATCTAGAGGTTTCTTATCTCCAAAAGACCCGAGCACTATGGTAACACACAGCTGGGATCAGGAAGGATGGTTTTGTGTGTGCCTTCTTTACCTCCAAGTTGCATGTACAATAAAAAATTTTGGATTAATTTTGACTATGTACCTCATTTTCTCTTCTGACCACATTTTGCTAAGTATCACTCAGCTATTCTATTTCATTAGTTCACGTGGACAGGTGATCTGGAAGCAGTCAGTTTCTCTATGCAGTGAACCTTTAGGTTATGGAGCTTCTCTGTGTTTTCTAATAACTCCATCTTTACTTTCTATGGAGATGTGTAGTTTAAAAAATATGAACTTCAATTGTTTAAATTCAGATCACTTACTATTATACCACAGTGCCTCTACTTTATAATATGGAGATTTTCAAGACTGTTGGACAAATAGATTATACTAAATACATGCTGATATGTGTGTTTTAGGGGAGAGGAATGTAGAAGAGGGCTTATGGGTTTACTTAAAATAATTCAGCATGAATAATGCTGAATAATGAATAATTCCCAAGGGTCAGAGCTAAGATGGTAGAGTAAAAGCAGTGACTTGCTTGAGCTCTTCCCCAAACCTCTCCAAATACCTATAAAAAACAAGGGCTCTAAACAAATTCTAGTGTAGCAGAACCCGCAAAAAGGCAGACTGAAACAAATTTTCAGCCCAAGACGACTTGGATGGTTGACTGGAAAGGTCTATTGTGCTGGGCTAGGAGAGGAGCATAGTTCAGTGTGGGTGTGGAGGCCAAGACCAGGTATCAGGGGACTGAATCATGGGCAGCTGGGGCAGTTTCCAGACTTCTCAACCCATGAACACCAAAGACAAGTTAGAAGGTCAGTAGGAAAGGTCTGTAACTGTAGTGAGAGAGAAGCTTGGCCCCAGCCCCAGTCCCGCCACATCCCTATGGTGGCGGTTGCTTCCAGAGTTCTAGGTCCACAGATAGAGGGGAATTTAGTGGCTGATCAGAGGGGGATTGCAGGGATCTCTTTGCTTTTGCTGAGGCAGGAATCTCTTGCTTTGCCCATACTTGGATCTGGGTCATAGTTCTGGGTGGCAGTTTTGGGGTGAGGAGGAGCGCTGGCTTGGTGGAGCTTGTGGTAGCAGTGGAGAAGTACCCTCCTCACAGTTCCAAGGCAGAAAAGAGTGCTCATGGTCACTCATAGACCAGAGCACAGGCCAGGAAAGGAGTAACACCTTGCCCTTGATCATACCACCTTTGAAGAACTGAAAATTTATAGGTCCCTAGAAATATCTCTGAAAATAGCTGCACAAAACCCCTAAAGCTTGGAACCATACATTCTCCACACTGGAAACAGACCCCTACCTTAACAAAGAATTTAAAACTCAAGTAATTATCTGGGAACATGAACAAATTGCGCAAAAAAAAAAAGTCAAACCCTAGAATCTTTCTTTGGTAACAAAGAAGATCAAAACATACAACCAGAAGAAGACAACAAAGTAAAAGCTCCTACGTCCAAAACCTCCAAGAAAAATATGAATCAGTCTCAGGCCATGGAAGAGCTCAAAATGATTTTGAGAAGCAAGTAAGAGAAACAGAGTAAAAACTGGGAAGAGAAATGAGAGTGATGCAAAAAAAAATAATGAAAAACAAGTCAACAGCTTGCTAAAGGAGACCCCAAAAAATACTGAAGAAAATAACACCTTAAAAATAGCCTAGGGGCAGCTAGGTAGCGCAGTGTATAGAGCACCAGCCCTGAAGTCAGGAGGACCTGAGTTCAAATTCGTCTTCAGACCAAACACTTGACACTTACTAGCTGTGTGACCCTGGGCAAGTCACTTAACCCCAATTGCCTAACAAAAAAAAAAAATAGCCTAACCCAAATAGCTAAAGAGGTCCAAAAAACCAATGAGGAGAAGAATGCCTTAAAAAGTAGAATTGGCCAAATGGAAAAGGAAGTCCAAAAGCTCACTGAAGAAAATACTTCCTTAAAAGTTAGAATGGAACAAATGGAAGCTAGTGACTTTATGAAGCAATGTGAAAAATGTCATTGGAAAAACAACTGATCTGGAAAATAGATCTGGGAGAGATAGTTTTAAAATTATTGGACTATCTGAAAGCCATGATAAAAAAAAAAAAAGAGCCTAGACATCATCTTTCAAGAAATTATATAGGTAGGTAGATAGGTAGATAGATAGATAGATAGATAGATAGATAGATAGATAGATAGATAGATAGATAGA
>NW_020954590.1:72110762-72126680 GCF_900497805.2 Vombatus ursinus | reverse complement strand
AGATAGATAGATAGATAGATAGATAGATAGATAGATAGATAGATAGAGGGCACAGGGTGAGTTGAAGATGAAGGGGTAATATCTGGAGAATAAAAATAAAGAGTGAGAGAGGATTATACTAGGAGAAGGAGAAAGGGAGAGGTAGAATGGGGTAAATTATCTCACATAAAACAGACAACAAAAGGCTTTTACAGTGGAGGGGAAGGAGGGAAAGGTGAGAGGGAATGAGTGAATATTATTCTCATCGGATTTGGCTTAAGGAGGGAATAACATACTCACTCAATTGGGTATGGAAATCTACCTTACCCTGTAGGAAAATGAGGGGAAAAGGGTAAGAGAGTGGGAGGGGGAAATCAGAAGTAAATACTTCTGAGGAGGGATAGGGTCAAAAGAGAGAATAGAATAAGCAGGGGGCAGAATAGGATGAAGGGAAATATAGTTACTTTTTCACAACATGACTATTATGGACGTGTCTTACATAACTACACATGTTTAACCTGTATCGAGTTGCTTACCTTCTCAATGAAGGTGGGTGGGGAGGGAGGAAGAGAGAAAAATTGGAACCCAATGTTTTAAAAACAAATGTTAAAAATTGTTTTCATATGCAACTGGGAAATAATATATACAGGCAATGGGGTATAGAAATCTATCCTGCCCTATAGGAAAATAGAAGGGGAAGGGGATAAAAGAAGGGGGGGAGATAGAAGGGAGGTCAGATTAAGGGAAGGGGTATTCAGAATGCACACTGTCTTGGGGTAGGGGGAGGGACGAGATGGGGAGAAAATTTGGAACTCAAAATCTTGTGGAAGTGAATGTTGAAAATTAAAAATAAATTAATAAAAAATAAAAAAAACAGGGAAAAAAAGATCATTTCCCAGTTATCATTAGTAATACTTAGAAATAAAGGCAAAAATTTAAGTGAAGTTATCTATCCCAGCCAACTAAATTGAGTTGTCCAAAGTTTGATTTCACTACCTTTTGGTCTTTCCAATTGAACTATCCAATTCAGTTAGATGTATATGATTTCATTATTTTAATCATTTTGAAGGTCAATCAGAACTTACAATATATCAGTCCTAGAAATTGTGGTCAACTAACCCCAGTATCAGCATGGCTAGGTGGGGTGGTGGAAAGAGCACCAGCCCTGGAGCCCTGGTCTGGAGGACAAGAGTTCAAATTTGGCCTCAGACCTTGATGCTTACTAGCTGTGTAATCCTAGGCAAATCACTTAACCTTGATTGCCTCAGGGAGGGGAAAAAACTTACCAAGTATCCAGCTGACAAAGTCAAACCAGCCACAGATTTTCTTCTTATTTCTCTACAAAACTCCTACACATTTTTCTTTATGAGCCACCTTATATTTTTTCCTGATTTTTTTTTTTCGGCGAAGCAGTGGAGTGAAGTGACTTGCCCAGGGTCACACAACTAGTAAGTGTCAAGTGTCTGAGGTCAGATTTGAACTCAGGTGTTCCTGAATCCAGGGCTGGTGCTCTATTCACTGTGCCACCTAGTTGCCCCTTCCTTATTCTATTTTAATTGCCTTTTTTATAAGATAAAGTAATTGAGTTTAAATATATACATTTGAACATATAAGCATATAGATTAAAAAATATATGTGTTTCACCCAGTGGTGTCATATTTTTTCCGATATTGTTTAATGGTGAAGTATGCATCAGCCTGGCTTTTATAGTTCTTCAGATTTTTTTATAACATCCTGGAGGGCAGATTTCATTTAGATTCCCATTCATTGTCTTGTTTTTTTTTTCTAAATTCCTATTGAAAATATGAAGGAATAACATGCCCCTGTTATTTAATGCTACAACTTTCTAAACTATTCCATATCCTCTGATGACCATTAATTCTAAGATCAGCTTTTGAAAATATATTCACTTCTGCATATGAGTGCAGCTAGGTCCTGATTAGTGTGGATAATGAATCCCCAAAAGTGGGAATATGTTTTTGAATTCACACTATTTGAAGTTATACTTTTGTAAAATATGGTGTTGGCTCTAAACTGATGGAAATCATAGGGCAAATTTGAATAACATATTTACTTCAGGAGATTTATTATTCACACTAATCAGAACCTAGCCAAATGCTGTGATATAGCTATTTTCTTGCCTGATGTGCTTCTTCTTTTAAAAATCAGTTATTATCTCAAACTATGGACATTGAGAGTTATGAGAAAGGCAGATATTAGAAAGATCATTGCATTTGGAGTCCAGAAACTTGGTTTGGAGTTTGGGTTCTCTTACTTAGTAACTGGGTGAGCTTGTCAAAGTTAGTTTGTCACTTTGAGCTTAAATTTCTTCATCTGTATAACGGAGATATGAAGGATTCGACTCTAAAAGCTATACAAAAGTAAATCATGATTATTGCAGCTGACTTCATTATTTAGAAATAATCTTTTTATCCCCTTTTCCTTTGGTTATTTTACATGATCATTGTAGTTAGATTTTTTTTTCCCATAACCTTCATCTTCAGAGGATGGATGAGTTTCACTCTTCACTATATTGATGAGGTTCACACTGAAGAGTCTCCAGAGAACTGAACTGGAAATTGTAGCTTTACTTTTGCCCAAATAGCCAGTCTGTCAATAAATATTTATTAAGTGTCTTACTATGTGCCAGGCACTGAGGTAAATATTGGGTATAAAAAGATAGGTAAAAGACAACCCCTGTTCTCAAGGAGTTCACAATCTAGTGGTATAAGACAACCTGTCAAAAACAAAGCTGAAAAGGTGGGGAGGTAAAGTGGAGTGAGGGTGTGATGAAATTCAAAGGAGTGCAGGGTGAGGGATGAAGAGGTGGCTATATACTCTCCACTCTCTCCAAACAGAGGGAGGTAGGGCCCCAGGGGAAGGAAGTGCTGAGGAGGTAATGGCTCTTTCAATTTATAACTGACACTCAATTAATCAACATAGAAATGAAGTACATACACTTTGCAGGGTACTATGCTAGGCCTTATGGGAGATGTCAAATATAGAAAAGATATGGTCCCTGCACTCAAGTATCTTGTCAGAAACTGACTACCTCATTCTTTTTGAAAACTAATGTAAACAGAAAAAAAAAATATGAGATTTTGTTTTAAAGCCCAAATCTGATTTGAGGGCTCAAGTCCTCAATAAATCTGTGTTGCAACAATAAATTTTGTCACATCAATAAATTTCTGTAGGAATTAGTCTTTATTTCACTATTATCTTTAACAACTTTCCTGATGCCATATGTAAATGATGACTTAAGAGAAAAGAATTTGATGTTTCTGACTTTTTGATGCATTGATGGATATAAGAATGGATATATAGATTTCACCATGTAACTGCACCCTTCAGTGATATAAACCACCGTCCCACTGCACCTTATCCCTTGAATAATTCTTATCCATGTTTTCACATAGATCCTCCACAGATGCTCTGTTTAAGGTGCTAGAAAACTTCCTCTCAGAAATAATACATCTTTCTTACTGTCTATATCAGATGTCTCATTCTCAGTACACTGCTAACTCATATCCTTTTCCTTTGTCCTTATTTTCAAGTTTCATCCCTGATTAGATTCTTTATTCTATCTCTTACTTGCAGGTCACCTTTGGTAGCTGGCAGTCAAGAATCATTTATTAAGTACCTGCTGTGTACCAGGCACTGTGCTAAGAGCTGGCTATACAAGTACAAATAAAAGAAAGAATCCCTGGCTTCAAGGAGCTTACAGTGTATAGCATGATACAATGTTTTTGGACCCATCATTGGATGAGAGATTTAGAGTTGTTAGAGAGCTTAGAGATCATCTACTCTAAGGGTCAACACGCTATGGCCCAAGCACCAAATTCTATAGTCCCAGGCTAAGAATATTTTTTGCATTTTAAAACAAAGTTTTATTGTATGTTTCTCAAATATTTTAAAATAAAATTTTATTGTATTTAAAAATGTAAAAAAAAATTCTTACCTCACAGTTTGCTTATTCCTGATCTAGTTCAAACCCTTCATTTCACAGATGGGGAAACAGGCCTGGAGAGAGTAAAGTAGTTTGCCTAAGATCATAAGGGCAATATGTAACAATGCCAGAATTTGAATCCAGGCCCTCAGATTTTATTTTATTTTATTTCTGGGTAATTAATAATCAATTTATTAATTGGGCTAGCCTGTAATCAATACATTGATGGTCAGTAACTTTTCTTGGTAACCAAAGACCCCAAGAAAGATCCTGAAATTCCTTAAATCCCTTTGGAAAGGGAACTTCCCTGAAAAGTGAAAATTAACCCTGATTGGTGGACATTTAATGAGGACGTGGGCTAAAAGTCTTCCTCAGCAGTCTCAAGGCATCTGGGCAGAGGAAGCCATTTCTAAGGTCCCTCAGATTTTAGATCCGGTGTTCTATCTACAAGTTCATTGAATATTTCCCAATGTATTCTTAATGTATTCCCAATATTCTCAATGCATTCCAAATCCTCCCTTAAACTTGCACTACTACATGGGATGTTTTGATCATAGTCTTCAGAACTATAAACTTTCCTACCTAACCCTTAACTGGTACAGGGCCCAGATGTTGATGCTGTATTCTGAGGGCTGTGTCTGTAGTCTTGGAGTCTCCACAGTTGTGCCAGGTATGAAAATCACAGTCCTCTTCCATTTTTGGAAATTCCTGTTGGAATACAGTATGTAGAATCTTCTTTCCTTGAAATATCTATTTTTGAGTGACTGTCTAGGCTAGAGTCCCAAAGGTCACTCCTTGCTCCTTAGGGCATCGATTTTTACTGGCTACAAAGACCCAGTCTAGACTCTGGCTTTCAGATTCCTATTACTCATTCTTCAGACCATTCAAAATTCCCAAGGTCAGAGACTCTGCTTACTTCATCTAGAATTGGGGGAGGGTGAAGTTTAAGGACTAAATCCTTTCTCTCAAGATCCATGGAGCCTCTGAGGACAAAAGGCCAAAAGGCGTTTCCCCTTAACTAGAAGAGGAGGTCACTTATACTGAGAAGCCTTACTGAATAGTGATGGTTTTAGTTACATAGCCAATCAGAAAAGATTCCTCCTAACCACAGGGTTAGCCATCAGGAACCTATGTTTACATTTGCTCTACCATGTCCCAAAATCACATATCAACACGATTCTCCCAGAAGCAAGCTCCTTCACCTCTCTATGTGGATAGGCATCATCTCAGGTGTGCTTCACATGAACCAGACCCCAACAGCACAGCAATTCCGCATCCTTACACATCTGGGTTCTCTGAACCATTATTATAAAATGAAATAGTCCATATGCCTTTACCAGTTTTTGGAATACTTTAATTCTCTGAACTAAACTGATAGTTTCCATTGGGAGTTTTGTTGGGGAATATTGCTCTTTCTGTACAATAGAAAATATCACCTGGAGGTTTTATAGTATTTTCATTTTGTTAGAAGTTGTCCCTTCTAAAATATAAAAGGTGTTAAATGCCACTTATATCATGTAATTCCTAACTTTATTTTTTTTTAAATCATGGGATTGTTGTTACAGCAATACAGGGTAGACAAGCTGGCGATAACTTTGTTGAATCATCTATTCTTGATGCCATCCAGAGGGTTGACAGTGCAATTAACTCCACAAGAAGAAATCTATTTTCACAGTAAGGATTTATTTTATTTTGTTTATGAAAATTGTTTTCATTTTAGTTCTGTTTAGCTATTGCAAGCTTCATAAATCACAACCAGGGATACTCTTATGAGATTGTCAAAATATGTTTTTTTTAAACTTGGCAAGCTAGGCCATCGTCTGGGAAAAGCAGTCACTGTCAGTTCAGGTAGTGAAAGAAAATTTAAGTTGCTCCCTGCATTACTGGCCAGTGCTCATTCCCAAAGCAGTTTCTACGAATCAGAACACCCTCTGTAGAGGTAAGAAGAATGATAGATACCTATGCAATAGGCTTTTTGATGTTTGCAGCCATTAGCCAAACTTTTTTCTATTATCAGTTATTTTAGGGGTTAGTATGCATAGAACCCAACTGTATTATTAAACTGATAATACTGAAGTATAAAAGATTTTCTCCTTAAGCTATTACTTTTCTCCTTCCCATGCCCATTGTCCTACTATTTTAGAATAAATAAGGAACTTTTACAGTTATCTTTTGTGAATAAAAGAAAAAAAAACACCGTAATAAAAATAATTCCAGATCAAGATGATTAGTATTATAGAATAGATTCTGAGTGCTTTGTCTCAAAGCTATATTCTTTACCAACCAAACATTTTCTTTAAATATTTTTGATTATAGTGGGCAGGTAGGTGGCACAGTAGATAGAGCTCCGGCCTTGGAGTCAGGAGGACCTGAGTCCAAATCTGGTCTCAGACACATGACACTTGCTAGCTGTGTGACCTTGGGCAAGTCACTTAACCCCAATTGCCTCACCAAAAAGCAAAAAATATTTTTTTTTGTTATGAAACAGGATACCGACAATAAATTCATAAGAATAGTTACTTATTTCAGTTTGAGCCAATAATACTGATTTTTTTAATGGTCACTTTCTTTTTTTAATTTATTTTGATTTATCAACAATCACTTTCATAAGCTTTTGAGTTTTAAATTTTTCTCCCCCTCCCTCTCCGCCTCCCTCCCCAAGAAGGCATGCAATCTGATATAGGCTATACATATATATTCCTATTAAATATATTTTCACATTAGTGACGTTGTAAGTAAGAATTAGAACCAATAGGAGGCACCACCAGAACGAAGGAACGAAACACAATGGAAGAAAATAATAGCAAATAGTATGCTTCGATCTACATTCAAACTCCATAGTTGTTTCTTTGGATGTGGATAGCATTTTCCATCATGAGGCCTTTGGAGGTGTCTTAGATCCTTGCTTAGATCTTAGATCCTAAGTGGCATAGTGAATAGAGTGTCAGGCCTAGAGTCAGAAATGGCATGAGCTGGAAATATTGAACATCTTAGATCCTTGAGAAGGGCTATCAATATTAGTCATCACACAGTGTGCCTGTTATTGTGTACAATGTTCTCCTGGTTTTGCTCACTTCACTCAGCATCACTCCATACAAGTCTTTCCAGGTTTTTCTGAAATCTGCCTGCTCATCATTTCTTATAGCACAATAGTATTCCATTGCATTCATATACCACAACTTGTTCAGCCATTCCCCAATTGATGGGCATCCTTTCAATTTCCAATTCTTTGCCACCATAAAACATAGAGCCCTAGAAGTGCTATTGCTGGGTCAAAGAGTATGCACATTTTTATAGCCCTTTGGACATAGTTCCAAATTGCTCTCCAGAATGATTGGATCATTTCACAACTCCACCAACAATGCATTAGTGTTCCAATTTTCCCACATCTTCTCCAACACTTGTTATTTTCCTGTTTTGTCATATTAGCCAATCCGATAGATGTGATGTGGTACCTCAGAGTTGTTTTGATTTGTATTTCTCTAATCAATAGTGATTTAGAGCATTTTTTCATATGACTATAGATGGCTTTAATTTCTTCATCTGACAACTGCCTATTCATATACTTTGACTAATGCTCACTTTCTAACAAGGACCAACATATCCTTTTTTAATATAACCTATAAGGCACAGAGTATTTTTTGCATTAAAAAAACAGGGTGAAGAAAAAGAAAGTAGCTTCTCTCAGTCTCTATGGTGAACTTAGTGATGATGTCTGACCTCAAAAAAGGAATGTATATTTTGTTTAAAAACAGCTTCCACATTTCTATTTGGAAATATCAAAATATTGTATTTTGTGTTAATTTCTAAATCCACTTTCTTTTGAAATAGATCAAGTGTCTTCTTGAATAACCTCCTCTGATCACCTAAGCTTTAAATGTCACCCTCCATGGAACTTAGCATTTTATTTGTGACTTTTCATGTACTTATCTCATTCAGTTTTATATCACTGTCTTATAATGTGTATGTGTGTGTGTGTGTGTGTGTGTATGTGTATGTGTGCACGCGTGCCTTTGTGCCTTATCTCCACAGCTATATTATGGGCTCCTTGAAGATATGTCTTTAACATTTTGCACAATGCTTTGAACATAGGAAAATCACGAAGTTTCAAAGTTGGAAGGCACCTCAGAGGTCACCTAAACCAACCCATGTTTCATAAAGAATAAATCTTTGTTGTTGTTTAGTAGTTTCAGTTGTGTCTGACTCTTTGTGACCCCATTTGGGGTTTTCTTGGCAGAGATACTAGAGTGGCTTGCCATTTCTTCTCCAACTCATTTTACAGATGGGAAAACTGAGGCAAATGGGGTTAAGCGACTTGCCCAGGGTCATACAGCTACTAAGTGTCTAAGGCTAGATTTGAACTCATGAAGATGAGTCTTCCTGACTCCAGGCCTCATACTCTATTCACTATGCCACCTAGCTGCCCTAAGAGTGTATCTACAGTAGCAATTAAACTTCTTCAATCAGATAACTGTGAGAAAACTTCAAGTAAGGTTGCAATTAATGGATTTTTGAGGAAGTTATCAAATGGAATTTCCTAGGGTTCTGTCTTTGATCCTGTACTATTCAGCATTTTTATTGATAATTTAAGTAGAATAATATATAACATGCTTCTGAAATGTGAAGATGAAACGAAATTGGATGAGATAAATATGCCAATTAAAAGAATCAGGATCCAAATGAATCTTGATAGGTCAAAATGATGGATCAAATGGAAGGATGTTGATAACCTGGAGAGCATTGGAAAGAGTACAAACAAGATGGCAAGGGGCCTCAGAATCACACTACATGAGAACCATTTAAAGGAGCTGGAAATATTGAATGTAGAGGAAAAAAGTCTTAGGGAGAAGGGGCCAAGATAATTATTCACCAATATTTGAAGGGCTATCATGTGGAAGCATGATCCCATTTGTTCTGTTTCCTCTTAGACAAAAGAATCAGGGGTTTTGGTTGAAATTGCAAGTAGTTTTAGGACAGGTATAAGGGAAAACTCAATAACAGCTAAAGTTATCCCAAACTGGGATGGTCAGGCTTGGGAGTGTTACCTGGTCCTATCTTACTAGAAGTCTTTAGTAAGGACTGGATGATAACGTATTGAGGACATTGTAGAGAGCGTTGATTAGGGTCATCTCTACTGGCTCTTCCAATTCCAAGACTCTGATATTTTGTTGAAGAACCTCATTGCCTTCTGAACACGTTCTCCTTGCTCTCTAAACAGATATTAAGTGCGGGAAAGTTTTACCCTACATCAAATTGAAATATACCCTTCTGAAGCTTCCTTCCAATGACCCCTACTTCTACCCTCTAGATCTAACTTTCCTCATCTTGGAGTTCTCTATTCTAATTAAATCACAGGTCCAGTCCTTCATTATACCTTTCCTTCTACTAATTCAGCATAAAATTGCTTTTACTTGCCTATGTGTTTTAATGAGATATATGGATTTATGTTTGTATACATAGACATATATACATATCTTGATTATACTCCTTGCAATGGGCTCTAGCTTGTCAATATCATTTGATCCATTATTCTGGCCTGTCAAAATTTGTTTGGATCCCAGTTCTTTTAATTAGTATCTTTATCCTATCCATATGTCATCTTCACATTTCATAAGAATGCTACATATTCCTTTATCTAGGATATCAAAAATTCCCACCTACTTTTCCAGTCTTTTTACATGTTACTCCCTAACACATACTCTTTGACTCAATGACACTGACCCATTGGCTGTTTCACAAACAAGACACTCCATCTTTCAGCTTTAGGAATTCTCTCTGACTGTCCCCACGCCTGGAACACTTTCTTCTCTGTTCCAACTGCTGAACTTTCTAGCTTCCTTTAAGTCTCAACCAAAATCCCACCTTCTATAGGAAGCCTTTCTGAATTTCTTAATTCCAGTGGTTTCTCTATGTTAATTACTTCCTATTTATCTTGTATATAGTTTACTTTGTATATATTTATTTGCATATTGTCTCCCTCATTGGATTTTAAGTTCCTTGAGAGCAAAAACTGTTTTCTGCCTCTTTTTGTATCCCTTGCACTTGGCATAGTAGCTGGCACATAGTAAATGCTTAATAAATATTTATTTATTGAGTGAATATTACAGGACTAAGGACAGGTCTCTAGTACACTCCATATATGGATAGTGATTTGGATATGTATATTCCATGTACATTTATCTATATGTACAAATACATATGCATATGTATACAAATATATGTACATACCTGTACAATATATATATATATATCATTTACATGAACTTATTAAACCATCTAGTCAAGGGTTAATGGGCTTTGAGTTTTATCAGTAGAAGGAGTGCATATAGGCTTTCTGCGCTGAATTGGATTTCAATGAAACTTTCCATTTTTTTCTAAAAACAAATGTTTCTTATCAAACAGAAAATTTCCAGAACTTTTCATTTTAAGTAACTTCCAATAGATATTCATGTATATATTCAAGAGATAATTCATATATAATAACAATAATAGATATTCAATGACTATTTTAAATGAGTCTTCCAAGATTGTCTTTCTGAAGGTACATTCAATACTCCCTTATTAATTGTATAGTATTAACTAAGAGGAAGAAATATGGATTATCACTCCATTAGAAATGATATCCATTACTTTATATTTTGCACAATGCATTGGATTTTTTAGGAAACTGTTTACTAGATCCTTATAAATATTTCCTCAAGCCAACGCATTGACTCTAAAATGTAAAAGGAAGCGTGCTCATTAAGTAAACTCATGGCTTGATGGATATTGATATGTTTTTGTTTAGATCTCTGAAGCATCATTCAGAGTATTTCTGCAATTTACTTCATAAATAGCAATGCTTTTGTCATCTGCAGAAGACCTCGAACTCCTAGTGACCTATTGGCTCAGTTCCGTTATCCCCGGGACCCCTTCACCGTTGAGACTGCAAGAGCAGGAGAGATTTTTGAGCAGACACTTCAGCTGATCCAGGAGAATGTGAAGCAAGGGCTCACTGTTGACTTAGAGGACCAAGGTTAGGATCGATAAGTGTTCAGTTTGAAATGTGTTACAGGCTGTTGTCCTAAACTAAAATGTCAATGAATTTTCCCACTTTAAAACACCAGCATGTTTTAGAAACTTTTTTAAACCAATCACTGAAGTGCAGGTGCTTATGGAGGTTAAGGGAGATGAAATGATAGAGTATTTAATTAAAAGAAGATGGTTCTTGTGGTTGCTAATATTAGCTAGATCCTGGCCATATGCTATATACATCTATAATAGGTTGCTCCATTCCTATTAAGAAGTACTTTATTCTCAGGTTGTTATTTCCCTTGTTCACTATTGTAATAATACAAATTGCTTACTGAGTCTTCAGACATCTCTGCCACCAAGACATGTACATTCCCTGTTTCCTTTCTTAACGGTTTTTCACAGCAATTATTTTTATAAAACATCAGAAGACTACGTTCTAAATGCTGTGTGAAGATGTCACTGAAGTTTCTCAGGCATTTTACCTTTTTTCTTTGAAAGAAAATAACCTGTTTGTGAAGGTACCCTTTTGTTATTATCAATAACACCCTGCTTTTGATATTGTTGTAACAGTAACTACCATGACCATTTTCCCCCACCTTCTTGAGTTACTTGCTTTGGGGAAATAAACTGGGAGGTAGACCACAACATCTGTTTCATGTGTTCCAGTGTGTGTACTTAAACCAAAAACAAAACAAAAGAAAACAAAACAAAACAGTCCCGCATCTCCCCAGCAGCAAAAGTGACTCCTCTGTTTTTGAATGGTTGTTTCCCTAAAATTTATTAAGTTAAAGTTCCTTTTTTAAGGAATGGTGGTTATGACAGCCTTCATTTAAGACCTCTTTAAGACTTTGTCCTAACATGGAGATGGCCCTGAATTCTTGAAGGCTATGCCAGCAGAGTGCATCCAGTTGGAAAAACTTTTAAGTACAAGCAGGCCTAGTGATAGATACTGTGTAGGTTGTCCTAAGTTTGGCAAAGCTCCTCTCCATAAAGTCAGCCAATCAGTGATGAATATGGCAAGTCATGAAACAATCTACTAAGATATGGAGGGGTTTTAGTGTGGATTGATGGAAGGAATATCCATCTTTATTGAATTGTGAACTTTTTAAAGACTTGAAGAAGCTTGGTTGCAGAGAAAATAAGAATCATGTGATTTAGAAATGGAATTGATTATGGCAATTTGGGAGCTCTGTGGGGAGGAGTGTACATAATGGCATCAGGGTGGATGGCAAGGTATCCCAAAATGCCTGGGATGTATGCATGGTTGTGAAGCCTGGTATAGTATAATTTTAAAATATGAAACAATCATCATGGAAAGTAATTTAAGTGTTTGAACATAGCATTCTGCATTATGACCAGCTTGAAATAAATTAAATATAAAAATCCCTGACTTCAAGTGCTATATAATTAGCAATCCCAATGTGGATAGAAATCCTCGAGACTTTGAGGCACATGAACAAAGGGACAGGAGTAATTGGGGTTTTGACATATATTATGAATATAATTTAATAAAGCATAATAATTATGTGAGGTTTCAATTTGTCCCTTGTCTTCATACTCCTTGTCTCCTTGTGGGAACAAACATGTCTTTAGTTTTCTTAAGTTGACCCTTAATCTTGACTCTATATCTGAGTCCTGATGATAATTATCAATCTCTTCATAAAAGGAGCCAGAGAAATTGAAGACTGAAAGGTGTCATGATCAATTTTTCTGTCTTGTCCTGTCCGGATTTCTTGATATCATACAGGCGCTCCCTAGATTCCAGTCACTCTGTACCTTGGTACACAGCCTTCTTGAGCTGCTGTGACAAACAACAATAACAACAATAATAATTAATAATCATTCTCTGGTGGCCTACCTTATTGGATGAACTTCTCTGAATTTAGCTAAGGTGGTCCTTGGATGACAGTCTTACAGTGTTACAGAAACTCAAAGGCTCTCCATCTTGACGAGACCTGCCAGAGGTTGTCATTTGCTGTGTATCTTTCAAAAACACAGGGCCATCTCAGCATCATGGTGGTACTTTGGAGTAGGACTTGTGTGAATATCTTGCCAGAAATCTTTATTCTAATCTCTGCTGACATTCATCCAATCAAGTAATCCTTATCATTTATTAAGCCACTGTTATATGCCAGGCATTGCGCTAAGCACTGGGGATACAAAGAAATGCAACAACATAGCTCCTGCTACCACGGAGCTCACAATCTAATAATGTGCAAACAGCAGGGAGGTGCACAATCAGGAAGAGATCTGGCCTTGGAGTCTGAGTTCAAAATCTACTTCAGATACTATCTCTGTGACACTGGGTAAGTCACATAACCTTTCTCAGCCTCAGTTTCCCCATCTGTAAAATAGGAATAATAATGGCATCTACCTCAAAGTTTTGTTGTAAGACTAAAACGAGAAAATGTATAGCATTTTTCACACCTTAAAACATCATATAAATGCCACCTATTATCATTATTGTTATCATTATTAATTTTTGTGAAAACAAGATATATTACAGTAAAAATTGAAGGTAGTCTCAAAAGGAAGGCACAAAGATTAAGCAAGACTGAGAATGGCTTCTTACTTTTTTAAAAATAGTTAACCCTATTTCTATTAGTTCTTAAGCTTGCTTATTATTATCCATTCTTTCCCTGATTATGATATCCCAACAACTCTGGAAAGGAGAAACCTTATAGTTTTGAATCTTAACCATTGGCAACTTGTTTACTTTTAGCACTCACTCCATTCCTCCCCCAAATATGGCATTAATTGGCTCTGGAGTACTACATTCAAAGTGCATATTTCCATCTTTGTTCACTGATTTGTTCACTGAATGTTCACTGATTCAGAAACAAAGTAAAATAGTTTCAGCTCCAGTCTCCAGGAGTGATCATGTAATAGAAACAACTTCAATCACAATGAAGACTCTCTTTACTCCAATATGAGAGGAGATGCAGTTATTAATCAATTACAGTGGAACACATGAAGCTTATTAGATTATCTTCCAACAGTAAAATACTAAAATAGCATTTAATTTTTTCTGATTTTTTTGTTGCATATGTAATTCATTATTGTGTCTCTGTAGTAGATCCTTAAGTTCTTTGGAGAGGACTAAAACATTTTGGAGTGTTTTGTGCTTATTTTTAAGGAATTTGAGAAGTAGATACCAATAGTTATATTCTGGATCAATAGACTATAAGAACATATAATCTGAATATATTATTTCCATTTCCCATGCCATATTAATGTCGTTAATAATGGTGATTCCATTCCCTATCTTTTGGGAAACTTTTCTACTATATTATACTGTCAAAGCCATCACCATCTTGACCATCACTCAGACCTGAAAAATCTTTGGCCACTTCTCATTGTCTCTAGGGAAGAAGTTTTCAAAGTGTGCTCCAGAAACAAGACTGTGACAAAGGGGTTAACAGGGAGAGGCCATGTCTTTGAAGTCAAAATTATTTTCATAATAATACTAAGAACTTTTCATTTTTAATATTGTAAATATCAATTGATGTAATCCTCATAAACAAAAGCTCTTTGGGGAGTCTTCAATAATTTTTAAGAGTGTAAAGGGACCAAGAAGTTTGAGAACCATTGCATTAGGGTAAAATGCAAATTGGTCAACCAGGCATTCAAAGATTTCCACAACCTGGTTCCAACAAATCTTACAAGACATTTCATATTACTGTTCCCCGCCCTCCTTATTGCAGCCTCTGTTATATCAAAATGACCTAATTGGCATCCTACTTTCCATCTCTGTGCCTTTGCATAGGTTACTCATCATACCCAAAATACATTTCCTCCCCATCTTTATACATTAGAATCTCTAGCCTTCTTCAAGGCTCAGCTCACATAACATCTCCTAAGCATAGCATTCCTGATATTCCCACTTGTTCCTGCTCTTCCTTCCTGAAATTACCTTATCATTACTTCTTAGTTCATAAGTTTTAGCAGCCAATAGAACATCAGCTCTGTGAAAACAGGATCTATTTTGTTTCTATCTTTTTATACCTAGACACTAACCCTGAGCCTTGCACAGAGTGTAGAACAGTAAATATTTGTTGAATTGAATTTGAACCCAACCTTTTCCTTTTAATGATGAATTCTATTGTCAGTGAATATGAATTCGTGCACATCTATTATATATAAACTATATATAAACGATCCTATAAACTATCCCAATCTTCCTTCTCCTTGGCTCAATGAAATGTATCCATGGATACCAGGAGAGCTTGACTGCATTGTCAGAGTCCTTGTTTGGAAGAAACATCTGGGGCTAGTCTCATTGTCTCAGTTTTATAGACTCAGAGAACTTAAATGATTTGTCTATCATCACAGAGCTAATAAATGTGGAAACCTGTATTCATACCTGTCTCTGCACTCATTAGAGCCAGCTGGGTGGGTCAGTAGATAGAGCACTGGACCTGGAGTCAGGAAGACCTGACTTCAAATTCAGCCTCAGGCACATCTTAGCTGTGTGACCTGGGCAAGTCACTTAACCTCTGTTTGTTTCAGTTTCCTCAACTGAAAAATGGGGATAATAATAGCACTTACCTCCCAGAGTTATTGTGAGGAGCAAATGAGCTAATATTTATAAAGTTTTTAACATAGTGCCTGGTGCATAGTAATAATAATAACAGCTAATAAACTAGTAAATGCATGTTCTACCACTTCCTCACTGAACTCTTTCCACTATATCATACTTCCTCATGTGTGCACGTATGTTTATATACACATACATAATATATTTGTGTGTATATATGCACAAACATATGTATACACACATATAATATTTGCCTGTATCTTTCTAGCATGACTACATGTACTTTACATGTATCCAAAAATAATTACATATACTTTATACGTATTCTAAAATTTCCTTGGATATAAAATCCTTGTGGCTACAATTTGCCCTCAGAAGACTGTAATCCACTTTACTCACTTGAGTTCAGCCTCACCATCCCCTCAGAAAAGTTATATAGCTT
>NW_020954590.1:72058007-72110752 GCF_900497805.2 Vombatus ursinus | reverse complement strand
ACACACACACACACATACATACACACACGTTACTGCAGTGGTGGAAATTCATGACTTCTTGTGTGATTTTTTTCCCCATTTCCATACATATACATAAGTATATATTAGAATATATGTGTATTTATATGGAAATGGGAATATATATATATATATATATATATACACACACATACATATATAGAAATGTGTGTATGTATGTGTGTGTGTATGTGTGTATGATGTATAAGTAAATGGGGATAAGAAGACATGACTCTCTACCACTGGAGCAAACACTCATATTGATGATATGTGGATTTATTGGAGCCACAGGTGAGAGTTGGGTGAGAAGTGAACACCAAAGGTGGAGAAGCAGCCCTGAAAAGGGCTTGGCAAGCCCTCACACTCAGAGGTGCTGGTCTCCCTGAATATTCCCTATACCCCAACTCTCACCTGTGGCTCCAAGAAGCTGTACCTTGCACAGTGGCCACACCCCACTAACCCGCCTTGTCAGACAGGCTAAACCAAGTTGAGGGCAACAAACAGGCCTTAAATCAGTTGGCAGGTTAGGGAGATGTCTACCCCAAGCATGGAAAGACTTCCCCCTGCAGAATGGGCAGATGAGAACTATTTGTTCCAATAGTCATCTAGGGGGCTAAAGCATGTGCTGTGGAGCGCTTAGAGCTTGGTCAGGCATTGAAGACACCAAGGTCATCCGCTGCATCATGGGGCATTGCCAGTCATCCTGACTTTTGTCCGTCCACTGGACGTCAATGGCTCTGGAAGAGAGTGAGGCAGATAATTTTGTGTAATTCTATCTCACTTAAATTCAATACACATGTGAGTCAAGATATTACAGGTGATGTCATTGGTCCTCTTTGAAAACTAAGGACAAACAACAATATGGATTTATAAAAAATATAAACTTTCGTTATGTGTCAACTGGTTAACTTTGTGTTTACCAATAAGTTGATTTTTTTTTATTTTAAAGGAATATCCTCTGCTTTATCCATATCCTTAGCTTTAAGTTTTTGCTTGGTGTTTTATAGCCTCAAATTGTTGTTCAGTTGTTTTTTTTAGTCATGTCTGACTCTTCATGACCCTGTTTGGGGTGTTCTGGGCAAAGATACAAGTAATTTGCCATTTCCTTCTCCAGCTCATTTTATACATGAGGAAATCGAGGCAAAAGGGGTAAATGACTTGCTCAGGGTCACACAGGTACTAAGTGTTTGAAGTCGGAGACAAATTTAGGAAGATAACTCCAGACCTGGTATTCTATCCACTGTACCACTCAGCTGTCTCTAGCCCCAGATATTTATCTTCTAATATTTACTTATTTAAGTCATATTTAATAGATCTTCTCTTTGGAATTATGCCCTAGAGCTTCCTGTTACTTTGTCAGTTTCCTTGAAGTTCTGATAATGATGTGTGTCTATGCATACATGTATATAAACATGAATATATTTTTTCAAATTGTATTTTCATTGTTTCTATGTATATCAATGAATTAATCAGTCAAATAAATCAACAAGCATTTCTGAAGTTCTTAGTAAATGTCAGGGACTGCTAGGGGCCAACAATTCAGGAACAAAAAATGAGACAACCTTTAAGCTTTAGGGCAGAAGATACATAGATATGAAAATATAGGCTATGTACAAAATAAATAAAGCTATTTCAGAGAGATTCAAACAATTGGGGTAATCAGGAAATGCTTCTTAAAAGAAATAGCTCATGAACTGAACATTGAAGACATGATGAATTATACTTATCTACTCACTAATAAGTGGGTTATTCATCTATACATATATATGTATGTGTATATATATATCTCTTTCAACCATGTATATGTGTTCTATACAAATCACATTTTCATTACTTTGTTATCTGATAATTCTATTTTTATACCTACATTTTTTGCATATGTGGGTTTTAAGTTGTTTTACTATATGAATTAACTTATGATTTTTGAGTGCATGTCATTTTAACTTCTAACCTATATTATTTAGCTGTTTATATTCCTTTGTATCATTTTGTTGCCTTTGTGAAAATCTGAAATACTCTTTGATTTTACTCTTAAAACTTATATGAAAATGTTTTCATAGAAGTCAGGAAGTGAGACTTTCTGTTAGCAAATGCAAGACCATTATGAAAGGCCTTCTTTTTAAGGGGCAGAGGATAAGTGTGGTCCTTTTAATACACACACACACACACACACACACACACACACACACACATCCTTCTTTGCTTAGGGATTTTTTTCTTTGATCATTTGAAAATGAGCAATTTTTTAATTGCTGGGGCAGCTAGGTGGCATAGTGGATAGAGCACCAGCCCTAGAGTCAGAAGGCCTAGGTTCAATTCTGGCCTCAGACATCTAACACTTACTACCTGTGTGACCTGGGCAAGTCACTTAACCCAGACTGCCTCGCAAAATAAATAAATGAATGAATGAGTGAATGGATGAATAAAAAAATTAACCCCAGCCATCATGGGTTGGCTCTGTGTAGAATCCTCAATCAATGAACACTGGATTATGCATTCCCAATATTCCCACACTGTTACACATTTTCAACATTTCATAAATTATCTTTCAAGTCGGGTTTTTTTGAGCTATTTTAATATTTTTCCATTGTTCTGTATTTCAGAATTTCGTTACAATGACTTGGTGTCTCCACACTACCTCAACCTCATTGCCAACCTCTCTGGATGTACAGCCCACAGACGCTCTCCAAATTGCTCTGATATTTGTTTCCATCAAAAGTATAGAACTCATGATGGCACATGTAACAACTTACAGAACCCAATGTGGGGGGCTTCTATGACTGCTTTTGAACGTATTCTAAAACCTGTATATGAAAATGGCTTCAATTTGCCCCGAGGCGTCAGCCCAAACTCATTTTCCACTACCCAGTATCCACTACCACTACCCAGGATTGTCTCCACAAAAATGGTTGGGACAGCAACCATTACCCCTGATGATCGATACACTCACATGTTGATGCAATGGGGCCAATTTTTAGATCATGACTTAGACCAAACAGTGCCTGCATTAAGTATGTCTCGTTTTTCCGATGGTCAGTCATGTAGCTCTGTGTGTACTAATGATCCTCCTTGTTTCCCTATCCTTGTCCCTCAGAATGATGCTCGGGCAGCAAATTCACAATGTATGTTTTTTGTCCGTTCCAGCCCTGTTTGTGGAAGTGGTATGACTTCCTTGATGATGAGCTCAGTCTATGCAAGAGAACAAATTAACCAATTAACAGCCTACATCGATGCTTCTAATGTTTATGGAAGTTCTGATCGGGAGTCAGAAGAGCTTAGGGATCATACAGATCAGAGAGGTCTGCTTAAGAAAGGGCTACCTATCCCCTCTTCTGAAAAGCACTTACTGCCATTTTCCACAGGCCCACCAACTGAATGTACACGGGATGAAAATGAAAGTCTGATCCCATGCTTCCTTGCTGGGGACCACAGAGCCAATGAGCAGCTTGCTCTGACAGCCATGCATACTTTGTGGTTCCGAGAACACAATCGGATAGCCACAGAATTGTTTACACTGAACCCACACTGGGATGGAGATACAATTTATAATGAAGCCAGGAAAATTGTTGGCGCACAGATGCAACATATCACATACAGTCACTGGCTGCCCAAGATTCTTGGGGATCGTGGTATGAAGATGCTAGGTCATTATAAGGGGTACAACCCCAATGTGAATTCAGGAATTATTAATTCTTTTGCTACCGCAGCATTCAGATTTGGCCACACATTGATCAATCCCATTCTTTATCGCTTGAATGACACCTTTGGTGAAATCCCTGAAGGCCATCTTCCTCTCCACAAGGCCTTCTTCTCACCCTTCAGGATAATTCAGGAGGGTGGCATCGATCCACTTCTCCGTGGGCTCTTTGGTGTTGCTGGAAAATTACGGGTGCCTTCTCAGCTTCTCAATCTGGAACTAACAGAGAAGCTGTTTTCTATGGCACATTCTGTGGCTTTGGATTTAGCTGCCACCAACATCCAAAGGGGACGTGACCATGGAATCCCACCATATACTGACTTCAGGGTTTTCTGTAACTTAACTTCTGTTGAGAACTTTGAGGACCTCCATAATGAAATTAAAGATCCAAACATTCGAGAGAAACTGAAAAAGTAAGTATATATGCTGCCTAAACTTAGATGTTACTTGATTACTAAAGGATATGTTCTATATATAGAAATCTGTTTTTTGGAGATACCATTCACTGTCCTAATTTTGTTAAAAATTTAGTCTGCTGGGGATTGGTGGTAGAAGAGGATTTTCATAGTAATGGAAAGGTGTGTTAGGAAGCATATTCAATTACATAAGGCACTGTATTTGGAGTCATCGAGATCTAGTTTCAAATTCTGTCTCAGATGCTTACTAGAAATGACCTTAAGAAATCACTTAACCTCTCTGAACCTCAGTTTCCTCATCTGTAAAATGAGGTAGTAGAACTTGATGTCTTCTAAGCTCCCCTTGGAGGCAGCTGGGTGGCACACTGGTTAGAGCACTGCATCAGGCATTACCCAGACACTTATTAGTTCTGTGACCACATGCAAGTCTCTTAACCTCTGTCTGCCTCAGTTTCCTCATCTGGAAAATAGAGTGATAATAACAGCATCTACCTCATAGGGTTATTATGAAGATCAAATGAGATATTTGTAATATACTTTGCAAACTTCAAAGCCATAAGTAAATGCTAGCTAGAGCAGCCAGGACCTATAAAGTCAAAATAATAGTGTTTATAAAAATGACATTAGCAGTTCCATGAGATATCCCTGTGGAAAGCTCAGTTTGACTTCCCTTCCACCTCTAGTAAAGATTAAAAAATTTTATGTTATAAAGATAAAATAATAACTTCCTAATAGGCCTCTCCATCCATTTTCTTCCTTCTTCAATCTATCCTACAGATATATGCAAGATTAATCTGCTTAATATCCAGATACAATTATCTTGCTATACTCCTCAAAAAATCCTTCAGTGGTCTCTCAAAGTAACACTAAATAAAAATCAAAATCTTTAACCTGGCATTCAAGGTCCTCCATAATCTGCCTTCTTCTGTAATTTACATTACACATCATCATGTACTTTATGTTTTAGTTTTTCTGAACTATTCTCTAAATATTCTCTGAGCTTTCCCTCCTCAGAGATTTATTCATTTATCTCCTTGTTCTTGGAATGCCTCCTTCCATCCATAGAGAGATTTATGATAACTATACTCATCAGAAATATGGAAGTTTTTCCCATAGGGAGGAGTGAAAGCTGTTTGACTCCTACCAGGATTGCATTGTATATGTAATGATCTTCTACATAAATTTTATATGTATAATAATTTCCCTCCTCATATGTTAAGTAAATATTTGTAAGAGTTATACTTATGCAATGGAATTATTATAGTAAGTACTAATATATTTGTTCATGTTTCATTGCCTGAATAAAGACTGTTTATCACTGTTAAAAAAAAAAAAAAGAAATATGGAGGTTTGAATCCTGCTTCTGATACTTACTAGATTTGTAACTATGGGCAGCCTTTCTGAGCCAGTTTTTTCCTATGTAAAATGTGTATAATGATATCTATAGCTATCTCATGAGACTATTGTGAAGATCAGCTGAAATACATTAGCATGCAAGGTTCTGTGCAAATCTTAAAGTGTTGGATAAATGGTATATATTTTTCTCTCTCCCTGCTGATATTCTATCCATCCTTCAAGGCCCAACACAAATGCTACTTTGTTCATGGGGTCTTCTTTGAGCCCTCTCATCTGATTATAAAGCCTTTCTACCTGTCTTAAGCACTTGTTTGCATCACAGTTATGTGTTTGCTAGTCATATCACCCCCTACAAGATTATAAGCTTCTTGAGGGTAAATACTATGACTTTTTATCTTCGCATCTCTTCCATTGCATCAAACATAATAAGATCTTAATAAATAATTGCTGAATGGATGAATTCCTTAGAAAGTACTTCATCTTTTCTCTTTCTAAACTGACCCTTTAAAAGAACAAAATAATTTTGAAAACTCAGTTTAAAGAAAACAGTTTATTTTCTTAGATTCTCAATATATAATAGATGTAGTAGGAAACTCCATGATTGTAAGGGTGAGAGTTTAAATAAGCTTTTGATCCTGTTACCTTTATCAGTTGAGAACATATCTCTCAATGAAATAAGTAAATTAGGCATGAGCTGGACATGAGCAAGGACTGGACATTTCAACTAAATACAAGTAAAAGTCTCTCGATATTGGTTTAGGGACTTAGCCACACCCTCAGGGCCTTGTATAAAACCAGTTATCTACTTTGAAATTGGGGATTGAAGCAAGCGGTGAGCTAGAAGGGAACCATTCCACCCAAGGCTTGAGGAAGAATTGCTTAAGGGTAAGTCTTGGCCTTGTTCCCAGTCTCCTTTGCCACCCTTAACCGGAGGAAGATCTTGTATACTTTGGGGGACGAGAGGATTTGGATTTTTTTCATCAGTGTTATAGCAATATTCTAAGGGACAATGGCAATTGGTGTTAGTGTCTGCTTGAGGATCCAGGGATAAACTAGTTTAATGAGGAAAGGCAGATTCAAGGGAGAAAAAACAATACCACACCTAGGAAGAATATTTTGAAAACTCCAGCAAAAGAACTTCCAGGAGCTGAGTTACTCTTTTGCTATATGTGCTCTCTAAGACTGAGTTCATTTTCCCCTGGACCCTGTATGTACTTGTGGAAGAGTATGTCAGACTTTCAGGGACAGAGGGTTCTACCAACTATTTGTTGTTATGCAGTCATTTCAGTTGTGTCTGATTCTTTATGAACCCATTTGAGGTTTTTTTTGGCAAAGTTACTAGAGTGGTTTGCTATTTCCCTTTCCAGCTTGTTTTACAGATGAGGAAATTGAGACAAAAAGGGTTAAGTGACTTGCCCAGGGTCACATAGCTAGTAATTGTCTAAAGCCAGATTTGAACTCATGAAGATGCAATCTTCCTGACTCTAGGCTTAGTGCTTTATCCACCGTAACACCTAGCTGCTCTCTGCCAACTATACTCCCTTACTAAATATTTATTTGTAGAAGCTAATTAAGTCTGGCTGACTAATTAATGTCACTTGATGATCATAAGGGGAAGCACTTCAATGGGAATTTGTTGGCTATGCATTAGAAAGACCCTTCTAAACCCTTAAAACTCTGAGGTGAGATGTACCAGCCTCTGGGGATCCAACTTCTCAGTGTCTGTGAGAGGTTTGAGAAATCAGCTCAAGATCCTGTGTTACATAATGAAGACAATAAGAAAATATAGTTTCTTTCGAAGCTCAGCTGAAATGCCATCTCCTCTTTGAGTCACTTTTTGTTTTCCTAGCTTCTAATGACTTCCTGAAATTACCTTGCATTTGTTTTATATCTGTTTGGTATATCCATGTGTGTGTTCTTTTTTGATAAAATGTAAGTTTCTTGAGGGGAGGGACTATGATCTTAATCTTTGTATGCTTGGCACCTTGCATGAAGAATGGCATATACTAGGAGCATAACCATTACTTTTTGATGGATTGACAGGTATGGTTTTAATGTGATTTAGTAAATTATGTGAGAAAAACGGGATGATCTCTAAGGACCTTAATGTGTATGTTGTATACAATTGACAACTGGGAGTGCCCAGATGATTTTGGGCATAGAAAATCAGTGTGAGAACCTGAATTCTTTACACCAAATATTTCCTGTTTCTTGTTAGTAGGTATAATGTTAAACTACAGCAATGTACAATGCACTTAAGTACAAGTTGAGATTTAAATTCTCTGGGGGTTGATTAGCATGTGATCCACTTTGGATGCTTTGCAGACAGATTATCCTCATTGCAGCACATCTGTGGCAATCTTCTTTGGAAGTTTATTCAGTCATTCATTCGGCAAATAACTTTAAAATTGATTCCAAATTCAAAGTCATTGAAAACAGAAAAGTTCCCTATGAGCTTACCTTGTTATATAAGAACACTCGACATTTTAAACTGCTGTTCTTCCTTATGTAATTTCCATTCAGACTTTTGAGTTATAAAAGGCAATCTTCTTGGATGAACTGTAAGTATACCCCACTTACCTCCAGGTAGCCTCATTGGCACTTAGCTGGAGTAAACCTTGCTTTCAAGTTAGATGGTACCTACAGTTCCTTGATAACTGCTATACCAACTTCAGGGCTTTTCTATTTGCCATTTTTATGTATTTTGCATCCCAGCGGTGAAGGTTTTTGAAAGCCAAATACTTGTTCGTTTTTCCTGCATAGCCTGATGCTTTGCATCATTCTGAGAGAAGAGATGTTTATTCTTAGCGTGGAGAAGTTTACAGGGAAAAATATTATAAGGGTCAGGATGAAGAAACTGGATAGCTTCCAGGTCCCTCCTGTATCAAGGCCTGAAAGAATGGCTTCCTTATGTTGTTTGAAGTGGATTCCTGGAAATGTATAGTCTATGTAAATAAAAATATTTCTGAACAAAGGAGGAATTAAAAAGAAAAAAAATAGATGTTTTCACATCTCCATCGCTGACTTGATTTTATTAATAAGATAGCACTGGAAATAATGTCAGAAGATCTGGATTCTAGTCTCAGAACTAGTTACTGGCTATTTGACCTCAAAAAGGTCACTTAACTGTGGGCCTCAATTTCATCATTGGTAATAGAAGGGTGTTGATCTACATCGGGCGTTCTTAACCGAATTTTTGTGTCATGGATAACTTTTGTAGTCTAATCAATCCCTTGGACTTTATCAGAATAACATTTTTAAAATGTGTAAAATACAATCCATAAGATTAGTAAGGAAGCTAATTATAGTTATTCCTTCCACATCACAACTTTCCCCTTTGAGGTTTCAAGGATATCATGGATTGGCATAAGAAATTAAATGGGAATTTCTTCAGAGTTTTGTGGAAGCCACAGATGACATGCAAAGGCCAGCAGATGACACAGAAAAAGTTTAGTAACTCAGAAATCCATAAAATGTATATTATTGTATAATATCAATATATTTTATCTTTTAATACCATAATAATTCAGACTTCTTCTCTAGTATGAAAGGAGGGCCAAAAAATTTTATATGGCTTTTCCAGATTGCAGGATTGCCACACCCCTAACTCTTGCAATATGGAAGGGATAATTATATATTAAAATATTAATATGTATATGTACGTACATACATACACATATTGTGCATATTAATATATGTATATATGTATATATGTCTATATACATATATGTATGTGTGTGTATATATGTGTACATATACACACATATATAATGTTCTTATAAATTATATCTCTTGACCCCAGGTCAAGAATTCTATCTAGATGATCTTTAAGACCTATTTCTAAAATGTTATGATCTTGTGGTCAGGTTACAATAAAAGTGGTAGAGGCCAGAGAGATAACAAACTAAAATTTGCTAAAATATGTAATTAAAAGAAATTTTAATTTTGTGTAAGCTGTGAACTCTGGAATTCTTTTTTCTTGATGAACAGATCCTTAGCATTTAAATGCATTCTTTTCTGATGCAGTGTTTTGAGGACTTAATTAGAAAGCCATTCAATGCAAAGGGTTTATATGACCTCTTTAAAAGAAGGTTATATGGTTTAAATGGAGACATTTCAAGTAGGGAGCACAGTGTTTGGCAGTTGATACCTCCATAACCAGATGGGGAAGGACATGAATGGAGCACAACTAGAGATGTCAGAGACTCAATAAAGAGCCACAGTGTGTAGGTCATAGCATGATGTTCCTTTAAGAGGATATTCCTTATCCTGGGCTTATTACAGGAAGCTATTGCTGCTCTCCTCATTCAGTGGGTGGGACACCTTTGGTACCTTGTCTTTACTTGCTGTAGAGCAACTCAGAGGTGAGAAAATCTGGGGATTTTATGAGAAATGTGGCATTTCTCCAATGTCTATGAGGCTAGATATTTCTGGGCCTAAAAGATTCCAGAAAAGGGAAGAAGTACAAGGTAGGAGAAGGGTACAGGTGTCTAAAGAAGTCACAGTTTGTCCCTCAAAACAGGCAGTCTGGGTAATGACAAGATGCTGTAGATTCCAAAAATCTCTACCTTTCCTATTTTTTTAAATAACAGATCCTGCTTCCAGATCTTTTCCTAAGACTAAAATTGTCTTATCCTTATAGCAAAATTCTCTTAAGGTATTGCTTTGAGGTTTAAATGAGATATAATTTATAAGGTTTCTTGTAACCGTAAAATTATATATATAATATATAAAATAAATTAAATTATATATAAATATATATATATAATTTATACAAATATATAAATTTATATATAAGTTAAATAAATGTATATATATGAAACAATTAAAAAAAATTACTTTATTTACAGATTTGATATGTGACCTCTCATATCCTGCTAGGATTTCCCCCTGCCCCTATTTTTCTTGTTCAACATATAATGAGCAGAATGAAGATTAATTACTCAGACTGGTGTGCACATAATCACTAAAAAGAAAACATTTTGGAGTCACTTTGTGCTGTCCTATCTTCACTTGCAATATGTATACCTCATGATAAGTAGCTTCTAATTTTTTCTCAAAAAATTAGCTCATTACAGTTGTATAGAATTATTTCAGACTTGCCATTTTATTTTATTATATTTTAATTTTTTTTGCGATGTTGATTTTTAAAATATTTTTTTCTTATTTATATGTAAACAAATAAAAATTCAGGCCAAAAAACCCCAAGAATAATAAAGAAAGCAAAAAAAAAGTATGCCTTGACCTGCATTTAGACTCCATCAATTCTTTTTCTTGAGGTGAATGGCATTTTTCATCATAAATCCTTTGTAATTGTTTTGGATTATTGTCTTGCTGAGAACAGCTAAAAATTGATGATCTTACAACATTGCTATTGCTGTGTACAATATTGCCCTAGTTCTGCTCATTTCACTTTGCATCAGTTCATATAAGTCTTCTTAGGTTTTTCTGAAAGCATCCTACTTGCCATTTCTTATAGCACAATTGCATTTCATCACAATCATATACCATAACTTGTTCAGCCATTCCCCAATTGATGGGCATGCCCTTAATTTCCAGTTCTTTGATACCACAAAAAGAACTACTGTAAACATTTTTGTAAATATAGGTTTTTTTCCCTTTTTGAAACAAATCTCTTCAGGGTACAGACCTAGTATTGGTATTGCTGGATCAAAACTAGAGATGTTGTCAGAGACTCACATTTTTATAGCCCTTTGGCCATAGTTCCAAATTGCTCTCCAGAATGGTGACCCATTCACAATTCCACTAATAGTGCATTAATGTCCCAATTTCCCCCATCCCATCCAATATTTATTTTCCTTTTTTTTTGTCATATTAGCCAATCTGATAGGTGTGAGGTGATACCTCAGAATTGTTTTAATTTTCATTTCTTTAATCTCTAGTCCTTGTCATATCCCTAACTGAGAAATGTATCCCCAGAGCTCTCCTTCCTCAAACAGAATAGGAACTGAGTGTGAAAGTGATGAGGATGCTGCTTTTAAATTCTCCCATCATACTTCTTTGGAATATTCAACTGAAAAGGGTTGGGCTATTTGGAGAAGATTTAAATGGCTGAGTACTTTTGTTCCTTGGCAGCAAATCACTCTCCCTACTCATGGACTGAATTTCTGTTGTCTATTATATAACACCAAAACTTAGTGTCATTAATACATATTTATGTTCATAATAACCTTATATTTCTTGATTTCATAGAAAATTGATAGGTTCATTTTAATATAAAATGAATCAAAAAAATAAAATAAAATGAATCAGATCAACCTTTTTTAGAAGTGTTCAGTAACTTATGAAAAAGCCATTAATAAGGCAAGGAGATGGGCCAAGTATGGAGTGACAATGAGAACTAACAAATGGATAGCCCAAGTATCCCTAAGACATACTTTAGTGGATCCATAATCTCATCAATGTGAGTATTCAAACCCTGGAATTAACACATTGGGAGTACCCTCAGACCTTATGGCCTCTTCCTCTAATTGGATGACTCCTCCCAGAACCTATATTTAAAGAAGAGGCCCAGGACAACTATGTCTTCAGTTCTTTCCAGTCTCCACTCCTGATTGTTGGACTTTTCTACTATGCCCCTGCCTAGGTAACTTATGCCACTTCTCCCCTTAGCTTCCTTTTATGTGCTTTCCTCTGTCCTTAAGGACAGGGACTGTTTTTTGTGGTTGTTGTTTTGTTTTGCTTACATTTGAATTCACAGTGTGCCTGGTACATAGTAAGCATTTAATAAATGCTTTATGACTGACAAACTATTCCTCCAGTGCTACAAAAACAATCAATACATCCTTTGTAACTCTTATCCATTGGTATCCATTCCTGAGTTTACATAGTGGGACTACTCAAAGAATTGCAGGACTTCTTCCATATTTTAATATTCTAATATCTGATGGATTCAGTCCTGGATTCAGTCAAAGGGCCATACTTGAGGACCTAGAGGGCCACGTGACCTGAGAGTCAGAAGATCCCCAACCCTGTATCAGGAGGATATCCGTGTTAATACAATTGGTTATTGAATCACAAAGCACCTATGATAAGTTGCTGTAACTTCTTTGCTAATATTTTATTTAAATTTTTTGCATCTGTATTCATTAAGGAAATTGCTCTGTGATTTTCTTTCTCTGTTTTGGCTCTTCCTGGTTTAGGTATCAGCTGATATGTGTATCATAAAAAGAATTTGGCAGGACTCCTTCTTCACCTATTTTTCCAAATAGTTTTTATAGTATTGGAATTAATTGTTTTTTAAATGTTTGGTAGAATTCACTTGTAAATCCATCTGGCCCTGGAGATATTTTTCTTGGTCAATTTATTTTTCTAAAGTGGGGTTATTTAAGTATTTTTTCCTCTTTTGTTAAGCTGGGAAATTTGTATTTTTGTTAATATTCATCCATTTCAATTAGATTGTCATCTTTGTTGGCATATAGTTGGACAAAATTGCTCCTAATTCTTGTTTTAATTTCCTCTTCATTGGTGCTGAATTTTCCCTTTTTAATTTTTGATACTGGTAATTTGGTTCCCTTCTTTATTTTTAATCAAATTCACCAAAGATTTATCTATTTTATTGTTTTTTTTCATAAAACCAGCTCTTAGTTTTATTTTTTATTAGTTTAATAGTTTTCTTAATTTCAATTTTATTAATCTCTCCTTTGATTTTCAGAATTCCTAATTTGTTATTTAATTGGGGATTTTTAATTTACTTTTTCTAGCTTTTTTAGGTGCTTGTTCGATTAATTGATCTTTTTCTCTATTTTATTCATGTAAGCATTTAGAAATATAAACTTTCCCCTAAGAACTGCTTTCACTGCATCCCATAAGTTGTGGTACATTGTGTCATTATTGTCATTCTCCTTGATGAAGTTATTAATTGTTTCTGTAATTTGTTGTTTGACCCACTCATTCTTCAGGATGAAATTGTTTAGTTTCCAATTAATTTTTCATCTATCTTTCCATGGCCCTTTGTTACATGTAATTTTTATTGAATCATGATCTGAAAATGATGCATTTAATATTTCTGCCTTTTTGCATTGGAATGTGAGTTTTTTTAATGCCCTAGTACATGGTCAATTTTTGTGTAGGTTCCATGTACCACTGTGAAAAAGTACATTCCTTTCTATACCCATTCAATTTTCTCCAGAGGTCTACCATATCTAACTTTTCAAAGATTCTATTTACCTCATTCACTTCTTTTTTTGTATATTTTGTGATTAGATTTATCTATTTCTGAGAGGGGAAGGTTGAGGTCACCTGCTAGTATAGTTTTGCCGTCTTCTTCCTGTAATTCACTTAACTTCTCCTCTAAGAATTTGGATACTATACCACTTGGTGCACATATATTTAGTATTGATATTACTTCATTGTCTATGGTACCTGTTAGCAGGATGTAGTTTCCCTTCCTTATTTCGTTTAATTAGATCTATTTTTACTTTTACTTTGTCTGAGATTAGGATTGCCACCCCTGCTTTTTTTTTTTTTTACTTCAACTGAAGCATAATATATTCTGCTCTAGCCTTCTACTTTTACTTTGTGTGCATCTCTCTGCTTCAAATGTGTTTCTTGTAATCAATATATCATAGGCTTATGGTTTTTAATCCATTCTGCATTCCACTTCCATTTTATGGGAGAGTTCACCCCATTCACATTCACAGTTATGATTACTAATTGTGTCTTTCTCTCCGTCCTATTCTCTCCTGACCCGTTTCTCCTTTTCCCTTTATCTCCTCATCAGTGTTTTGCTTCTGACCACTGCCTGCCTCAAATTGACATCCCTTTTATTTCCCCTTTACCCTTCTACCTCCTATAAATTAAGATAAATTTCTATACCCAATTGAGTGAGTTTTTTATTCCCTCTTTGAGCCAAATCTGATGAGAATAAGGTTCAAACAATGCTTGCCTTTCTCCCTTCTTTCCCTCTACTGTAATAGGTCTTTGAGCCTCTTCTTGGGATGTAATTTACCCTTTTTTGCCTCCTCTTCTCCCAGTACAATCTTTTTCCCCACCCCTTAATTAATTTTTTAATCCTCACATCAAATTCAACTTATACCCACACCCTCTGTCTATGTATATCCCTTCTAAATGTCATAATAAAGATAGAGTTCTTAAGAGTTACAAGTATCATCTTCCCATGTAGGGATTTAAACAGTTTAACCTTATAGAAAAACATGATTTTTTTCCCTTTCCTGTTTACCATTTTATGGTTTTCTTGAGTCTTTTATTTGAAGATCAATTTTTCTGTTCAGCTCTGAATTTTTCATCAGGAAAATTTCAAAGTCCCCTATTTAATTGAATATCCATCTCCTCCCCTAAAAGATTTTGATCAGTTTTGCTGGGTAGTTGATTCTTGGTTGCAATCCAAGCTCCTTTGTCTTACAGAACATCATATTCCAAGGTCTCAGATCCTTTAATGTAGAAGCTGCTAGGTCCTGCATAATCCTGACTGTAGTTCCATGATATTAAAATTGTTTCTTTCTGGCTGCTTGCAGTATTTTCTCCTTTGCTCAATAATTCTGGAATTTGGCTAATATTCCTTGGAGTTTTCATTTTAGGATCCTTTTCAGGAGGTGATTGGTGGAGTCTTTCTTTGAATGACTATTTTACCCTCTGGTTCTAGTATCTCAGGAAAGTTTTCCTTGATGATTTCAGGAAAGAAGCTGTCCAGCATCTTTTTTTTTTTATCATCATGACTTTCAGGTAGACTAAAAATTCTTAAATTGTCTCTTCTGGATCTATTTTCCAGGTCAGTTGTTTTTCCAATGAGGTAGTTTATGTTTTCTTTTATTTTTTCATGCTTTTGATTTTGTTTAAATGATTCTTGATGTCTTATAATGTCATTAGCTTCAACTTGCCCAATTCTAATTTTTAACAAAATGTTTCTTTCAGTTAGCTTTTGTACATCATTTTCCATTCTGCCAATTCTACTTTTTAAGGAGTTGATTTCTTCAGTGTACTTTTCCCCATTTGGCCAATTGTATTTTTTACAGATTTGTTTTCTATGGTCAATTTTTGTCCTTTCTTTTCCAAGCTGTTGACTGTGTCTTGCATACATTTCATTTTTTTCCCATTTTTTTCTTCTACCTTTCTTATTTGACTTTTAAAATCCTTCTTGAGCTCTTCCAAGAAGACTTTTTGGGCTGGAGACCAGTTCATATTTCCCTTTGACATTTTGGATGGAAGTATATTGACAATGTTGTCCTCTTCAGAGTTTGTGTTTTAATCTTCCCTGTACCCATAAAAAGAGTCTATGGTCAGTGTTTATTTTTGCTCCTCCTATTTGCCTATTTCTTGACTTTTAAAGTTGAGCTCTGCTTCTGGGGTACAGGGACCATTGTCCCAAGCGTCTTGTGCTGGGAGTCAGGAATGTTGGCCACTGGATTTGTGTGCAGGGGCCTCAGGCTGCCCACAGTAGGCTGTAGGGGTTTGTCAGCTTACCTGGTGCTGAGCTGTGGTCCAATTGGTGGTGTCTGGTTTGTGCTGGGGCCAGGTGGGGTTTTCTGCATTTCCCTAGGGCTACACTGAAGCATGTGGAGGTCCGGATGCTGGAGGACACCTGTCTGCCCAGGACTGAGCCTCTGCATGTGATTTTTCTCCAAGTGGGAGTCTGACAGTTCTCCTGGCTATGCCAAGGCATGTGGGGGGTCATGGTGTTGGTGTTTACCTGCTTCATCACACTTGGGCTCAAGATCTCCCTCTCATTTGCTGAGGTGGGGCTTGTTGCCAGCTTGCTGGGATGCTTCCTGTCTTCGAATGTGCTCCCTTTTTTACCCAAGTGAAATTGACCTTTCTTGCTGATCATCCAAGTTTCCCAGGCTAAGAGACTGCTCCACCCCATCTTTCCGCTGGCTCAACTGTTCTAGGATTTTTCCTGGGGTACTATTTTTTTGTTTTTTATAGGTCAATTTGAGAGGGTGACAGCGACTTACTGCTTATTCCACCATCTTGCCTCCCAGAAGTTTATTCCTATTGTATAGAACAGTGCCTGGCACACAGTAAGCACTTTAATAAATGCTTGTTGACTTTACGTGACACCTTTTCAAAAAAATATACATATTATAGCTCCATTATCTGTCTCTTCATAGCAATAACTTACTCCCTTTAAGTCACAAAGTTATAAGTCAATTCATCTTTTGGCTTGCTAAAATGAAATTCTAAAGATCTATTCTGTCCCAGATTTGTGTATGTGAGGAGGCATCAGGACCTGTAACTTCATCGGTAGAGGAAATTGCCATTATTTAAACCAGGGGTGGAAAACCTGAGGCCTCAAGGCCAGATGTAGTGCTCTAGGTCCTTAAGTATTGTCCTTTGAGTGAATCCAAACTTCACAGTTTGTAGTTCTGTAAAACTTAGACTCAGTCACAAGGCTGCGCTCAAGGACCTAGAAGGCCACATGTGGCCTTGAGGTTGAAGGTTTCCTATCCCTGGTAAACTCTCTCCATTGATGTGAGTCAATAACTCCTCTATAATTTATAGCCTTAAAGAGTTTTCTAGGTCCCTGAGAGTTTATGTGACTTTCCCATGGTCACAGGGCTCATATATGTTAGAGGCAGAGTTTGAATCTAAATAGATACCTCAAAATGGCCAGTGTTAACTTCTCAAATTTGCCATATCAGGTGTATGGAATAGTTAGGAAAAACACATGGAAATTTGTATATTCTCTACATCTATTTAAATATACTCTAGTATAACCATAGGAGATCTTCAAATTGAGATTTTTTTCATTTGATAAATATTTATCATTTTACATTTTAGTTGTTATTCTTGATTTTTCTCATGTGCCCAAATAGATCAATCTCATTCATCAAGGATGTCAAATGAATAATAATGAGAATGGCAAAACATTGTTACTGAGTGACTAATCATTATCTTGGATCATGGTTTAAATAACAGTATCTTTAAACAGACTCTAGATAGAGCACATTTTTCTTTTTTTTTAATTAATTTATTTTGAATTATCAACAATCACTTCCATAAGCTTTTGAGTTTTAAATTTTTCTACCCCTCCCTCCGACCTCAATCCCCTAGATAGCGTGCAATCTGATATAGGCTATACATATACATTGCTATCAAACATATTTTCACATTAGTAATGTTGTAAGTAAGAATTAGAACCAATAAGAGGAACCACCAAAAAGAGGATACAAAACACTACAGAAGAAAAAAAATAGCAAATAGTGTGCTTTGATGTGCATTCAAACTCCATAGTTCTTTCTACAAGGCTTTTGGAGATATCTTAGATCTTTGTATTGCAAGAAGGGTTAAGTTTATCAATATTAGTCATTGCACAATGTGGCTGTTATTGTGTACAACATTCTCCTGGTTCTGCTCACTTCACTCAGCATCAGACCATACAAGTCTTTCCAGGTTTTTCTGAAGTCCACCTGTTCATCATTTCTTATAGCACAGTAGTATTCCATTATATTCATATACCACAATTTGTTCAGCCATTCTCCAATTGATGGGGATCCTCTCAATTTCCAATTCTTTGCCACCACAAAAAAGCTACTATAAATATATTTGTACATGTGGATCCTTTTTCCCTTTTGTATGATCTCTTTGAGATACAGCCCTAGAAGTGCTAATGCTGGGTCAAAGGGTATGCACATTTTTATAGCCCTTTGGTCATAGTTCCAAATTGCTCTCCAAAATGGTTGGATCATTTCACAACTTCACCCACAATGCATTAGTGTTCCAATTTTCCCAGATCTTTTCAAACATTTATCATTTTCCTGTTTTGTCATCTTGGCCAATCTGATAGGTATGATGTGATACCTCAGAGTTGTTTTGATTCGCATTTCTCTAATCAATAGTGATTTAGAGCATTTTTTCATATGACTAGATAGCTTTAATTTCTTCATCTGAGAACTGCCTGTTCATATCCATTGTTCATATCCATATCAATTGGGGAGTGACTTGTATTCTTATACATTTGACTTAGTTCTCTATGTATTTTAGAAATGAGGCCCTTATCAGAGACACTGGTTGTAAAAATTCTTTCCCAATTTTCTACTTTCCTTCTAATCTTGGTTGCATTGGCTTTGTTTGTAAACTTTTCAATTTAATGTAATCAAAGTTATTCGTTTTGCTTTTCATAGTGTTCTCTGTCTCCTGTTTGGTCACGAATTCTTCTGTTCTCCGTAAATCTGACATAAACTATTCCTTGCTCTCCCAGTTTGCTTACGGTATCAGCCTTTATATCTAAATCATGAACCCATTTTGACTTCATTTTGGTATATGGTGTGAGATTTTGATCTATGCCTAGTTTCTGCCATATTCTTTTCCAGTTTTCCCAGCAGTTTTTGTCAAAGAGTGAGTTCTTATCCCAGAAGCTGGGGTCTTTGGGTTTATCAAATAATAGATTATTATAGTCATTGAATTCTGTGTCTTGCATACTTAATCTATTCCTCTGATCCACCACTCTATTTCCTAGCCAGTATGAAGCAGTTGTGATGATTGCTGCCAATGAAATCATAGGTTTTTAAACCAACCAATCAACAAGCATTTTTTTAATGAAGTGTAAAAATGTTTTAATATCTTTTTTAAATAAATATTATTTTCTCCTAATTACATGTTAAAACAATTTTAAACATTTTTTAGAAAAAGTTTTGAGTTCCAAATTCTATCCCTCCCTTCTCCCTTCCTTTCCACTTCCTGAAATGGTAAGAAATCAGATATAGGTTATACATGTGCAATCATGTAAAACATTTCCATGTTAGTCATTTTGTATAAGAAGACTCAAATAAAAGAAAAAGAATGAAAGGACAAAGTGAAAATAGCATGCTTCAATCTGTATTCAGACAATATCAGTTCTTTCTCTGGAGTAGGATAGTATGCTTCATCATTAGTCCTTTGGGAATTTGAACTCAGGTCCTCCTGCATCCAGGGCTAGTGCTCTATCCACTGCGCCACCTACCTGCTCCCAAATTTTTTTATTTAAAAAAATTATAATGGATTGAAAGTTCATAAAATCATATCAAGTTCACCCCTGTTTTTATTTGTATGTCAGATGATTTAAACATATAATTAAAAATAAAATATGATAGTACCTTTCTTTAAGATTTTTTATTCTCATTAGTTCTTTTTTGGGGGGTCCATGGTATTCAAACAATCCAATAGGAAAAGAAGTGTTAGAAGCTTATGTTTTACTAGGCACTTGAGCAGTCAAACATGAGAGGAGCTTCTCTTTGATGAAACTTCAGAACTACCACTTGTAACCCAAAGAATACCACAAATAATAGATGATGGTATGAAATCTGCAAAAAGCTCAAATAAAAGAAATGCCATATTTATATGGTGTATGAGATGATTTTAAAAATAGCTGTGTTCAGGGGTGCTCTTTTATCTATCAAGTGAACTGAAATTCAAAGCAAATGATCAGTAATGGTAATATTTACATTAAACAATATTTACTATTTGATTGTTTTAAATGTACACACCTCAATGAAATTCAATGAGTGATAACATTTATTAAATTCATAAATTTATCTTTGAGGAAGTTTATAGGTATCTGAAATCACTGTTTTCAGTCTCCAAAAAGTTCTTAGTTTGGGGCTTTATTTATTTATTTTAGCAAGCAAGATTTTTCTTTGTGATCTGATGGTCTTCAGAGTGGAAAAAAAAAAGTGAGATCTAGACTTGTATATCCCAACAGTTACATATGCATTTCTTTGTGAAGTGATTATGATCTACTTAGAGTAAATATGAAATAAGACTGGTAAAGCTTTTTCTTTAATGTTGAATGTCATCTCTCAAAATAAAGAAGCTGAGTTCTAAATATAAATGATGTAAAATGTCCTACTAATTCTGGATACATCTCTGATTAATTTAACATAGGATAATAATTGTCTGGCTGTGTTTGACCTAGCTCCTGGATTCATCTAACTGTTAGGGCATTTTGACTCTGATTTGGGTACCAAGGCATAGAGGAGGGCTTAGTTGTCCTCTATCATGTCAATTTCAAAAGACATACCTCTCATTGTCCCTAATTTCCCTCACTAATAAATTATGTATCTATTATGCAAGAATTTAGTTAAACCCTTTTTGGATCTATTTATATCTACAGCCTTTACCACCTCTTGATGTAATTAGCATCTCAAGTGTACTACCAGCTGTGGAAAATACTGCTGCTTTTTATTTCTCCTAAAATACTTCTCAACCTTTGCTGTATGTTTCCAGGTTTTAGGACTCTATGGTTTTTTGAAGAAGCTCATGTTCAACTCCTCCATAACTTTTGTGTTTCTTATATATTTCACCTCCTTTTTCTAAGTCTTCTTCTTTTGAAGTTGACTCTTTTTTAAAAATAAAAATGATTCTTCAAAGATTTAAGAACAAACTGTACTGTAAAGTCCATGATTAATTTTTTAGTTCTCTTTCTCAAAACTTGATAGTCTTAAGAAATCAAAGAAGAATATAAGAAATATAAATGGACTTTTTGCCAGCCTGTGGTTGGAAAGTAAATATGCTCTATGAGATGGTGGTTTATCTCCTATGTAACTTTATTATAGAACCCTGTGAGAGAGTGAATTATGAATACCCAATGCCTGTCACCAGAGGAATGTTCCTGGAGAGTAAGAGTTTATCCACCAAAGAGAAAGCCATAGAACTCCATAATGACATTAGTGGTACAGTGTTCTCTCTCTTTCAAACTAATGTGTGATTTCATTTATTTTGATGTTACCTCCCTCAAAAGATAGAGATTGCAGGCTATGCATGCCTGCCCATCTTGTACAACTCCCAGCTATATCTTTCCATAAGTTCTCCATGGAGGGTTCACTTAATGTGCTGGTGCCTTCCTTGATTTCTCTTTACATTGTAAGAGTACATGTAAAGCTCAACCTGCCTAACCATTATGCCTCACCCTCTCATGTTTCCAGCCCATCTTATTTAGCAATTATAAAATTTATAGATGACACTTTTATTCCAGTTTTTCAACAATTTTACTATTTTCCCTTGAATTTTCACTCTCATTCACTTTCAACACTCAATCAGTTGCCAAATCTTATCATTTCTATCTGCAAAGCATCATTCTTAAAGATTCCCTTCTCTTCCTACACCTTCCTGATCTACACTGTATCCTTCTTAAAGGTTCCCTCCTTTTCATACACCTTCCAGTCCAGGCTTTCATCAGCTCTCAGTCACTAAATCATCAAAAATATTTTATGTACCTACTATGTGCCAGGCAATGTGCTACATTCTGGATATAAAATAAAATGAGTAAAACAATCACAACTCACAAGGACCATGAAGTCTACTAATGAAACATAAAGACATATGTAGATCATAAAAGCGAAGAGAATAAAGATGAATATAAAATGGTTTACAGTTTGGCAAAGAAGACAGTAGCAATTGGGGGAGAGTAATCAAGAAAGGCTTCATGTAGATGGTGGTGCCCAGCACATATCTTGAAGGGAGAGAGGAATTCTTTGAGGCAGAAATGAAGAAGCAGTATATTCCAGACAATGGAACAGCTAGTGAATAGGAGAAGACAGAGAGCAAATAGGTATGTGAGGGATAGAAGGTCAGTCTGGTTGGGTTACAGAGTAAGGGAGGGAGAGCAATGCATGAAGAGTCTGAAAAGAAAGCTGTGAACAGGTTGTAAAGAGCTTTAAAAGCTAAACAAAAGAGTTTATTTTTTATCCCAGAGGGAAAGGAGTCACTGGAGTTTATTGATTTAGAAGTGACATGGTCACATCTGAGTTTAAAGAAAATAGCTTTGGCAGCAGTGAATACGATGGACTGGAGTGAGGAGAGACTTGAAATAGGAAAACAATTTGGACACTGTTATAATAACTTAGGCAAGACTTGATGAGGGCCTGGACTGAGGTAGTAGCTGTGTGAGTAGAAAGAAAGAATCAGATACAAGAGATATTAGAGCTAGCAATGGTAAAATTTGGCAAGTGATTTGGGTTGGGGGATAATACAAAGTCCAGGATAATGCTGAGATTTTGAACCTGGGAACTGGATAAGTGGTGATACTTTCAACAGACATGGGTTTGAAAAAAGGGCAAAAGTAATGAGTTTTGTTTTGAATATGATGGGTTGGAGATATCTTTGAAGCATGTAGCTTGAAATGTTCAGCAGGTAGATGTGGGACCAAAACTCAGTGGAGATCCTAGAACTGGACATATAGCACTGGATATATAGTGGCAGAGAGAGTAGAATTATATCCCCAGAAAGAGTTCAGGTCACTGAGTTAGAGTATATAGAGAGAGGGGTTGGGAGCCTAGAACTGACCCTTGGGCAACATCCATAGTTAATAAGTATGATATGGATGAAGAACCAGCAAAGGAGATTAGAAGGAGTGGTTGGGCAGGTAAGAGGAGAACCAAGGGAAAATAATTTAATAAAAGCCATAAAGGAGAGAGTATCCAGAAAGAAAGTATGATCAATAGTGATGAAGCAAGAATTTTTCCTTATAGTCTCATTTTTCTCACTTTCTGACTCTTATCCCTGTGATGGTGAGTATACCATCAGTGGTTAGAACTCAAAATTCTTGGCCTTCTCCCATGTTAGGGAATTTGCTTTTCAGCATCCTCAGTTCCTTTCTCCAAGTGGAAGCCAGGCTTGGCCCAAGATAGATGCCAATCACTTTCCTTCAGGCCTAGTGCTGCCCATAAGCTGATAACTGGCACCCTGTCTCAATTCTTTCAGTTCCTTAGCTTTATTTTGCTGAGTCAGTCTGTCTGAGCAAAGTATGGTCCTACTCTCTTATGTGTCTTGCTTCTCTGAAAGTAGCCAGAACTGAGGTCTGCTATTTGCTACCACAGAATGATGGAGTAAGGTCACAGGTTTGGTATACAGATAGAGACTGAAACAACAGCAGGGAAATTTCTGGGTGTATGTATGCCAGAATATAATCCAGTGCTCCTGATAGTGAGTCTTGCTGCTAGCAGGGAGGCTTGGGAGGTTGGTTTTACTGAGTGAACATTTTAGCACCAGTGTTCACTATTAAGTTATAAGGCAACTATTACCTTATTAAGCTTCTTGGTTTCTGAGCCTATGGACATAGCTGGCACATAACTTCACATCTGGTTAGTTTCTGAGAGTTAGTGAGAATTGTAGAAAATAATCTAGTCTGCCGTCTTGTTTGTTAGGTAACCTGGAAGTTAGACCCTCGAGCTATCCCCACTTTGATGCCTCACCTTGGTGTGGAGTTCATCTTGATTTTTTCTAAGACTATAGGGTCTCTGGCAGATCTTCCCTATTTGAAAAGGATTTGAATATCATCTTAGAAATAGAATATGTACCATCATAGAACAGAGTAGCCCAGCACCATGTGGAGTGACTTATTGTAAGCAGGTTGGCAACCATATGATGGACATGGCAACTCATAAAGCTTTCCACTATGATGTCGAGGGGTTATGATCTGTGTCTATGGAATCCTTCTAGTTACAATGTACATAAGAAGAAGAAAAAGGTGTTTAACAAAGCTGCATAAAAGTGAATGGTACTGCCTTGGCAGTCAGTGCTTTCTCCCTCCATAAGAGACCTTCAAGCAAAGACTGGATGAACACTTGGAGGTATGATGTAAAGGTGATTCTCTTTCAGGTATGGGTTAGACTACATGGTCACCAAAGTGCTCTCTGCCTCGGAGATTCTGTGACTCTAACTACCTGTGACAACGCCATCTAAGATCTTACGAAATAATAACGATGTCAATTGTCAGGTAACTTCCCAAAAAAGAAAGTAGAACATGTATAGAGCATGACACAAGGATGGAGAGTTTTGCATAAGGAGAAGAGGTCTACATGGATTAACAGAGTAAGGGATATTAAGTAACGTGTGGGTTCTTGGAACACTAATGAGGAACATAATAAGAGGCAGACATTCTCCAGTGAATGATGAGATAAGTTTCAAAAGACAATCTTCTTCTGTTGAGCATTTTTTAGGAGAACCTTTGGTTTCTATTAATGTACAAATATTGAGGTATGTACTTTGATGGTTGAAATGAATAAAGTCAAACAGAACTTTTCTCTTGGAGGAAGAAAATTGGAATATGTCCACAGGCACATAAAAAATGAATCAAATAAAGGGTTAACAGGCAAACTATTTTCAGGTCTTTACGACCACAAGTGGAATAATCTTTTTCTTCCTTTCCAACACCTAATTTAGGCACTAGCAATGTCTTTATATACTTATATGTCAGGGGTGGCAAAGTTATACACTTTCTGGAAGGCTAGATTTTGGACAGCAGCAAGGGCCAATACCACACTGGGGCATTTGGGGGCATAGCCTCAGCTAGAAGGCATTTACCATACTAGGTTGTGCACCAGTTACTTCAAAGGTGGCACATATTTTTAATGTGGATCCCGTAACTTAGAGATGAAAAGTTCATTTTTAAATTTTAAAACTTCATAAGGGCCTTATAACTTCTAATCTAAAACTCCTAGAAGTCAGTCAGTCAACAAAGTATTTATTAAGTATCTGCTTAAGCTCTGGGAATAAAACAAAGGCAAAAACTAGCTCTTGATTTCAAGAAGTTCACAGCTTAAGGGGGAGACAACATGTAAACTTTCTCTGCAACTATTTTTCTGTCTAGGAGTATATATGTAGGTATGTATGTGTATGTGTATGTACGTGTCTAGATGCATTGCTCATTTCCCCCTTTTCTCTGAATCTTTCCCTTTGTCTTTTTTTCTTTACCCTTTCTCTCCTCTTTTCATTTTTCCTTTATTGTATGTAACGAGAGAAGCAGTCAATCCATTTATTAAATGGCTACTATGTGCCATATGCTCTACTGGGTGTTGGGGATACATGCTAAAGAATAAACAAATTCCTACTCACAAGGGACTTACATTCTAATGGGAGGACCTGTAAATGTAACTCTATTTTGAAATCATAATATTGGTTAAATAGTCTCCTGCCTCCCTCCCCCTAGTTTTAGCATAGGAGTAAAACATTTTCTTTTTTTTTCTCTCTCTTCAGAAAAGAAAATTGAATTACATTATTTCTTACTTAGATGCAGGGGTGGGGAACTTTCAGCCTCAAGGCCACATGTGGTCCTCTAAGTGCACAAGTGTGGCCCTTTGACTGAATCCAAACTTTACAGAACAAATCCCCTTAATAAAAGGATTTGTTCTGTAAAACTCAGATTCAGTCAAAAGGCTGCACATGAGGACTTAGAAGGCCACATGTAGCCTCGAGGTCACAGGTTCCCCATGCCTTAGAACTTTTTCTTTTCTGTTCTGTGAATCAGTCAACTAAAAGAGGAAGTAGAAAGGTTCCTCCATTCGCAATATGTAGGAAAATGTAATAATATTATATAGTAAAAGATAAAACTATAATTGGACTCATCTTTCCCATTTATTTAATTTTCTGTACAGTTTAAGCAAGTTGTAGAACTAATGCTTTTAAAAGATTGAACTTTACAGGTATTAACACTGCATAAAAGTTTAACTGTGATTTAATAAGGAAAATTTAGTGACTTTAAAACCTTTCAAGAAAAAAATAGAATAATGAAATTCTCTCTGCCTGTAGTAGAAGCTATTCTGAATATTTCCTCCTGAGGCAAAAAAATAGCATTTTTCATACATTTACATAAATCATGAGGATGTATGGTTTATTTCTAGTACGCAGGTCATTCCAATGATGTTTTCATGTTTTAAAATTCTCTGATGTCCACACCATCTTCCTTTACCAAAAGGAAGTCATTTCATGTTGAGAAAAAAAATCACATTATTTTATACAATAACACAGAGAGTTTTTCATATTTTTCAAGGACATTTTTCCATATACAGTTTTGTTTAAAAAAAAACACTAAATAATTATGATCTATCTGAAAATTCAAAAGTGCCTAAGAAAGCATTTCAGAGTAAATACTTTATCACAGTGTAACCTTCCTTATTGTTTGTGGGAAAGGATTTTATTTATTTCATCAAAATCATAAAATCATTGAATTATCTGTCTTTCACTCTGTGCATTGGACTCGATTGTGTGTCCCTGAAAACATTTCAAGCACAATCTCTTGACTTCATGTGTCTTGATGGGATCCAACTGAATGAAAGCTCTTATTATGATCTTTCCTGGTAAAGTAGAATTTAAGTCAGACTGTCATTATGGAATTAGGAATGAATGACATTGTAGTCTTTGCAGCATGAAATAGCTCATTTCAAGGTCCATGAATCATTTCTTCCAGCCACTTGTACATCAAAATTGCAACAAAAATACCAATCTGTAACATGCAAGACCTTGTTTGGTCTTATTTATTCATGTATATTTTTTGGCCTTCCTTCAAGATGGAAGGTGAGGTTAGCAGCTAGGGTAAAATGATGATGCACAAAGGAATTTTTTTTTAAACCCAGGTAGTTTTTAATGAAGGTTATTTTTGTGCTCTGTTAAATCAGATGCTCTGGACATGTCATTCAGGGCAAAGTTAAGTGCATATATACATCTAATTGTCAGAACTGTTTCTCTCCTCAAGTTATATTTTATTTGTAATAATTATTTGTATAATGTATTTATCTGTATAATTAATGCCCTCTTATCCTGACCCAGTATAATGTAAGGAAGTTCCTTGAGGGAAGCATTCCATTTGTCTTTCAATCCCTGGTAAAATACTTGGGATTTAATTTTATTGTTGTGCAGCCATTCAGTCACGTTCAATTCTTCATGACCCCATGGACCATAGTACATCAGGCCCTTCTATTCTCCACTATCTCTTGAAGTCTATCCAAATTCATATTCATTGTTTCCAGGATACTATCTATCCATCTCATCTTCTGCTGTTCTCTTTTCTTTTTGCCTTCAATCTTTCCCAACATCAGGATCTTTTCTAATGAGTCCTATCTTCTTATTATGTGGTTTCAGCTTCAGTAATTTGGTCTTCCAGTGAATAGCCTGACTTAATTTCTTTAAGTATTGATTGATTTGACCTCTTTGCTGTCCAAGAGACTCTCAAAAGTCTTTTCCAGCACTGCAATTCAAAAGCATTGACTCTATGGCACTTAGGCTTCCTTATAGTTTAAATTTCACTGCCATTCATTGCTACTGGAAAAACCATAGCTTTGACTAAAGGTACCTTTGCCAGCAAGGTGATGTCTCTGCTTTTTAGTATTCTGTTAAGATTTTCCATAGCTTTCCTTCCAAGTAGCAAGCATCTTTTAACTTCATGGGTGTCGTTACCAATTCAGGGATCTTTGAACCCAAGAATAAAATGATTTTGATAGGCTAGCACTGGGCTTAATTTAAAAAGGAATTCATATGTCTATATCTATAGGAAGATAAATAGAGATAAAGCTATAATCTTGAACTTGAGTACAAAAATATCAACTTCACAAATATAAAAAAATAAGATGAGGAAAAGGAAGGTATAGAGAGATTGCCTGGAATCTGTACAAACATCTCATGGTCAGGGTTAATGGACAACTACAAGTTCAGCATGAATGAACAGTGTGATAAGGCAGCTAAAAAAAATCCCTTCCACATTGTGACTTTACCCATCTCAGTTTCAATATATCCCAGGTCAGCATAAGGCTTTAAATAGGAATTTTGGGGGATTTTTGTGGAAGCCACAGACAACACATGAAGGCCAGCAGACCACACAGAAAAAAATTAGAGACTTAGAAATGCATAAAATATATAGGTAGTATTGTATAATATCAACATATTTTATCTTTTAATACCATAATAATTAAGACTTCTCTGTATGAATGGAGGGCCAAAAATGTTATGTGGATTGTCCAGATCATGGGGATGCTGTGCCCCTAACTCCTACAATGTGGAAGGGACAACTGTAATGTGTTCTTCGTAAGAATTAAGAGAAGTATTGCTTCATAGAATAGGGAGGGAATAATCCCATTGTATTCTGCCCTTCAGTTTTGTAATTGGTTCTGGGCACCATGGTTTAGGAAGGACAGGACATTGATAAGCTGGAAAGGGTCCATAGGAAGGCAATCAGGATGTAAGGGTCTAGAGTCCATGATATTGATTGAAGGAGTTAAACATGTTTAGCCTTAATTAAAGAAGACTCAGCAGAACACGATAACCATCTTCAAGGAACTGAAGGGCTGTTATGTGGAGAAGCAATTAAATGGGTTCAATTTTGCCCCCAGGAGCAATATTTTGATGTTGAAAAGAAGTAAATTTTGGCTCTAAGCCAGGAAAAACTCCCCAATAATTGGAGCTGTCCTGATGTGGAAGGGCCAATCTTTAGAAATGGTGACTCCTTCCTCCTCAGCAAGCTCACTATAGTCTGGACAATTGCATTTCAGGTGGGTTAGAATAGCAATTCTTTTGGTATATGGATGAGACTAGATGGTTCTGGAGCTCCCTTCCAATTCTTAATTTATGTGACTCCACAATAGCATGTTACCAAAAACAAGATCTCCAATCCAATGCAATTAAAAACCTGCCTCACTACCATAAAAAATAAAAAAAAATAAAGACCTCTCTATAGGTTTGGAAGAATAAAAAGACAAAGACAAAACCATCCCTACCCTACTGTGAAATATACACATAAGAAAATACAAAGTACTTTTATGAGTGAGAAAGCAATAAAATCTGGGGGATGAGATTAAGAATACTTCACTGGATATGTGATTATATCAGTTCCTCATTCACGTTTTCTCATTCTGTGTTATATTTGTCCATATGCTCCAAAATACTTCTTAGAAGATTGATAAAACCTATTGAATCTCTTAGCATTTCATAGATATCAGCATAACATAAACTGCTAACGTAGGTAGTTGCTAAATTTTCTTCTTTGTTACCAAGTCAGTTATTTATTATACATTAAATAGAAAGCAGTTGTCACACTCACTCACTCCAAGGCATTAATTAATGTTTTTACCAGAACACGCTTTTATTTAATAGTGGGTATTATGGTACTGGGACATTCAATCAGGGAAACTAGCTAGAGAAGAAATTTGAATAAATAATCTAAACTTACTCCTTGGTTGGAAAGTAAAAACTGTATGAATTTGAGATTTAAGGTAGAAATTTGTGTGGAAATAAGATGCCATGTTCTCCCTGAGAATCTCTGGGACTCTGTAACATACAATAAGACCTGTAAAATATTAACTGTAAGTATAATATTATTTCCCTTTTTGGTAATCTTTAGGTGGTGCAATGAATCTATAGAAGGTAGGATTTGGATTCTGAAAGATCTGAATTCAAATTCTGTCTGAAACAAGACAATTATCAGCCATGACCTTGTGCAATTTATTTAATTTCTCATAGCTTCAATTTCCTTATCTGTAAAAAATAGGTATAATAGGACCAACCCCACAGGATTGTTGTGAGGATCAAATGAGATTATATACGTATATGTGTGTGTGTATATATGTGTGTGTGTGTGCATGTACATACATACACATATATAAAGAACTTTGCACTCTATAAATACTATTATTAAATGCTAGGTATAGTATCTCCTTGATTTACCAATGTCAAGAGATCATATCTATGTATTGATATAGGGCACAATTTTGATAACATTTTAAATGTTTATACTTAAACCTTTGTTGTTGATATTTTCTAGACTCTATGGTACTCCACTCAATATTGACCTTTGGCCTGCTTTAATGGTAGAAGACCTAATCCCTGGCACAAGAGTAGGACCAACCCTGATGTGCCTTTTTATCACCCAGTTTCAACGACTAAGAGATGGAGACAGGTGAATAAATGTGTCTGCATATCCTTTTGCTTTACTAATCAAAAATAACCTACATATAAAATCTATCTAATACAATCTGAAAGGAAGCTTATAAAATTAGATATATATAATTTCCATCCCTTAAAATTCTGTATTCTAAAATTCTACTATATATCAGTTGAAGTTGGATACAGCTTCTCTGACCATTAATAATGTTAATTCATATTCTTTTCAAGGAATTTATTCCATGATGGGAAGAAGATTTCTCCTAAGGAAATTTCTTTGCTTTAGGAATTCTTTTCTATATCTTCCATCTGGGAGTTTAATGAAAAGAATGGAAAGAGATTATATTCTTTTTTTTTTTACTACATATTGAAAAGGGTTCAAGGAAGATAAACACACTGATACCCACATTTGGATCTACAGTGGTTTATCATAATAAACACACAGCTCCACCAAGTACCAGAATCAGTGATCACCCAGATCTTTTCATCCCTATTCAAACAGAAGGATAATAGTTCCATTCTCCTAATTTTTGGGTTTCCAGATCAACCATCTGTGGTCCCATGGGCTCCACCCTGTAGGTTGGGTGGTCCGTCTACTGTCTACCATACTGGCATATGACTGTCTTACTAGTTTTTCACATGATAGCCTGCCTCTAGAACATCTGTATCCTTTGACCTATGGAGTTCCTCATTTCTTTAAGTGTTCCATTGTCTATTTTTTTATACATCATTTACTCCATTAGATTCAGATGATCAAAAGCTTTTACTCTCTATGTTTTATTGTTGACCAGCAGTCTGATTTGTAGACCTGTCCTGATCTTCAGGTGTTGTTGGCTGCTCCTGAAACTGATAAAGAATCCTTCAAGCAAAATAAGTCACAAAACATATTGGAGTGCTTTTGTCATTGTTCTCTTAAGATTTTAAAAAAATTAGTCTTCTGATGGCCTCACATTAATACTAGAGTGACTAAAAGTTTCCAGTACAACTTCAGTTTGTGGCAATAATGGAATCATTTTTTCCAATAAATAAACACTTTGTCATGACTTGTTCTTTAATAGTGTGTCCATTTATTTAAATTATTCACTGAGTATAAATATTCATGTTCCAGTAGAGGAATGTGGACTTTTCCCTTTTAATTATATCTTTAAAGCTATGAAAAGTTAGCAAAATGCTCTCTAAGAAATATACCTGACCTTCAAATTACTGATTTTCTTTGGATTAAAAAATATATTTTGTTAAAGGAACTTCATTTGCTAAGTTATTTTTAAAAGTTTTTGATAGAAAGTAATAGTTCAAGGATATGTGATTTAAGAACTTAATATAGAACACTGAAGACAATTAAAGTACATTTAATTGGAGTACAAATGTGATCCCTTCCACGTGGTGCGTTCATTCTGCTCTTATCTTTGCCTCATTATCACTGTTTGACATGCAGTTTAATTCTCAGGCAGGTGATCCATGATACTATGTTTTTCTTGCTTGCCAACTAGGTTCTGGTATGAAAACCCTGGAGTATTCACTCCAGCACAAGTCACTCAGCTGAAACAGGCTTCACTGGCACATGTACTCTGTGAAAATGCTGACAATATTCAGCAGGTCCAGGCTGATGTCTTCTTAAAGGCAGAATACCCTCAGGGATACATGAACTGCAATGAGATACCAAAGATTGATTTGAGAGTGTGGCAAGATTGCTGTGAAGGTCAGTAATTACTTGAATAGAAAGTAGTAAAAATTAATTTACTTAGATAATGTTGTTTTGGATTTAACTGTTGCCTTCATTGTATTTACAGTGGCAATATAATATGTCTCAATAGATCTCCTTCATTGAAATAATGGACACTGCAAAGTATAGTGGTTCTTTCTTTCTTTCTTTTTTTTTTTTTGGTATGTGTCATGGACCTTTTTGTCAGTCTGGCAATTCCGAGGAAGACTTTCTTGTAATATTGATTTTATATGCATAAAATAGATACGATTACAAAGGGCATCAATTATGTTAAAAGGAAGTTACAAAAATATATTTTAAAAAAATTCATGTACCCAAGGTTATGAACCTGTGTTTTAAAGTATTTCTGTAAATGTTTATGGCAAGTGGGATTCTGGGAAGAGGGTAAAGTAGGTCAGAAAATTCCAGGCTCTCCAAATTTCTTCCACAAACAGGAAAGTATGATGGGGAAATGACAATGAGAAATATATATATATATAATTATAATACAATATATATTTTCATTAATATAGCATAATTTTATTATATGTATAATCAATTTCTCATTATATATTTTGCATTATATGTAATATACTTCTTTTAATTATACATATATGTGCATTTTTTCATACAATGTTATTTGTATACACATATGTGAGTATATACATCTCCAAAGTGGGAAAAAGTATAGCCTCATAAAATACATTTTTACTGATATTCTCATTACCTAAGTCTGTACCATTGCCTGGAAAACATGATAAATCCTAGCCAGACTCTCTCTATGGATGATTGAGGCAAGTGTAATATCAGGAAATGTTTAACATTTTTTAAAATTATGGACATTATCAATAGAAAAAATATTTTCAAGAATACATTAAAATCTATTGATGTGTTTTCTTACTTTATCAAAGTAGGTTGTGATATATTAGCAATGAAGAATTGAATCAGAGAAGTGGTAGAAAAAGTGTTAAATAGATAATAATAGTAATCATAATAAATAGCATTTATACAATGTTTTGAGGTTTGCAAAGTGCTTTACAAACATTATCTCATTTCAACCTCACAATTACCTGGGAGGTACATGCTTTGTTTTTAATCCTAATTTTTCAGATGAGGAAACTGAGGCAGACAGAGGTTAAGTGATTTGCCCATGGTCACACAGCTAGTAAGTTTCTAAGACTGGATTTGAACACAGATGTTATGTACTCCAGGTCCTGTGCTGTATCCATCACAACAATTAGCTGCCTAAATGTATTGGATAACTATAAAAAGTGAATCATCTGCATATTGAAATAAAGGGAAAACAGATGTATGCTTATGTAATATCAAGAGGAAAGTCCTCATCATCTAGTGGGAATCTTCCTTTGACTTGAGCTTTGCACTAGATTTCTTCCATGACAGTGTCAACCACCTTTAACAAACATATATCTATATATTCTGGATCCAGCTTGATGTTGGAAGGTCATTAAGCAAAGTTATCTCAGTTATTTAATGTTTTGGAGGAAATTTACATGAACTTAACATAGTTATGGATGATATTTTCTTAGAGGAGAATCTTTAAGATGACTTCTTGCTCTACTGGGTCAAGTAGAGCTTTTTAACAGTTAACAAACAACGTAACAGGATACTATATTTTCCATGACAATCAGCTGGGGTGACTATAAAGATGTATCTTGCTGAGGAATACCATTTATATATTGTGGAGGATTTATGTGGGAGCATGTGGACAAGAAATACAGTGGTTGAGAAGGCAAAGAGGGATTTAAATGTCAATCATTGGAGGAAACAGCCACACAGGTAAAAAAAAATACAGGTCCATTAAAGTACTACTAGGAAAAACTGGGCTCTCCATGAAAACAAGGTGTATTGAGCAGAATAAAAAAGTGTAGAGGCTGTAGCATGGACCATTGAGGGTTCAAAGGTTTCTTTCAGCAAGGAAATGTTCAATAAATGTATTTCTGTGATTTGTGGAAAGAAATTATGGGATGGAGGAGACTATCAAATGAAATGCTGAGAAATTAGAAAAAGGAACAGCAGAACCAAAATTTGTCAGTGCCAAAGAAGCTAAGATCAGAGGATATTATTGAATTTCTTCAATAAACTTGAGCCTTTATCTCTTCACTGGGATTTGCTGGTTTGTAATTTTTGTTTGTTTGTTTGTTTTTCATTTCTCATTAAATTACTTCACATTTTTAAAAAAATTAGTATAAATGATTCAGATTCTAAAATGTTATTTTATTTTGGCCATAATGTGTATATTTTATAAACCTTTTGCTTCCCTCTCTCCTCTCTCTCTGTACAACTGGCTTTATAACCAATAACTTCTTTCTTCCCCATTTTTATTTCATACATTTTCCTCATGATCACCTCTTTCTTGATAATAAACCAACCCACTCTTCTAGTTGAATATCCTTTTATCCCAGAATTACCACCCTAGAAGGAAAAGCTACAGAAGCAACAATCTCTACAGGTTATTTCTCAATTCCAAAATCATTTTCCCCATCATCTAATCAACAGAGTCTTTGCATACCCTTCTAGGCAATACAAACAGATTTAATTCAACACTCTTCTTAAGTGTGGCCATTATTCCTTATCACTTCTCCATTTGGTTCTGTCAAAACCTCACAATTGGTACATCTGCTTGGCAAATCATGTACCAATTCATTTTTATCAGAACTGAAGGATGACTCCTCATATATAATGTAGCTCATGTGATAAAATAAAACAAGCCCCATGCTAAGCCCCCATGCCACTGAATCATATAAATCCTCTTTCAAATAAAAAGAGTTTCACAAACCACAAACAGATGTATATTTTCTTCTGGGATTTATGCAACCATCTGTTTTTGTAATTTCCAGCTGTATATTTCACATTAACTTCTCTTTTTAAACCTTCAAGTCATTTTAAATACAGTGTATTTTATATCACATGTAAATATATTTATGTTTACTCATGACTTTTGTTCAAGTAAATCGTGCTTCTGTTTGTAGGCTAATGAAAGTTTAATTTCTTCCATAAGTGACTAATCTTATTACCATAATATTTCATGATGTTGCTGCTGTTCCACATCTGACTTAGAAATTCCCTTCAAAGTATTTCTGAAAAACTCAGATTGTAGCAGCCTGAAGAAAACCTTAACATGACAATTACCTAGCAGCAGAGAGAGCCCAGTTGAGGGTACAAAACATAAATTTGTAGTGGACCATGTCAGAACAGTTGCATGATTTTCTCCACCTTTGAATTTAGTTACAAGAGCTCTTCCCCTTTCTTTTGTACTGCTATTACAGAATGCCTTTCCCAGAAACCTTGTGGAAATCAAGGTGAAGATAAATATTTGACACCAATAGAAAAGACTCTAAATAACCCTGAAAAAAAATTATGAAAAAAGAAAGTATGAAACATGGCCTGTGCTCAAAATGTGATACAGTCAATACATCAAAATAATATTGATACAATTGAGTTTAAATTGAGTTAAACTATTTCTCTGGAGCTACTTTCCATGTAAGTTTCCAAAGTATTGAATTATCCTCCCAGAGGCAAAAGTTGATTATTTACAGTTCACCTGCCATCTCTAAAGAAAAAAAAATTAGATCAGAACTTAACATTCAGTTGTTAAATTCTTGTTGTGTTGCTTAGAGTAGGAAAATGGATTTTTTAGACAAAGGTTTCTTCTAATAACAAACTTTTTCTCATTGGAACAGTTAAGATCTGATCTCATAATCTTAAAAATTAAAGGACTACATATACAGAAAATTTTCAACCCAAGGAAAAATAAAATAAATTCATCAATGGGTGTTAGGAAGTGAAAAATCTCTCTTGAGGAATGGCTGAAAATGAAGATACTTTTGCTTTGAATTTGATATAAAGCTGTCAGGGATCAGGCTTGAGTTGGCACAGTACAGGGCAAATATTTGACATCTTGAATCTGTGAACGGAAAAGGTATCCTGTGCAGTGTTGGGTATTGACATTAGGGAACAAGGATTGTATAAATTTCCCCTTTCTGTATTCTTAGAAGATCTCTATTTCACTCAAAGAAATAGCATCTAAGGATTTGATCAGTGTAATAATTATTAGTTCTTCCATGATATTAATATAGGCTCTTCTTTTCACAGACTGTGGAACAAGAGGACAGTTCAAAGCATTCACACACGAATTTAGAAGAAAACGCTCTCTTCAATATAGCTATCCAGAAGAGAAAAATGAAGACTCAGTTGATGTGAAAAATAGGTATATATAAGGACCTAATTTCTATAGATTTGCTTTCACTTTGAGAACTACATATCAAATAATTGTAAAATAAATTGCATTTTAAGATATATCCAGTCTTTATGGCATATGCCAGTCTATTTTATGCTTATTTACTATTTTATACAGAAAAGCTTTTATTTGAAAAGGAAATACCTCTATTACATCCCTGAAACATGGTTATCCAGCTCCTCCTTGAAGAACTTAAGTGAAGGAGAAAACATTAATTTCTCTCTTGTCTCCCAATATCAAAACCTGATTTTCATTTATACCATGACCTTCAATCACTTGACTCCTCAGTTCTTTACTAGACCATCACCCTTAGACTACTACAGTCCCTTCTTTTATTCACCTTGACCCTTTGGAGGACAAGTTCAATTCTACACATTCCTCTTCTCTTGAAACCCTTGCCCTCTTATCAAATCACCTATTGTGCCCTGCCAAGCCTTAGCCTTAGACCACTCCCACCATCTGCTACCTTCGCTCATTCACATATGCTGCTGAATAAAGGTGGAGAAAATCATTCAACTCTTCTGACATGTTCCACTACAAATTTGTTTTGTACCCTCAACTGTGCCCTCACTGCTGCTAGGTAATCCTTTTACACCTTCCTAATCCCTCACTTCCTTATACCTTATTATCCCTTTCACCACAGCAACTCTTTTAAACATTTTCCTCTCTCCTCATAGCCCCCATGTCTCCACTTCTCCCCATCCTTCCAGCTGAGAACCTTCTTTCATATTTTACAGAAAAAAATTAAGCCATGTGCCAAGAGCTTCTTCTCCCTTCTTCCTCATCTCATATTACTCAGATACCTTCTGCCACTATCTCCTCCTCCATCCCTGCCTCACATGGAAGTGGTGGCCCTTTTTCTTGTCAAGGCAAACCCTTCTACTTATAAAAGTGATCTGATTCTATCCCATATCCTCCATCAGATTGCTTATTCTAGCATTCCCCACCCTCTTACCATGTTAAATCTCTTCTTATCTACTGGCTGCTTCCTTATTATATACAATCACATCCATGTCTTCTCCATCCTCAAAAAACTCACTTGATAATTCCATCCCTGCTAACTATTATTCCATATATCTTCAGTCTTTTGTGGCTCACCTCTTTGAGAAAGTCACCTACAATAGGTACCTCCACATCCTATCCTCTCATTTTCCTCCTTACTCTCAAAATCTCACTTCTGACCACATTATTGAACCAAAAATGCTCTTTCCCAAGTTACCAGTGATCTCTTAATCGCTAGATTTTTCTCAGCTTCCATTGTTCTTGACTTCTCTACAGCCTTTGACACTGTCAATCCCTCTCTTCTCCTCAATACTCTCTTTCTCTGGGTTTTCATGACATGACCTTCCCCTAGTTCTCCTCCTACCTATTTGACCACTCCCCAATCTCCTTTGCCGGATCTTCTTACCAGTCATGACCACTAATTTTGAGTGTCCCACAAAGCCCTACACTAAGCCTTCTTCTTTTCTCCTTCTAAACTATTTTACTTGGTAACATCATCAGATCCATGGATTCAATTATTATCTCTATGCTTATGTTTCTCACATCTACTTTTACAACTGAAGTCTCTCTCTTGACCTCTACTCTTGCATCTCCAGCTGCCTATTAGACATCTTGAACTGAATGTCATGTAGATATCTTAAACCCAACATGTCTAAAACTGATCTCATTTTTCCTCCAAACCCTCCTAACTTCTAAACTTTCCAATTAATGTCAAAGGCCCCACTATTCTCCCAGTCCTCCAGGACCCCAACCTAGGTATCATCCTTGATTCTTCCCTATCTCTCACCACCCCCTGCCCCAGCCTATCTATTGCTAGGGCATGTCAATTTCATTTTTCTAACATCTCTTGAATACGCCTCCTTCTCCTCTCTGATACTATCACCCCCCCCTAGTGCAGACTCCCATCTCCTCATGCCTGGACTATTGAAATAACTTGCTGGCTGGTCTCCTTGTCACTTCTGCTATCCCACTTCAGTCTGTCCTTTACTCAGCTGCCAAAGTGATTTTCCTCAATTACATGTCAGACTGTGTCACCCTCCTACTCAATGAGCTCCAGTAGTTCCTATAACCTCCAGGATCAAATATAAAGTCTTCTTTCTGGTGTTCAAAGTCCTTGATATTCTACCCCCTCTCAGCCACCTTTCCAGTCTTCTTACACAATACAACATATTTTGCTCCACTCCCTCCTCCCACAGGCTGTGATTGAGTGACGCTGGCTTCCTTGCTGTTCCTCTAATAAGACACTCCATGTTTTGACTACAAGCACTTTCTCTAGCTGTCTCTCATGCTTTCAATGTGCCTCTTTATCTCTGCCACCTGGCTTCTATGGCTTCCTTCAAGTTCCAGCTAAAATTCTATTTTCTACAGGAAGCCTTTGCCTGTCTCTCTTAATTCTACTGCCTTCCCTCTATTGCTTGTTTCTGATTTATCCTGTATTTGACTTGTTAGTACGTAGTAATTTGCACGTTATCCCCCTTATTATATTGTGAGTTCAGGGACTGTCTTTTGTCTTTCTTTGTATCCCCAATGCTTAACATCATGGCTGGCAAATAGTAGGTGCTTGCTAAATGCATATTGACTGACTGAGAACTTCTACTTATAAATGACCATCATAAATTTTTTTCACCAAGAACTGAACTTAATATTCCAGATATAGTCTGTCTTGGGCAAAGTATAGTAGGATTATTGCTGACTTTATTCTGTAAAGCGTGTTTTATTTCATGATTCCTTTGATACCATGTTGCATCCCACTGGCTAACATGATATTTATTCCTACTTTCCTTAATCTCTAGATGCACATTTCCTTGCCTTCTCTTAGGAACTGTAGGTTTGAGGGATGTTTTTGCTAAGTATTGACAGTTATTCTGACTCATTATGGCTTTGTTAGAAAATTCTTTCCTCTGTCTATTGCATATGTATGTCAGGAACGGGTGTAGTGTAGTATTTGTATTCAATTTGATTTCATTTGTGTTTTGGTCCTCTTGACTTCCTATAATTGTGTGCTCTGGTGCTTTCTAAAATGGGCTTTTTGTCACTGACATTTTAAAGTAATAACTTTCTTATAACTGGCCTGTTTATTGATACTAGAGACAGTATATATTCTGGCAGTGGGGCTGGGTTCCTGTTAAACTTAGAAAACTGCAGAAAATATAACTGTACTTTCAAGGACTCCAGGAAGGCAATTGAATTCTGCCTCTGCTGGGGAAACTGAGCCAACCTTGTGCTTCAATGGTTGCTCTGTATATTAAAGAAATTGATGTCAATCAACTACTTCCTTGAGATGTGGGTACAAAGTGATGGCATTTCAATCTAAAGTTAAGTCCAATAAAATAACCTGAACAGAATGGCACAATGACCATCATAATCTGTGGGATTAAAAAACACAGCATCATACAATTTCCACTTAAAATACCTTATTTATAACTGATGAACTTATCCAAGACTTTTATTTGATGAACAAGTGGGTTATGGAAAGCATACTTTTCATCAATATTATCAGTCATTGTTGAAAGACTGAAATTCACACCTAGGTCAAGACAATGCTGATTATTATTCAGACCTATGCCATAATATTGCAGTTCTACAGTTTGGGGATTTCTTAGAAGACGTGCTACAAGAATCACATGATGATATTTTTAGTGAGAAGAGAATTGGATTCAGAAGACTTGGGTTCCAGTCCAGGATCTGCCACTTACTGCTTGTCACAGCCTCTCTGAACTGAATTTCCTCAAGGGTAAAATTATGGAATTAGATTACATGAACCAAAGGCTCTTCCAGCTCTGAAAATATGAAACTAATGGCCCAAGCCAAAACTCTAGCCAGTAAGACTGTTATACTTTGTCACAGGAATTAAAGGAATAACCTCTAATGGCACTGCTGTCTATAACATACAGATAGTGAGATATTTTCCAAAAAGGTCAATATATATTCTAGAGCATTTTCCAATCAATTCAGAAAAATCAATCCAGATTAATAGAATCACAGAATTTTACAGTTGGAAGGTACCTTGATGGCTGTGTAATCCAACATATACATAAAAGGGAATCCCCACTAGAATGTACCTGACAAATGGTCATACAGCCTCTTCTGGAATGAACTCCAATTTGAGATAATTTGTAATCATCTCAAGTAGGTTTTACTAAGAAACTATTAAGAAAGTTTTCCCCCCTCTGATATCAAGTCTAAATTTGCCGAATTGCAGGCTCTACTCATTGCTCTGGTTCTGCACTCTGGTCAAACAGAATAAATAAGTTTTCTTCTCCATATGACAGGCCTTCAAATAATGGAAGACAGCCATCATTTCCTTTCTGAGTCTTTTATTTTCTGGGCTATTCATCCCCAGGTTCTTCAATAGTTCCTCATATGATGTGTAATCAAGTTATTTCTCCATCCTGGTTATTCTTTTTTGAACATCCAGCTTATTAATGACCTTCTTATTCTGCTTTGCCAAGAACTGAAGATAGTACAGATGTGACCAGATAAGGATAGAGTACAGTCACTATTACCTCCCTTTTCTAGAAGCAAATCCCCTTTCAATGTATCCCATGATTATATTAGTGTTTTTGGCTATCATATCATGCTGTTGATTTATATTAAACTTGAGTTCACTAGAACTCCTGGATGTTTTTCAGACAAGTTGCTCTCTTAATTATGCTACCCCATCTTTTTCTTGTAAAGCTGATTTTTAAAAATCTAGGTGTAAGACTTTTACATTGAGTTCCTATTGAATTTCATCTTATTAGATTCAGTCTAATACTGAGGTCTGTTGAGGTCTTGCTAGATTCTAACTGTCATATAGTCTGTTAACTATTCTCCCCAGTTTGGTTTGATTTGAAGTTTGATGAGCAATTAAATAGCAAATGACCCCTGCCCAGATTGAGGAGGCAGATACCAGTGCTATGCTTGCAAATTTAAGGCTGTAGAGTTTAAATTCAAAATAGCATGAAAGAGTCAGACAGAGAGAAAGAGAAAGACAGAGAGAGACCAAGACAAAGAGAAAGACACAAATAGACAAAGGGAGAGAGAGAGAGAGAGAGAGGGAGAGAGAGAGAGAGAGAGGGTTCATATACAGATTTCCTCAAAATTGTGCCCAGAACTTATCAGGGGAGTTCACATTAATTGATATTAGAAGATTTTTGTTTTTTACAGAACAGAAAACTCCTAGGATTGTATAAGATGTTTCAAGATATTGTGATATTTACGAAGGTGGAAGTCACTCCTGGTTGTGGTATATTAGTAGTCATTAAAGATTTCTTCAACAACTTTTTTTCCTATAAGTTTCTCAGAACTTTTTATTAAAGCTATTGAGGCCATGCAGTGTTTACAATTACAATATTTACCAAGTTGTTATTGCAGGAAGCTATGCTATAAATGTTCAGTATGAATCCACAGAGAACTTTCTACTCATCTTTGTTGAGGCAGCACAAAAGCTTCTTAAGAAGAAACTGCTCCTTATTTTGACATAAAGTATCAAAGGCATTCATGGCATTAGAACAACTTGATTACTTGGAGTAGTGAACAGATAACTGAGGCCTTAAAAATGGGAGTTGGTGTCATTGTTTGTAGCCCTAGTGTTCCCACCAAAACACTGAAAGGCTAAATATTTTCTTTTTGCTTGGAAAAGAGAGCTTGAGCATCTAATTAAACAAGGCATCTTTGAAAGGGATAAAGATATTTTGTGGACTCTACTATTTATACAGATACTAAAGTCTAAAGGTGAAGTTAAGTCACCAAGACTAGAAGTACCCGGTGAATTAGAAGCCTCAGATCTTTTCTGTGAAGTTAATCAACTCATGATTGCTTTTGCTTTATTCTTTTATCTTTGCTAAACTTGACCTTTCCACAACTGTGTATAAAATAATGCTGCTGCAGATGACTAATCAATTAAAGGTAACACTTAAGAATTTTCATTTTGGTATTTCTTTCATTCCAAGAATTTTCTATTGTTTTATGGAACAAATAATATGCTTTCTAGGATAGCATGTTTATTTCTAAATTTCCTACTCATGGGATGAAGAGAAAATGAATATGTAGACAGATTTTGGTTAGTTTCACATAGTTTTGATTCACCAGTTATCTTAGTAATAGACACACAGAAAGAGGCAGACAGATGTAGGAAATTAGAACTTAAATACACTCTAAGATAAATTTCCTGTATTCCATTTTGCACCTCCCCCCAAAAATAAAGTAAGATCTGTTTTAGCCAGACCTTGTAAAACAAGACTGTCTGCATCATGGGACCTGAAAGCTCTTCATCAGAAAAGAAAAGGAGCCTCTCATGCCTCATCCTGACATGACCCTGGATTTCTAAAGTTGCTCCTTCAGAGCATAAGCCCTAGCAGGTCCAACAAAGCTTAAAAGACTTTATGTGCAGACATGGAGATGGACTGTGTGTCTGTTGTCTGAAGACCAACCCAACTAAGTTGCGGAGTGATGATGGTTCTGGCCATATAAACTTTTTGTTTCTCTCTCTCTCTCTCTCTCTCTCTCTCTCTCTCTCTCTCTCTCTCTCGGATCACGCTAAGTCATATTGTTGTGGTCTGTTTATATGTTATGTCCTTTTATAGATTACTTCCACTTTGTAAGATGTGTCTTGGAACAAAGTGAAACAGAGAAGTAGAACTAAAAGTTAAGTGAAATCATCTGAAAACACGTGCAATATTTTATATCTGTAGTACCTCCCACCTCTCTGTTAAAAAAAATTAATGCAAATGTATTTTCTCTGTCTTCCACTCCTTCAAAAAACTGAGGTCTTTGGGTTTATCAAACATTAGATCACTATCATCACTTACTGGTCTTGGGTACCCAATCTATTTCACTGATCCACCACTCTATTTTTTTACTCAGTACCAAAAAGTTTTGATGATTGCTGCTAGGCCACCTTCCTTTACTTTTTTTTTTCATTAATTCTCTTGATATTCTAGACCTTTTGTTCTTCCAGATAAATTTTATTATTTTTTCTATCTCTTTAAAATAGTTTTTGGTGGTTTGATTAGTTTGGCACTGAATAAGTAAATTAATTTGGGTAGAATTGTCATTTTCTCTGTCTTCCACTCCTTGTCTTAAATAGCATTTTATTTTTTTCTAATTACGTGTAATGACATTTTTAACTTTCATTTAAAAATTTTTTGTTCCAAATTTTCTTCTTCCCTCTCCCCTACCTAAAATGACAAGCAATCTGAAATAGGTTATATACGTGCAATTATGTTAAACATATTTCCATATTAGTCATGCTGTGAAAGAAGAAACAAACCGAAAGGAAAAAAAAGAAAAAAAGTGAAAATAATATGCTTCTATCTTTATTCAGACTCCATCAGTTCTTTTTCTGGATGTGGATAGCATTTTCCATCATGGGTCCTTTGGAATTGTCTTGGATAATTGTATTGATGAGACTAGCTAAATCATTCATAGCTGATTATTAAAAATGTTGTTATTACCATGTACAATGTTTTCCTAGTTCTGCTCACTTCATTTTGCATCAGTTCATGTAAGTCTTTCCAGTTTTTTTTTCTGAAATCTGCCTGCCTGTCATTTCTTACAGCACAAGAGTATTCCATTCCATTCATATACAATAACTTGTTCAGCCATTGCCTAATTGATGGGCATCCCCTCAATTTCTAATTTCTTGCCACCACAAAAGAGGTGCTATAGATGTTTTTGTACATGTAGGTCCTTTCCCCTTTTTTATGATCTCTTTGGGATACAGACCTAGTAGTGGTGGTGATTGTTGTTTGTTCTTTGTTCTCAAAGAGGACTATGACATCAGGATGATGATACCATGACTTGCAAGTGAATTGGATTTAAGTGAGGGAGGGCTGTGCAAGGTCACCAGCCTCTCTCTCTCCTCTGGAGCCATCTGGACCCAGGTTCAGTGGCAAGAAATAGATCAGGATGACTGGAGATGGCCCCTTCAAAGGGTATGCACAATTTTACTGTTCTTTCAGCATCTTCCAGATTGCTCTCTAGAATGGTTGGATCAGTTCACAACTCTACCAGCAGTGCATTAGTGTCCCATTTTCCCCACATCTTCTCCAACATTTATCGTTTTCCATTTCTGTTATATTAGCCAATCTGATAGGTGGGGGGTGGTACCTCAGGGTTGTTTTAGTTTGCATTTCTGTAATCAGTAATGATTTAAAGCATTTTTCATATGACTGTAGATAGCTTTAATTTCTTCATGTGAAAACTGCCTCTTCATATCCTTTGACCATTTATCAATTGGGAAATGACTTATATTTTATAAATTTGACACAGTTCTCTATATTTGAGAAATGAGGCCTTTATTGGAGACACTTGTTATAAAAATTATTTCCCAGCTTTCTGCTTTCCTTCTAATCTTGGTTGCATTGGTTTTGTTTGTGCAAAATCTTTTTAATTTAATATAATCAAAATTATCTATTTTACTTCCCTTTATCCTCTCTAACTCTTGTTTGATCAAAAATTCTTCCCTTGTCCACAGATATGACAGGTAAACTATTCATTGCTCTCCTAATTTGCTTATGGTAACATCCTTTATGTCTAAATCATTTGTCCATTTTGATCTTATCTTGGTATAGTGTAAGATTCTGGTCTATACTTAATTCCTGCCATACTGTTTTCCAGTTTTCCCAGCAGTTTTTGTCAGATAGTGAGTTCTTATCCCAGAAGCTGAGGTCTTTGTGAAAAGTGTTTGTTTATCAAACAGTAGATTACTATTGTCATTTACTAGTCTTTATACCTAAACTATTTCACTGATCCACCACTCTATTTCTTTTTCAGTACCAAAAAGTTTTGATGATTGCTGCTAGGCTACCTTCCTTTGCATTTTTTTTTTCATTAATTCCCTTGATATTCTTGACCTTTTGTTCTTCCAGATAAATTTTATTATTTTTTCTCTCTCTTTAAAATAGTTTTTTTCGGTAGTTTTATTGGTATAGCACTGAATAAGTAAATTAATTTAGGTAGAATTGTCATTTTTATTCTATTGGCTCAGCCTACCCATGAGCAATTGATATTTTTATAATTGTTTGTGTGAAAAGTGTTGTGTAATTGGCATCAAGATCATTCACTGCATCCCAGGCCATCACCAGTCATCCTGACTTTTGTCCTGCCATTGGACTGCAGTGACTGTGGAAGAGAGATTGTTTTTATGGAGAATACAGTGGGGCCAACTAACGTTTCTTTTGCATAACCAGGAATTTACTGTAACTATAATGCAAAGCCAGAAGAAAAAGCATATATCAATTGGGTATAATTTGCACAACTCTGCCTCACTTAAATACAACTCAAACATAATTAAAGACATTACCCTTGTGAAGTCATTGGTCCCCATCAAAAACAAGGAATGCAAAACAAAATCAGCAAATATTTATTAAATATCTGCTAAGTTCAAGACTCTCCTAAGCACTAGGTACACATTTAATTTTTTCCCAGAGCTGTGATTTCAATAGTGTAGAGAATTCCTGGTGATTGAACTCCTTCTACCAGTGCAGCCAGCTACTCTGAAGCTTATTTTTTCAAAGAGTTGGCTAGGGCACTGAGAGGATAAGCGCCTGGACTAATATCACACAGCCAGCGCATATCACAAGTGGGATTTGAATGTAGACCTATTGATTCAAAGGCTTGCTCTCCACTTACATGCTACCTCTTATTAGGGATGCAGAGATAGACAATTCAATGCTCCCTGCCTTAAGGAAAATATCTTACCAGGTGAGAATCCTACATTTATGCAGATATTGACCTAAGATGTAGACTATGAAGCAGGGGAAATAGAAATACAAAGTGCCCTGGGATAATATAAGGAACACTTTCAGTTGAAGGGTGGGTGATCAGGGAAATATTTATCAGGGATGTAGCAGCTGACTTGAGCCTTGAAGATAAGGATTCTGAAAGGCAGTGATGAGAAGAGCATGCATTTAAAAAATAGTGGATGGCTTGAACACATGCTTGGAGCTTCAAAATGGCATTTTGAGTTCAGGGAACATCTGGTAGTCCTAGTAACCTGGGATGAGGTTTTGATTTCTTTTCTGTTTTGTGAAATTATTCTCTTCAGAACATTCTATTCCAAAATGGATTCTACGTTTGTTCCAAGTTCCCAAACTCTATATAATCATCTGGTCATTTGCTTCTATCTGTTGGGAACTTTCCTCAAACTTTTCAAAAGCATCAAAAGATGACAGGGCTTCTATTCTTTCATGTTCAGCAGGGTTGGGTTATTTTGCAATTGGCTTTTTAAGAAGGCTTGATTTTTGACAGCCAGACTTATCATTGTCTTAGTATTGCTATTTCCATGAATATGTAATGCAGCAACAACTTTACCACCTGGGTGCTGCATAGTGTGTGATATTTAATTTGCCACAGCTTTGTCACTGTGTAAAGTGAAAAAAAATGTCATTAGGAAAAGACATAACTCTGAGATCTAAATAATATACCAAATGTACTTGCAATACAACATGACATTCCTCATAGTTGTCAAGGGAAACAAAAGTAATTTCAATATATTTGAAAGGAAATATCAGTAGAACGACATTATGAGTTATTCTTTTTTATTCTCATTTTAATTTTAAATCCTTAATTCTGACTTTTTTTTCTCCTTTGTATCCTTCACAGCACCTATCTCAGTGACTTGTACATAGTAGGCACTCACATCTTGTTGATTTTATTTGATAGATTCTTCCCCCTTCCCTGAATCTTATTTTGCTTCTTACATTATAGGCATAATGAAAAATTATCGATGGATAGAAATACAGAAAATATGACACATTTGTCCAGTTCCAGTTTTCCTCAGGATTTCAACCATTTTGCTGCAGAAGTTCAAGAAACCATCATAGCTCTCAGAAAACAGGTTTGTTTTCTCCAGTAGTTGCCACTGTTTTTATGGAGAATACAGTGGGGCCAACTAATGTTTCTTTTGCATAACCAGGAATTTACTGTAACTATAATGCAAAGCCAGAAGAAAAAGCATATATCACTTGGGTATAATCATAGACTATTTATTATCATTTAATAATACTAAACCTAATAAATACTAAGCTTCAATATAGATTATTTAAATGGTTATGGGATGAGGGGAGAGAAAAAATGAGGAAGGTTGGAAAAATTTGGTGCCTTTAAGGTAATTATATCATTGAATAGTGTGTAATCTAGAATATATTTGTTATATTTAGGTCAGATTGCTAGGTGTATGAAGCTCAGGGAATTTTTCATTTTTGCACTGACTGATAGAGGTTGACAAATTTCTGAAGGGCTGTAGCTTGGGATGCAGTTTTCTATAGCTCATGTGGAAAAAGTACATTTCTTGGAATAAACTGAAAAAACTGCACAGAACTTACAATTTTGTCTGTCTTTTAAATGCCTGGAAATGTTCTAATTAAAAAACTATAATTCTACACTTTTCTATTTTTGTGCTTATCTTCTCAGTTTTTGGTGGCTTCTGATTCATGCATTCTTCTCTCAAATTGAAAAAAGAAGCAATGAAAAGGGAATTTCATCTATATGGATAGGGAAAATGTAGATACCTGTTCTGTAATAAAAATCTGCTTGCTTAAGGGCACAATGTCAAGCTATCTGTTTTCGCAGACATTTTTTCACTGTGAGTCTTTTGCTCTTTCCATATTAATATCAGAGAAACTCTGTGCCTAAATTAGTTAAAACTCTTGTCAGAGGGGGTAAATAACTCTTGAGTCTCTAAGAGTTATATAAGCATAAATTTATGGTGTTATGGTGGAATGTGTAGGGTTCAAGCGCAAGGGTCAGCCTACTCAAATTCTTCCCACATCATCCTGCCACTGTGTCCACCACTCTTCCTTCCTAATAAACCTAAAATTATAGGAGATAAAATTATCTCCAGAAAGTTTTATGGAGTCCTTTTATGGAGACCTGTTACTTGTGGACAAAGATTGCAATCTGGGGAATCTTCTTTAGCTTTTTCCAATGATCATAAATCCATCTACAAGATTAGCTGTCACCTCAGAAGATAATGAGAAAAAAAAGGGGATGTCACCTAGGACAGGTAAATTTTAAAGGGAGAGTGAGGATCTTGGCAATAAAAAGTACTGTGTACCTGAGAGGCAGCATGAGTGTGCCCAAAGGAGAAAGACAAGTCCCTGATGATAAGGTTTGTGGGTTGGGATAGTGTTGCATCGCCGTTCTTTCCACTGTCACAGAGAAAGAGTTACGGATAAAAACATTTATGCCTCAGGAGCTTTTGATTCAGTCTTGCATACTGTGACTTTTGTGTGACTTCAAAGGAAGTAGAAGAATCAGGGCAAACTGTGAAGAGGCATTTTAATTTCTCCCTAGTATTTTGCCTTCTCTCTGGTGGTTGCCAATGTATACACAATGGTAACTGCTTAAGGTAGCATAGCCAGAGTAATTAGACTTATTTTGGGCTTAGAGAACTGAGATGGGCAGGAATGTCAAGGAAAAAAAAACCACACTCAAAACCCCAAAACCCACACTCTTTTGTGTGTCTGTGCATGTATATACCTGAGTAAAAAGAGAGAATACCCTCATCCCCCACCAGAATTTTACATTCCTCCAAAGTAGTACTTTTTATAGCATCTATTAATTTAAGATTGAAGCAGCTAACCAGCATAGATGTGAATCCATTCAGTCCAAGATCAGGAGTAGATAATTCATATAAAATATGTTAAGTGATCTTCTATCTATGATGTCAGGATTGAGCAAATACCTGTTTGCATGGGAGGATGGTTTAGTCGGTGTCAATAAAAGCATGGTTTAATGCTCATTTGAGCAATACAAAAGAAACAGAAATCTTAAGGGGTTATTAGCTCTTATTCCCTAAAAATATTTCTTATACTTACATACAGAGCATGAATTTAACTAATTTTTGTTTTGTTTTTTGTCTATTTATATATATACATATACATGTATATATACAAACATATGTATAGCTATTGATACATTGATATCCATGGATAGTACAGTGGAACCAACATCTCTTAGATGTGGGTACTCTCCCTACCAGTGCAATCAGTCATTCGAAAAGTACTTAATATGTACCAGATATAACATAGTCCCTGCTTTCAAGGAACTCATATTTCTTGGGGGGATACAATATGCAAATTACTATATTATAAACATATATATGTATATATGTGTAGATAGATAGATAGATAGATACAGGTATAGGTAGCTAGGTGGTACAATGGATAGAGCGCTGGGACTACAGTCAGGAAGACCTGAGTTAAAGTTCACATCTGACCTCAGACACTTATTAGATGCATAACCCTGGGCAAGTCACTTAACCCTGTTTGCCTCAGGTACTCATCTGTAAAATGAGCTAGAGAAGGAAATGGCATGCCACTCCAGTATCTCTGCCAAAGAAAATCCCAAATGTGGTCATGAAGAGTTGAATGTGATGGAACAACAAAATACATACATATAATGTATACTATATACACATACATACATGTCTACATACATAAATACATACATATGTTGCATAAAGGGAGAATACCATCAGAGCAGAATCTGGGCTCCATGAACTTTTAAAAAATTGATTGTATTTTTATAATTGTATTTCAAAATAATTGAGGTTTTCTAAAATCTTATATATTTTATTTTGTGCATTTACAAACATCATTTTGAGAGAGTATCCTCACTCAGGAGTCCGTGACACAAAAAAGGAAAATTCCCTGTCTTAAAGACTGGGGTTGGGAGACAGGAGAGCAGGGAGGATTATAACTCATCCACACCTTTTCATTTTGTGCATAAATTCTCCATAAAATATCTGTCTAACATACTAGCAGCCTCTTTTATTTCTTTTCATATTTCAAGGACTCCAGTATAGTACACAGACTGGCTATTATTCTTCCCTCTGATCATACATGTCCTTGATGATGTCTTTCACATCATTTCTTAAGTGCAAGTCATTATTGGTAATATACTGTTATGATCCACTGTGTTTCTTTTCATAGTCTTTTCAATCACTTATATTATTGATAATTCTCAGGTCATAGTGTTCCATGATTTGTAGCCATATCAAATCATTACAAAAATACTAGCCTTAAAAATGGCTTAGCATGGCAACAGACAGCTTCAAAGCAATGAAAGCACTGAGCAATTTCCTAATATGGGACTGCTTGATTTTCTCTTCTTTTTCCATTCTGACACAGCTCATTATAATCTGTAGATAGGTAGGAGTATTTCATTTATTAAGCCACGTACTAGGTATTATGTTAAGTACTGGGGAAGAATACAATAAAACAGTCCCTAGTCTCAAGGAACTTATATTCTAATGGAAGAAAACAACACATAAAGGAGAGTTTTAAAATGAGGTGTGGGGGGAGTCAGTTGGAGAGGAAGAGATACAGGGTTTAAAAGTCCAGAGAGGGGGGCAGTTAGGTGGTGCAGTGAATGGAGCACCGGCCCTGAAGTCAGGAGGACCTGAGTTCAAATCTGGCCTCAGACCAAACACTTGACACTTACTAACTGTGTGACCCTGGGCAAGTCACTTAACCCCATTTGCCTAAAAAGAAAACAAAAAGTCTAGAGAGTCAGATGTAGCATCTTTCCCATTCAACTGCATGTCATGATCTGGACAACATATGTTCTTTATCCACTTGACTTTTTCTTATTTTGATAGAAAGCTAGGTCTCTAATGAGTGACTATCAATCTCATTGATAAGACCTAATATTATCCTAGGTCTTGATTCAGAGAGATACAACAGGGGATAAGGGCTGGGTTTGTGAATTCATTAAGAGGTGAGTAAACTCCACCTATCAATGCAGATCAGCATCTTTGCGGCAATTTCTAGTCTTTGACAGTTGAACTGTCAGGTTAAGTGATTTGCCCAGGGCCACACAGATATTATGTGTCAGAGGCTAGACTTAAACCCTGGCCTTGTCTTGAAAGTCAGCTATCCCTTCATATTGCCTCTCACATCCAGTGTCATCCCATGTCCATCATCTTTTCCCTTTAAACTTGGTCATGTACATTCTCCGTGGTGGACATCTTTGTTAAGCATATACCTCCATTTTTGATGCTTCCCTATTTTGTGGATTCAGCAAGTAAAAGAAACAAAATAAATATGCTATTTTGAATGCCCTTCAGAAAATTGAGTGACTTTGAAGATGTCTTCTGCTGTAGAAAAGAGTCTTTGTGAACTTGCCTCTTTTTAAAATCCAAGTTACCCTTGATATATGCACAGATCATACTCAAATATTTTATAGATCTGAGAGAGAATGCTCTTACATGATATAGGACTTATAATTCACACTATGTCATTTACAGACAGGAGTATCTGGACAACCTCACAATCTATAGGGAATTCTTTTGTATCTCGGAATATGTTCTGGATGTCCTCCACAAAAATGGTAAACACCTCTGGTTAGTAGGAGTCTGTATTTCCTTGTCTTATACCTTGCTTCGTATAAATGATCAGAGGGCTCTCATACAATTCTGTCTTTGTGATTGTAACTTTTAAAGAATCTTAATACATTTTTGACAAATATATGGGGGTGGTATTCCTTGCTGGAGGAGAGCCTTTAGGGTAATATCTTGCTTTATCAAATCAAATGTTTTCTAATAATCAGCAAATGATAGGCATAGTGTGGTACTGTATTCTCTACACCTTTCAGGCAATTGTATTATGGTAAATTATTTGTGTATTGCAGAATGTTTTTTGTGAGCTATTGCTTGCAAAAGCTTCATTCGTCCCTTCTAATTACCTCATCATTAGTTTCCCCAATGTGTCTATAAATTATTTTCATAAGAAAATAATAAAAAAAAGAAAATTTCATAAGAAAATAATAAAAATATAAAAACTAGGCATATAAGGCAGTAGTTGTTTTTCCTTTTTTCTTTTAATTGTAATAACATTCAAACTTTAGAAAATTAGAGTTTCCTAACTAAAATTCATATTCACTCAAAAGAGCTCAACTTAACTACAGAGAAAAAAAAAGTAGATGAAGAATGCCTAATACCCAGAGCAGTGGTGTCAAATTCAAATAGAAACAAGAGCCTCTGAATCACATATAAGGATCCCTATGGGCCACATATTGCCTTAGAAAGCCATATGTTAACATTATCTATATATTCTATTTTTTTTTATTTATTTTGTTAAGTATTTCCTAATTGCATTTTAATCTGGTTTGGAATGGCCATATATGTTTGACACCTCTGACAGCTCATTGTCTAGACTATTATATACAAAATGGGCAGCCTGTAGGGCTCATTCACCAACACATGTATTTGGGTCAGACACTGCAAATGGATAATTCACTGGGCCCAGAATTAAATAGGAGAAAACTAGCATCCTGGATTGCTTTTTGGTTGAAATGTTCTTTGAATGGCTTCACCTTCTCCTTGAACCATATATCCACCTTTTTAATGTCAATGTTCTCCAGGAATATTGTATGATAATGAGCTGTGAACCAGTATGGTCTTCAAAGAATTAAAGTTTAATATAAACCAAAGGGCAATCTAGAGGCACAGGGTGGGCATAAGTAGGCTGCAACATGTTACAAACAAGGGTTATAAATAAATAGCATAAAAATGTAGCAAAGAAATCAAAAAGAAGATGGGCTGGTCATGTGATAAAAGTGAATAATGACTGAGGATAGCCCCTATTTTCCATTGGTATGCTTGCAATTTCAAGAGAATTTGGGAGTCTTCTTCTACCATTCCTCTTTACATACACATACACACACACACACACACACACACACACACACACACACACACACACA
>NW_020954590.1:72047588-72057997 GCF_900497805.2 Vombatus ursinus | reverse complement strand
ACACACACACACACACACACACACACACACACACACACACACACACACCATTGAACACCTTTAGTAAATCTGTGGGAGAACACAAATGGGAATTGCTTGGGTTGGGCAGGCATGGTTGATTGTGATCTGGGGGAATACCCACAGTGATGAGACCCTAGATCCATTTAGGTTTCAGAGTGTTAGAAGAAAGCAATTGTTTAGCTCAGTCGCATGCTAATGTCTCACTCACCTATGTTTGGAAATAGTTTCAATTTTGCTTTTTCTACTTTGAGGAGAGGGGAAGGGAATCTTCCTTTTTGTAATATCATGAAAACCAAGCCTTAGAAGCCTTTGAAATTGCATTACTAAAAAAAATTAAAAAAGAAATTTCATTATTTTCAGCATTATTTCTTCTGTGTATGCTTGCTCATTTTTAGCCATTCTTCCCAATTTTATGTTTTTAAGTGTCATTGCCCTGTCCTGATGTAGTGTGGTAGAAGAGGTCCAAATGTGATGGTTCTACTCTTATTGATGATGAGGATAGGTTGCCATCGAAATGCCAGATAATTTATTCCATTTCATATCTATTTATTATTTTCCTTCCATTTTCATTTACAAATGGTCTTGGGGCTATCTAATTTAGTAGGATCACAGAGCCAATGTGCTATTGGTGTGTTTTCACCTCAATTGATTTTCATTATTTTTTTAGGCTACAATAGCTCATAATTTGCTGTTATCCTCCATTTTACAAGGGAGCTTATGTTATAAACTGGTGTTGTCCTTGGCTACCATATCACTACTTGGCAAAGGGATCCAGTTTTTGTGATGTTACACAGTTTTGGGGCTCTTTTTGGCCTCTTCCTCATGGTAATGATTTAGCATTTGCCAAACTTGTTGGAGAGGATCATTGAAGATTGCAAGCAGTATCACTTAATAAAATAGAGAAAATAAGTTCTGGAGAATAAAGCCCACAGAGAGTTTAGAATGAGATCATCCAAAAAAAAACATGTCTAGAAGGATGATAACAAAAATGCTCAAGAAACAGATTTTATTCATTTTAATTTAGCAGACATTTATTATATGCCTGGTATTTGAAAGTCACCATGCTAGGCAATAGAAAAACAAAGACAAAAACATAATAGTCCCTATCTTATTAACAAAAAAAGCTTGCATTTATGTAGTATTTTAAGATTGGCAAAGTGCTTTACAAATACTATACCATTTTATCCTCACGACAATTATGGGAGGTAGGTGCTCTTGTTATCCCCATTTTACAGATGAGGAAACAGAAGCAGAGAGATGTTAAAATACTTGCCCAGGGTCACACAGCTGGTAAATGTTTGAGGTCTGATTTGAACTCATGTTTTCTTGACTCCATGTTCAGTGTTCTATCCACCATACTAGCTAGTTGTCTACTTTACTGAGGGTATATTGTACATAAAGATAAATAAATACAAGGTTAAGTTGGAGAGAGAGAGATCAGTAACAACTGGGAGGGTCTGGGAAGGCTGTGGATAGGAGGTGGCACTTGGGTCAAGCTGTGAAGGAAGCTTATATTCTACACAAAGCAATGGTGAGTAAGGAAAATATTCAAGGTATGAGGGACAATCTCTATAAACATTTAAATGGCAGATAGAGTGCTGTATTCAGGGAACATCATGTAGCTGCTCAAGGAGAAATCCTACATGTAAAGCTCCCAATATCCAAAGCCTCAGAAGCATTGGACCTCTAGAGCCTTGGCTATTTTTTTTTTGGGTGAGGCAATCGGGGTTAAGTGACTTTCTCAGGGTCACACAGCTAATAAGTGTCAAGTATCTGAGGCCAAATTTGAACTTAGGTCTACCTGACTCCAAGGCTGGAGCTTTATCCACTGCGCCACCTAGCTGCCCCACCTTGGCTACTCTACTCCTAATGGATCATCTCAGGATCTCAGGGGGATGTGGTGCAGCTGTCTAATGGCTCTCCTATGTTGGTGTCATTAAGATATTAAAATAATAAGAGAAAGCTTTCCAGCCTATGTAAAGGTTTTGCCAAAGGACATAGATGAAGAGAAGTCATGATTGTATTATTATCTCCCCAAGTATGGTGGTTACACACCCAGAAGATATCATACATCTATCTAAGTATTTAAGTAAGCACACATCCAATTTTGATAGCAAAACATAAATCAGACCATCTTATTTTCTCTGTGTAAATCAGTAATTGTATCTTTATTATAACTAAAATAGCTAGTATTTTTGTAGCATTTTGAGGTTTACAAAGGGCTTTACAACTGTGACAACCTCGTTTGATCCTCCCAACAACCCTGAGAGGTGTAAGTGCTATTATTATCTCCATTTTACAGATAAGGAAACTAAGGCAAGCAGGGGTTAAGCAACTTGTCCATGACAAATAGTAGTAAGTGTTTATTTAAATTTGAGTCTTCTTGACTTAAGCCTACTACTGATTGAAAACTTTTTTTTGGGGGGTGGTCTGGCGTAATGCAGAAGAAAACTGCAGATTTTTATGCTGAATTTCAAAATGTTATCAGTCGCAGAAAAGATCATGAAAACCATGTTCAGAGATGCAAGCAAAAGGATTTTGAATTCACAAGAGTTAATAATCATAGTATAGCCCATGAAGTCAGCACGTTTCTCAATAGTTGATTTCCTGAGGAACAAAGCAAAAAATCCCTGGTACAAGGAAGCAATGTCTTTAGTAAAGCAGCAATAGAAAACTTGAATACTTGAAGAATGACACCAGAATAGGAACTTGGGTACGCTGTAGCTATCCACTGCAAGAGGCACAGCCAGCCAACATGACCCAACTCGTTTGCCATTTATTGGCAAGCATAGCAGATATGAAATTCAAGGTTTCTGATCAACAACATTTTTTATGATTTCTTTACTTAGAGATGTCATATCAGGATTGATGCTTTGCATGTAGCACTGTCAGAATGTTTCTTTTTGATAGAGAATCTATTTCAGAGCTCCCCCCTGTCTCCCACCAAGTAATCATCATCCAAGCCCTTAAAGGCATTTTCCTTCCTATGATGAAATTAGTTTGAAAATTTGGTGGGATCAACAGTTCATGGGGAAAGTGTCTTGAAATTATGATTTCTGATGGTTTAAGAAACCAGATTTTGTCAGTTTTAGGAGGCTAGCTATTTTATAATTCAAGATTTTAATAAAATTTTCTCCCAGATTACTTATTCAGGTCAAAGGTAACTTGAAAGATCAAATTCAATTGCATTTGAATAGTAATAAAAAACAAATCTTCTTCCTTTAATATCAGTTCTATCTATTGAATCTTATTTTTAAAAATGCCTTTTGTTTATCAACAAAAAGCAATGTGGCCAAGAGGAGCTATGCACATATTCTATGAGGCTCCACCCATTTTTGTATGGTTGGTGACCAATGAATGCTTCTTTTTATTTTAAAATGCAATAAAACACAATCTTAAAATTTATAAACCATTCCTACAGATGCAAAAACAAGCTGCAAACTGGATTTGGCTCTCAAAACTAGCTAGACTTGGGTTCAAATCTGCCTCTGACTGTGTGACACATTCTGACTGGGTGATCCCGGGCTAGTCACTTAATCTTTTAGAGCTCTAGGCAATTCTCTAAAGCTGTATGTTGCAGAGATGGATCCAATCTATATTGTTAGGGTTTCCTCCCTGAAAGTTCTACATACAAATTAATTCACAGTTCCTTTCCCTATCCATATCTCTGTCCTTTTCTATGAAAAACAACAACAAAAATAGTTTCAATATGCATCAAGAGTATGACATGACAATTTTAAAAAAAAAAGCTAATGTGGTCTTGTTCTTATTCTGCCTTGGATAGACCATATTTTGGACATTGTTTCTTAATTGCAAATGTTGATTTTTTTTTTGTTTGCTTGCTTTTGTTTTTGCCTTTATGTTCCTAGTAGTCATTTGAATAGTAGATAATAAACCTTTGCTGAACTGAGGAGGCTAACCTTGATAATGATGGACCTTGAAACCATAAGGATCCATTGAGAAAACCAAGAATGTTCATTCAGCAGAAGACTTAGGTGGGAGATGTAATAGATTTCCTCATATATTTGAAGGGCTGTTAGTGGAAGAGAGATGAGACTTGTTCTGTTGGGTCCCAAAGGTCAGAATCAAGAATGATAGATGGGAACTCTGAAGGCAGATTTTGGTTTTTGTCTTTAAGTTAACATTTTCCTAGCAATTATTAGCTGTCCCAAAGTGGAAAAGTAGACCTTGGAAATTAGTAAGCTTCCCATCACTGGCTAGAAGATCTCCTCCTGGGATGGTTATAGAGGGAGTTCCTACCCAGGTATATGTTTTCTAATGTAAAGGAACTTTTTGGTGAGTAGGTACCAGTATCTCTGTCTCATAAAAATGAAATAAAAAAAGAAAAGAAAAGCCAAGTCCATTTATTTTAAAACCAAGCCTCCTTCAGTAAATCCTGTCGTCAGGTCAACTAAGGTTTTTCACTTTATTTAGCCTTCTTGTTGTCTCATCAAGCTAGATGCCTTATTAATTCCTTTATAACTCTGAGTTTCTATGATTCTATTAATTTGGCAAGTATTTTTAACTACCTACTATCCACAATGCACCATGGTAGGCACTAAAAGGAACCTTAGAAATCACTTAATTCTACATCCTTATTTTACAGGGAAGAAAAATGAAGCCCAACAAAATTGACTTTTACAGTCGACTGGCAATGGTCCATTATTCATTCTACCATTGCCTGCTGACTCCTGAATCCAAATTTGGGTGGACAATACTTTGCATATTGGATTCTTTTCTTTTTTTCTTTTTTTTAACGATTTATTGCATATTTACATTGCTTTTTTGTGTTTACTTTAACATTCTTGAGTATGAACAATAAGTATTTTTGCTAACTAGAATGTTAGTCCTCTGTGACCTGAAGCTATGTGATCATTGTAGAATCAGACCACCCACTCGCATTTGCTGTGATTTTTGAAGCCTGCAGTATAAACAACAGGTCACTTCTTGATTTTATGTTTATTGTAGAACCACAATGAATTAGACCCATTGAAACTTGGGCTTGATTAGGCCTCATTGTGCATAGCCCTCGCACCTGAAATATATTCAATGAATTAGAAAACCTGAGCTGTGGCAAATGGAAAAAAAAAGTCATACCATGTTAGTATTTGAGTTAATTTTCACTTGCAGATTGAATAAAAAAAACACACTTAGTTCATTTCTTTCTCCAACATGTCTTCTATATGGAAGTATGTAATTAATCTTTTATAAAATATGTCCATGTTAAATTATGGTGAAAATTCACAAATTAAGACAGCTGAAAAGCCATGATATGATGAAAGAACCCCCTCTTGCCACTTGACTTATCTGATGCTTTCTGACAAAGGAAATAAGCCTTTTAAGGAGGTGCTAAGCACTTTATAAATATCTCATTTAATCATTTTGATTAATAAATACTTTGCAGTGAAATGGCAATACAAATTATTGGGAGCTAGAACCATGGGGGTGGTAAGGCCATGGCCTTAGGAAAACACCTTGAAAATGAAATAGGGCCATTTCAATATTAGTTATTGCTATAATTTTAACTTAGTTTCAGGACCAAGTCATAGGAAGTAACTGAAAAGAAACCAATAACTTATAGCCCTGAGACGCTGAAGTGATTTAGTTTCTAGCAGACACTTAAAGAAAGGCTAGTTTCCATTAGCCTTTGGAACTGTCTATCCTCTTAGATGATCAAAATGGGGAGCTGTGTGAGAGGAACATTCGCAATAAGAAACTAAGTAATTTGAGGGAAGTATCCATGGAATAAAAACGTACATACCCAAGAGAGGTTTACTGGCCTTGGGCCCATCTACCTGGCTTAAGTGGAAAATGTAACTTAGAATCTTAGACAGTTACCTGTAACTTGATCAGGTCACACAACCAGTGTGTGTCAGAGGCTAGTATGGAATTCACGTCTTCCAGACTCCAAGACTGGCTCTCTAGCTACTACACTACATGCACTACACTGTCTCTGCTTGAATCATGCATGGGTGAAGCTCAAAAAAATAAAACTGTTGAATTGAATTGAAACAAAGGGGCATATGATACCTAACAAAATCTTTTATTAAAACTTAAGTAGAGTTTTTTTTAAAGGTGCTAAATATTATCCCATAACAATAATAAACTTCTTCTTTTTTCCCTCCTAACCTGAGTGAAAACTTTTGATATCATCTTGGCTTCACGACATTTCTCAATTTAAAGGAATCTTTCCTATATTATAACTTTTTAATTTTTCTACAAAGTAATTTTCAGGCAAAATCTTTGTTGTGCTGGAAAGGTACAACGAAGATATAAAATTAAGTTAAAAACTTTAAGCAGATCCCACTTTCCTAAAGTACCATTACATCAGGTACGGTATAAGTGGTAGTAAATTTGTTTTCATTCAGTTGAAAGGCAAAATGTTTTCTTTTCCCTTTAGAAAACCAGTTTAGCATTAGATTCACCTCAACAGAGAGGGAAAAATAGCTAAACAATAATTCATCATTAAAGTAAAACACCTTGATGAATCCATAATGAGATGTTTAGGAAACAAAAATAAATGAAGAAGTATTGTAGATTAAATGGAATGTCAAAATTCATGGACAAACTTTGCCCATGTAATTGCTTATCTAAACACCTTCAAGACTCTTCTGTTCATCTCATTTCTCAGTCATACTTTCAGTTTTCCCAGTGTTGCATCCCTCTCTACCAAGAGTTAATATTGTAATGCTTCTCTAAAGTGTAATCTAGTAGATACATAGGAAAATCTGGGAACTTGATTGGAATGTGGTTGCTGAAGCAACCATCCTCACCTGCTCCTGTGACCACTCTGCTATTTTCCTCTAAACTCCACTGCTTTAGCCTTGACTTTGCATAGCATGTCCCCAGAGATACGCTAACATTGTCTATTCTCTTCACAATGAAATTGTGATTACAGTGGGTTTAAACTTGTCACATGTAACTTATTTGTGGAGAAGTTTGCCTTGAATTGGGAAAGGTTTTTTTAGGGGGATAAAATACTTTTTTCCCTTTAAAAACCTCATTAAAACCTCCTCTAGTGACCTATCATGACATAAAGGGATCTCTGGCTTCTGGAATGGTATGATATTCCAGTGAAATGAAGACTCTGATATACCTTGTAGGGCTGGAAATACTTTGAATGTAGAACCTATGAAGGACAGAATAGCTGTCATCTGAGAAAAAACCCATCTAAGTTTAGACTTATCACCCAACTGGCTGCAGAGTAATGAATGAACTGTCCAACTACTGTATTTCATAAAGATAACTTGCTAAGAAGCCTACTGTATTTCATGAAGACCAGTCACTAAGGTGTATCAAGGTCACAATCTGCCCTGGGGAGTGATTATTATCTCCATTGACAGAAATGGATCTTCAAAGTATTGAAGGCCAAGGTAGTTCATGGCTATGATATTTTGATTTACAGAATCACAGAATCTGCAGGTTGCAAGTAGGGCTTCTTAAGTTGATGTCTGAGAAATTTTTTTTAAATTAAAAATACATTTATAACTATATTTTAATATAACTGATTTCCTTTGTAGCATGCATTTAAAATATTATTCCCAGCACCTTAAAAAAAGACCTCCCACAACTTACCCAACAAATAAGTCTCTTGCATCTTTTGAAGACTTACAATGAGGGGAAGTTTACTGAGGCAACCAGTCCCTCTTTTGGATAGCTCTTAGTTTTTAGAAGTTTTTTTTTCTTCCCTACATCAAGCTTCTCTAAACCTTCTACCTATTGCTTTTAGTTCTTTCTTCTCTGGAATTTATCCTTCTTCCACGTGGAAGTTGTTAAGATACTTAAAGACATCTATCATGCACCTCTGTTCCACATCTGCCTCCCAACATCCTCCTCTCCAGGCTATACATCCTTATTTGTTTCAGCTGTCCCTCATATGATTTGCTCTTTGAGGTCTTTCATTGTCCTGGATGTTTTTTTAAAGATGCTCTCCTTGGTTATCAATATTTTTTATAAAATGTGACAAATGGAATTGAGTCTTTTTTTCCCTTCTTTTTATTTTCCTTCTTTTTTTTTTTTAATGACCAGGGCAGAGTACAGTGGAACTCAGGCTTTTAGTCCTGGACAATAGACATCTTTCCATATACCTTAAGACTGCATTAATTTTTTTGACTGTCATACCACTGAAGCATATTGAGCCTGCAGTCTCACCAAACACTCGTATCTTTTTCAGAAGAGTTGCTGTCTATGCACATCTGCCCCAGGCAGTACATATGAAATTTATTGTTGTTGTTTAACAGTTGTTCCATTGCATTACTGCTCAGTGAAAGTCCTATTCTAATTCCTCAACCTGGCATAGAAAACTGGATCAAAAGCTATATAAGCCTTGGAAAGGCTTACCAAGTTGTAATGTCTTCCAGTAAGTCCAGGCCAAGGGATGGATGATAATCTTGTGAAGACCAGCCTAACTATGTTTGGAAAGGATTATAAAAAAAGGAGATTGGCCAGGTGGTTAAATGTTCTTTGAACAGCAACATAAGGAAAGGAGTGGTTACAATCTGTGTCAGGGCAGAGAGAGAATGAAATCATGGATCTTTTGAACTACTGAACAAGTGATTCTTTTGTAACCCATATGTTAGTGGAAGGCAGACTGAGTTAAATTTGGAGGATCTGGAGCGAGAGAATCATGGAATTAGAACTGGAAGGTCCTTTGGAGTTCATCTAATCCCAATACTCTCATTTTACTTTGGAGCCTAAGTAGCTTGACTCCAGTCACACAAGTAGTAAATAACATAGCTGGAGTATGAACCCAGGTCCTGTGACCTCTGAGACCAATGTTATTGCCACAACAATTTGCTATCTCCAATAATAACATCACACCTGTACTCATGCCTAGTATACTATCTTCGGAGTTGGAGGGCCCTGGGGTCAAATCTGTATCTGTCACATATTAACAAAGGGTGGGATTTTACTTGGGATTTGAATGAAGCCAGGAGACTGAGATGAAGAGAGAGAACATTCCAGGCACCCTCCCCAGACATCTCAAGTAGGGAAAGAACTTAAGGAGTCCTAGGGACTACCACAACCCTCCCTTTCCTGTAGGTTTCCTTTAGGATCTCCATGGGCCATGGGACTCAGCACCAATGAAAACAAAGTCCAAGTTATTCCTCTATATTATGGCTTCTTCTACTCTAGTTCTTGATCATGGTCTTGGAACTCAGATGTAGTTAAGTATCTGCCTTACTGCTCTACTGCTGCTTCTATGCCCCATAACACACCTGTGGAGGCTTGGAAACATACCATTTTGATGCTACTAGTCTACATTTCCTTAGCTGCCATCTGCTTCTCCTCCACCATCATCTTTTTTCCATGCTTTTTCCAGAAGTGTTACAACTTTTTTAGGCCACCTGGGCCAATATGCCTCAGGACTTCTTGACACATTTCTAACTTTGCTGTCAGAGACAGTTAATAGAATATACCTTGGAAGAATCCCATTTTTCCAACCTTACTGTTTGGTGTACATGCAGCCCTACCTGCTAGCTCATAAAGGAGCCACCTCAAAGGAGAAACCTCTTAACCTGGTTCTCAATTTCATTCAATTCTTAGCATCAGACCTCAGGCCTACACATGGCCAGCATCTCCCTTTGTCTTTTGAGCAGAGGGAAAACATTGACCCTCTTTTCTTTCTTTTACCCACTTTTCTAATTTCTATCATCATCTCTTCCCCTCACTGGCCCTGGGATATGAAAATTGCCTCCAGCCTCACACATGCCTCTAAAAAGTTTTGGAAACATGGAGAGAGGGTAGAGCAAAGCTAGAAGCCATTGTAAACATATCTGTCTCCATGGCAAAGGTCTGAACTCTTAGGTTTTTGACCTATTTGCATGTAACAAATGGTTGATAGACTAAATCATTCCATTAAAATAAATATTTTTTCATATTTTAAAAATATTACTAGATCCATTTACCACCTTGTAAAAGTATAAAATAATTTTATTGACAGAAAGGTGGGTATTTTCCAAGGAGCATAAGTTCTGGATGACAGCTTGATAGTATGAGGCTTTTAAGTCTAAGCCATTTGTAAATGATGCAGTTAAATGCGGGTTATGACCATTAAAAGCAGGTACATCTTTGAGCAGATTAGACTTTCCAAGGAAGCAGTCAAAGTTTGGTCAAGTGGTCTGGAGGGCAATCAGTACTTCTCCTATTTTTTGAAGATGTGGTACGGTTGTACCATATATAGCCTTGTGAGAAATCCCTCAGATACATAAAACAACCTTCATTGTATGCATTTCAACAATTTTTTTTCTCTTTTTGTCTTAATTTTGTTGTTGGTGGTTTGAACCAATGTGTTACTTAGTTGTCTTCTTCCTCTCCTCCTTTTCTACTACTACTACTACTACTACTACTACTACTACTACTACTACTACTACTACTACTACTACTAC
>NW_020954590.1:71947785-72047578 GCF_900497805.2 Vombatus ursinus | reverse complement strand
ACTACTACTACTACTACTACTACTACTACTACTACTACTACTACTACAGGACAGGATTGGGACCTCTGATTTCATTGCTGCTTTGTTGTAAATCTGACGCCTTTAGAGTTCACATTAACTCTTTCCCTTTACAGAGATATATAGAATGCTTGGGTTTCTGTTTAGGAATATAGATATTGGAAGATTCTGGTTCATTAACTTTGGAATGAAAGTGTTAAAGAAAAATGAGTGTGTAGCTTGGAAGTTTCCTATGCCTCCCGGGCTTCTGCTTACATAGTGTAGTATTTCATTAAACCATGTTATTCATCGGCTTAGTTTCTCTCTCCTCCAATTTTTGCCTCCTTTCCTTCCACCTTCTAATTCAGATAAACAAGCTGGAGGCTCGCCTGAGGCAGGAGGGATGCATGGATGATAATAGAATTCATCGGAGGGACAATGAACACTGGATGAAAGAAGACTGCATTAGCTGTATCTGTAAGGTATGTTTGGCTCTCAGTTCTTTCATCACTTTCCCTCTATTTTCCCTTTGGTTTCCTGCCTGTTGAAACACTGTGAAGAATTTTTCCTTGAAACTGTACCTTTGTGAAGCAGATTTTGGGGATACTTTTGAAGGTTGGCCTAAGTGTGTGGTGATCAATGATTTTCCCATTATTGTAGTGATTCAGAAGGGCAAGTGTTCAGTGCTTAAGTCCAGGATTACTCTTTGCATAGTTCTGTCTACTGTCCAGTGATTTTTTTTCTCTGAAATGTATGAAGTTTAGTCTTCAAATAGACTGGTTATGAAGATGAGAGAATTAATGTCAAGGTCCTCTAAACTTTGATTGTGATACAGTACCCTAATTGGTGACACAGACCTACTCTAGATCCCTCTCCCTTTCACTCTCTTTCCTTCTCTTTTTTTCCCCCTCTCCCTTTCACTCTTCTTCCTTCTTTTTTCCCCTCTCTCTAGCCCTTCCCATTCCCCTCCCTCTCTCTCATTTCATGCTATATTTTGAACACATGGTATGTGTTTTGAGGGCTAGTTTAAGCCCAATCATGGGAGAGAAACCAGAGTATTCCTTGTGACTATTAGCAGAATTGTTTTCTTCCTGTTCCCATAAACAATCTTCATTCTTTTTCTTGTTGTACTAACAATTTTAATTTTGTACTTTGAAAAAACTACAGAGTCTACGTACAGTTAAATTGTTGAATCTATTCAGTGGACATATGGAAAGAAGAATTAATGGAGTCCACACTCAAATGAATTTGGAGTTAACTAGACACATTGTTTTTAAAGTGAAAGCACATCACAATGTTTATTTGATTAAATCAATTTCCAAACCTTGATTCAATTATTAATAATTTCTGAGTGCATTTTTTCATAGGCCCTGATTGAGGAGAAAACTATCTAAGGATAAGAAAAATACTCAAAATGAAAGTAAGAATATTCTGCAGAAAAGTACACTGCAAAATTTGTGATAATAGGGGGCTTCCATAATACAAGAAGAGAAATTATTCAGATACAAATAAATACCATACTATGCAATTGTTATGCTTGCACAATGAGTTTGGTTCTCTTAAAACTGTGTGTTTGCAAGGACTATATCTTGCATGATTGCTTTTGGCATTAGAGAAGCCTAGCTTCAAATGACAGCTCTCTACTTGTCAGTCTTCAGAGATATTTGGTTAAATTGCTTTAATGTCAACAAAACAAAACACTGGTGTAACTTTCCTAGTGGTGGGCACTAGGGAAATTACAGATTTGCCTCATATTAATGTCTAGCTTCAAGGTCTGTGACTGATCTACCAAAGCAAAGCCTTGTTCTTAATCAAAACTTGCCATGAGGAGGAACCTCACCTCAGAAGAACTACAAAGAAAGTCATTCTGTCCATACGTTTGGGGACAGCAATTTTCTCTCCTGTCCATACACCTTCTTCACTCAAGACACTATGGGATGCTAAAAGTGTTCCACAAAAGTTTTACATCCTGATCTTCCATTGTTCTCTTCCCTCCCTACCCTAGGCAGTGAGGTTGCATTTTGAGTCGGGAAGAACTGACTTCAGATACTTAACTAGATGTATTACTTTGGGAGAGCCAGTTAAAACTCTGGGTTTCAGTTTCCACATCTGTAAAATAGGGATAATAGTAATGTAAGGATCAAGTGAGATAATATATATAAAGCTTTTTGTAAACCTTAAAGCACTATATAATATGATTATTATTACTCTCATTTAGCATTGTATGGGGAGGTGGTGAAAAACAATTTACCCTTGGTGTGTGTATATCTCTAGTACCCACATCTATATTTATATGAAAAGGTGTATGTATATCTCTAGTACCCACATCTATATTTATATGAAAAGTTTGTGGTCATTAGAAATTTTTCAAAGCATGTAATCAATTAATTGTCAGTTTACTGATTTTCCTTCTTGAAGGTGGAGTATTTCTTTCTGATAAGAGGTGCCAGATTTCCCATTTAATAACTCATAATATGTAGTTCATTCAGTGGGCTCCAAAGGCTTGACAAAGTTACAATGAACATATCCTACATAATTTATTTTGATTGTAGCTGCAATGGAAGGGGGAGAGAGGGGGAGACTATATAGGTCTAGAAAATACTTGTATATCAAAAGAAGAATTGATCTAAATGTTTCTAGGTGTTTTTATGTCATGAAACATGAAGCTAATATTTAAATATTACCTTTCAGAGTGGTCAGGTGACATGTACCGTGGAGACCTGTCAACCCACAGAGTGCCTCAACCCACAAATGGTGAAAGGAGTGTGCTGTTCCCTCTGCATGGACAATGAAAAACCAGATGATTTCCCAGAGAAACTTTAACAAACATCTCCTTTTACTGGAGCTCAAAATAGGAAGTTAAGACTTGTCATTCAGTTCTGAGCAATGGGATAACAACTTATGCTCACATTTTGATATGAAAATGCATGCTGATTTGAAAATTCAGACTAGTTTAAGCCTTAAAATACACTGAACATATTCTACCATTTTCTCTAACTTTGCCTGAAAATATGCAAAGTAAATTATGTCATAAAAACTGTACTTAAAAACCTTCATTATACTGTCAAATATTCCGTAAGCTGTGATTACAAGTCACTGTTCTCAGAAGCTTAAATGGATTATCTTATACTCTTTTCACTAATCATTTTTAAAGTCAGAAGAATTCTGTTTTCTTAAACTTCAGTAATGAGTGAAGATATCTGATTTTGCTGTCTCAGTGAGATTGAAAGCCTAATCAGATGAGTTTCCTACTTATTTGAGATCAGAGTTACGATCATTTGGACTGTTTCTCCTCTAAATTCCAAATTCCCCAGCAGACTGCAGTTCCAATAACTCAAGAGACTACACCCCCAAGGAGTCTGTTGTTATATTTCAAGGGCTCTGTGTATTTGGATGGGAAAAAATTAGATCTTTATTTTCACTAACTTCTAATTAAAATGTTGAATTTTCTTCATTTATAAGAATATAAAAATATAATATAAACAATAGCTCAATATTGAATGTAAGCAATAAACCAATATTTGGAGAAGGGGTTCATTCACTTCACCAGACTGCCACAAGAGTCTGTTACACAAAAAAGGCTAAGGACCCTTGTTTTAGAGAGTTCTATTCCATTATTTCTTCAGTTTGTAAATCTTTGGATATTGACAACCCAATGAAAGCATTAGATTGGTTCAAAATAATGCAATGAATTGTAGACAACACATTGAGGATTTATTGAGGGCTTACTTATTCTGTGCAAGGCATTGTTTTAAGTGTGATGGGGTGGGCAGATGAAGATGAATTAAATATGACTGGAGAGCAGAATAATCACAGTGACCCTTGAGTCTAACATCTTTATTTTACAGATTAGGAAACTAAGGTCCAGGGAAGTTAAGTGACTTGTCTAAAGTCATAAAGGTAGTGATCATCATAGTTAAGATATGAACTCAGGTCCTCTGTCTCCAGGCCAGTGCCCTTTCTACGATACATGTCTCCTTATTCCCAAGTGGACATACAGTTCAAAGTAGAATGTGAAAAGTGCCATGTGAGGCAGAGACTAACTTGTAATTTTACCAATATAGGGAAATCCCAGTTGTGGAAACCTCCTTTACAAATGGAAATTGGCATCTTCTCTGTAATTTATGGTTTTAAAACTACCTATAGTACTGAGAAGCTCAGTGACTCACCCAGAACCATATAGCCAGTATGTGTCAAATCCTGAACTTGAACTAAAGTCTTCCTGGATGCAAGGACATCTTTCTATCCACTACACCATGCTGTCTCTCAAAGCAATTGTTATGTGAACCCAGAGAAGGGAGAATTTTATGCTAACTGGAGGAAATTTAAAAAAAAATCACAGAGAAATAGCATTTAAACTGGGCCTTGAATAATAGGATATAATTTCAAAAGGCAACAATAGTGAGGCAGAAAGAACAATCTTGAGCAAAGGTACAGAAAGGAAAGAAAATATTCTGTTAACAGCTCTCAGGGTGCTAGATAATTGTGTATTTCTCAGGAAAAATAAAACTGAATAAACCCAAGTAATGAGAGTTCTTAAAGAACTTCTCTCATTTCATTTGCGAAGCCATATAGATATTTCTGAGGAATTCAAGGTTTCCAAATACACATGTGCCTTGCTATTATTTTTTTAAATGTAATATTTCAGCAGTTAATCTAGAGGTAATGATTTGCCTTGAAAAACAATTCTTCACTTTACAAGGCAGCCACTAGATTCTTCTTTTAAATAGCGAGCTCTATTAATGTGTTTATAATAGGAATTGATTTACAAAACTTGAATTTCATTCAATTTTTTCTGAAATGCATCGATAATATAAAGCACCACCAATCCATGTGTGTTGTAAATAGTTCAAAGCTTGAGACTAGAGCCATTAATGTAAAGGAATAGTATTTTCTTGTGTGCAGAAGGAAAACTTTAAAATAAATTATTTTGGACTGATCATTGAATATAAACTTTCCGTGTTGTAGTTCCACAACAGGCACAAAAGAATACTCAGGGAAATAGCTCAACTTCTTTTTGCTTCTAAATGAATAAAATCCAGTACATGTCTTCAAAAATTTATCATTATTATTATTATTATCCATAATTATGTAAAAATAAATATGAGGCTATGTATTTTAGGCAAACTTGTTCTCATGTATTTAGTAAGATTATAAATAGATGAAATGGTATGTGGAGTGTCAGGAAAACATATCTTCAATCCTAAAATGTTCAAGCCTTTCCCCTCACTCTCCCAACTAAAATAGAAGTGCTCCACATTTTGTTTTGAAATTCATATATTAAGGCCATCTAAATGTCATCTAAAGAAACTTGGCTTACTTGAAAAGTATCTCACTCATATAATATATAAGGATTTTATTCCTTCTCTTTACATCCCACATACCAAAAAGCTAAAGTTTGGTGGTATCTTTCAACTCACAGAATGGAAACCTAGCAAAATAATGTAAATATGTTATGCCTATGTTGTTAAGATATTTTTCTGTTCCTCAAAGAGTCTCCAGACCAGTTCCCTGAAAGCTTCTTACAAACCATTATTTTTATAACTATTCTAAAAATACAGAGAATATAAGTGATAGAAGGGAATTTCTAGAGCATCTAGGCAGAACCCTTCATTTTTTCTGAGAAAATTTAGGCCCACAGAAAATTGCTTTTCTCTTATATCACACAATGAATTAATGGAGGAACTGGGACTGCCTTTCCCAACATTTCAAAGAGTGCCTGCCTAGAGTCTTACACTCACAGCCATATTTTCTGTAATCATATCATTTCCCTGAATTACAGATCTGGCTTATGTCACCACTAGAATTAACTAACTCTACAAGTTGGTCACCACATGATAATTTGATCACCTCATTGTTAATTTGATTGGATTGTTAAAACAACTTATGAAGTTACCATTTTAATGACTGAATGGACCCCTTTGTGTAATCCATCAATGGTCTGGCAATTATCAAACATAAAAGCTTGAAAGACCCAATCAATTGTTCATATAGTTGAACTATGTAGACAAGGTCATTGTGTGAATAGATGGATTATTTTGTGTTTTTATGATTTTGTGCATTGAATTACTATGCAAATTGATGCTTTAATGGCTTAAAGACTTTAAATACTGAAAAGCTGATTAGTCTAATATGATATCAGCATATTAAATTAGCATGTTGTGTTAAGTAATGGTTATTTGAAAAGAAATTTTATGCTTCTTCTCTGTGGGTGTCTACTGATCTCCAGTAAAAGGATGAACCTAAGCTAAGACTAAGTTCTCTTTAATAGCAGGTGAGGCCCCTGCTTTTCTCCAACTTAATGATCCTTTTATGCCATTGTGATGATTCTTCTGTGTTTTGTTCAGATCTTTTTGGGGTCTTTTCCAAGGTGCATAGAGGTCAAGGGCCTGGATAGAGGTCCATACTGCTGGCCATCCTTTTGGGATGAGCAGCCTCAAATCCTATATACCCACTTTGATAATGATAGAATTTTTTTAAAGGAACATAGGAAAACCAGAGGTGGTAGCTGTGCAGAATTTACCAGCTGCAGACAAGTGATTCTCTGGAGTGGAACATAAACCTGAAGTGCCATGTGATTCGTAATTTGCATGGAGAGAATAGTATATTATCATACAATGTTTACTCTGAAAATAATGTCTTGCTTATACACATAAAACCTCTAACAGTGCCTGAGAGGCATTCTTTATACTGATTCTCTGTTTTTTTTTAACTACTCCAGTGTTTCTGGGGATAAGGGTAAAGGGGGAAATTATTTTTGTGATGTGGCCATTTTTTTTTACTCAATTGTGATGCTAGTTGTTGGTTCATATTGATTTAATTTTAAAAGTTCACTGTTAAGCTTGAATGACTTAAAGTTATTACAAATAACTAAAGATTCACATTATGTTTTATTAAACATTTTAATAAAATAAATATGTTACTCATTAGTATATTAAACCAATTTGTTGTTTAGTTTATACAGAAATCAACTTAAATATCATGGAAAGTATTTATTTAAAAAAAACATATTTAGTTCTGCTTCCTTAAAGACAATTTCAGTAAAGAACCTTTGCAGTAAATTTCAAAGAAATTTCTATATTGTACCTATCCAAAATTAGAGACAATGTGGTAAATATAATTGGTGCTAAAAGTTGTGCCTGAAATACAGCTTCACGTGATATATGTGTTTGCTTTGTGGAAAATGATTTGTTGATTTTTGTTTCAAGCATTGGGTATGAATTAATGTTTCAATGGGTATTTCAAATATAAATAGAAGGTACTGAGACTCTATAATGCTGTCACAGATTATTCATTATTTTTAAATAACACATATGACTGGCAAACCAAAAAAAGTGAATGCCTACCACTTATAATTATTAACGAAAAAGATTGAGGTCAAACGCTTATGAGAATGGTGGTTTCTGTGTAAATATCTCATCAGCAACAGGAATAACTAGACAAGGTAGTTAGCATCTCATGTGAGAGAATTCACCTAAATAATGGTATGCAGTTGGGTATGAGGGGAGGGGAGAGATCTCTCATTCAAAATGCATTATGTTTAAAATGAGACTAGGATAAGGTGGGGGGAATAGGGATGGCTGGATAATTATATTTTGATTAGATTCTTTGAGAAATATTTTCTGAGGTAAAGGCTTCCTATCAAAATTTTAAAGGAAGTTAGCTGGTACAATGAAATAAATAATTTATTGCAAAATATGTAGGATTTAATATAATATAGTAAAAATTAATTTAAGGCCATTTACATTGATAATACATTTTTAAAAGTCTTTTATTTATAAGATTTCTTATTATTACAGAGAAGTATGGGGGAAAAAATCTGTCATCTAATTGTTTTTTTGGTGGGATACCTTTGATTTCACGGGGCAGCTTGGAGGCACAGTGAATAGAGTGCTGGACCTGGTGTCAGGAACTCTTTATGAGTTCAAACCCAGATTCAGAGACTTACTAGCTGTGTTACCTTGGGCAAGTCACTTAACCCTGTTTGCCTCAATTCTTCATGTGCAAAATGAGCTAGAGAAGGAAATGGCAAATCACTCCAATATCTTTGCCAAGAAAATCCCAAATGAGAGTCATGAAGAGTTGAATATAACTCAAAAATGACTGAACAACAAACTTTGATTTCATTGGTAGGACTTCCTCTGGCAACTGTTCTGCAGCTTCCAACCTGAAAGAATTACCTGGGACACTGAGAAATTAAGTGATTTACCAAGGGTCAAAAAGCCAGTATACATCAGTGGAGAGTCTAGAATTGTCTGATTCAGAGACTGCCCCTCCCAAGTTGTCAAGAATGAATCAAGAATGATAGGCTTGTGGTATGGATGTGATATGGATGTGATAAAATATAGTTTTAGGTTTTATGATTCTAATGTTCTTAGGGAAAAAATAAGAGAACTAAGATGACAAGTATAGTTATTAATGAGGGTTTAGTATTTGAATATACTTGGAAGATGTGTGTTCTCTGCCATCCAGATGATGTTGGCTTGAAGGGGGAAAGGGAAGGACAGAAATGGGAAGGGAGTGGAGCAGAACAGATTTGTGAAGGAGTTGGGAAATTGCAAAAGACATTATAGGTTTGGAAGTGAGATTGTATGAAACATAAACTATTCAAAGAAGAAGGGATGAGGTAATCATCACACTAGAAAAGCATCAGAAAGTAGGGATGGAATAGAATATGAAGACCATGATTCTCCAAATACAGAGACAGATCTATAGGAGCAATTGTTTAAGGTAAGGTTTAAGCCTTAAATGCGAGGTTTGGGGGGATTCAGTCAAAGATTTAGAAAAGGACAGATGGAGAAACAAAGACAGAAGCAGACACAGAGAAAGTGACAGGGAGGGAGAGAAACAGACAGAAAGAAACAGCTCTCTTACACAATACAAATATAGCAAGTATGCTCTTGCTCATTTCCTTTTTCTTTTTCTTTATTTTTAACATTCACTTTTGAGATTTTAAGTTTTAAATTCTCTCGTTTACTCCCATCCCTCCTCTACCCATTGGGAAGGCAAGCAATATGATATCAGTTATAAATGTGAAGTCATGCAAAACATATTTCCATATTACCCATGTTGCAAAAAGAAATCAAAAAAAATAAAGTGAAAAAAAGTATGTTTCGATCTGCCATCGGAGTTCATCAGTTCTCTGTCTGGAGGTGGATAGCATTTTACCTCATGCATACTTTGGAATTGTCTTGGATTACTGTCTTTATCAGAGTAGCAAAAGCTCTCACGGTTGATAATCATTACAAAATTGCTGTTTCGGTATACAACGTTTTATGGTTCTGCTTCCTTCATTTTGCATTACTTCATTGTCTTCCTATTTTTTTTTAAATCGTAATTCCTTAAATCAGTAGTATTTCATCACATTTATATACCACAGCTTGTTCAATTTGGCCCATTTTCCCAGAGCCCAACTGACTATGTTGCTCCCTCATATCCCTTGGGGTACCTGGAGGGATTTGAATGTTTCTAACGCAATTAACTAAAACCCTTCACTAGTTGTATTCCTCCATTATTAAGTTCCAGTAACTAGTGCTCCAGTTCCATTTAAACACTTAACATGGATTAGCTTTTACAAAGGGATACTTGCTTTGAATATATAGCCAGAACATAAATACAAACATTTCTCATAACACCGAGGCTGCACATTCTCCCCTAGTTCACTTTGGTCTGTTAACTTGCTACATAATATTGGTCTCACCAAGTTCATGTCCAGATGTTGTATGAAGGCCAAGTGAATTCTCATCTTGGTTAACATTGGAGTGGGTCCTGAAAGTCAATCCTGATGGTCATTCCTTGCTCTTTTGAGCTTTAATGCTGAATTGGCTGCAAAAGTCGTATGTTAGGACACTGGGATACAAAGGTTCTTACTCTCTTGACCTTTTGAAATACAAGGCCAGAACCTCCAGATTGATCTCGGTCACTGAAACAGTAACCAAGGCCCATTTTTCATGGGACCAAGATTCCCCCTCAGAGGGGAAAAGGCCCAATCTCTATTCTCTTAACATTGTCTCTCGCTTATTGCTGTCAGCAAAGATATCAACCCAAGATAGAGTAGGCAAATAACAAATTAGCTGAAACTCTGGTCACTAGTGCTTTTGAATACTTCGGCTGCCAATCAAAGTGCCTCCTATTCACCACGTGATTAGCTGGCTGGAACCTGTTAAATATTCTATGTCTGTTCCAATAATTTTCTATAAGGCATTTCTTTTTTTGTTTTTTTTTGTTTGTTTGTTTTTAGGCAATTGGGGTTAAGTGACTTGCCCAGGGTCACACAGCTAGTAAGTGTGAAGTGTTTGGTCTGAGGCTAGATTTGAACTCAGGTCCTCCTGACTTCAGGGCCGGTGCTCTATCCATTGCGCCACCTAGCTGCCCCTAAGGCATTTCTATTATACATCATCAGAACTCTCCTGAAGCACATCCCTAAGCCCCTTCTATGTCGAGATACTCTTAGAGGTAATCTACACATTCACCAGGCCCCATTATACTACAAATGTACTCTCAGCAAGGAAAGACAAATGAGTTTCTCCAGGTCCCTGTCCACAGGGAGGCAAGCTAGTCAATTAAATATCATGCCATAAGAAATAAAAAGTCCATCAATTCCTAAAAGCTACATTCCTTTCTAAATACTTATTACTATACAAGTTACCAAAAAAAAACAAAGTAGGCCATATGGCATTTGGCCTATCTTAGTTCTGGGTCTCCATAATTAAACCATGTTGGGGAGTTAGCTCCTTAGTCCCCAAGGCCCAACCAGAATGAGTACTGCCTACAACAGAGGCTTAGTTCAACAACTGTAAGCTCAAAACAAAGGAAAAGATTAGTCAGGCGGCTCCACTAGGCAGAATTTCTGGGAAACTGACTATTTTGGATGTTCAGATAGCTGTGAGGAAAGTAGTTAATCTGAATCTAGGAGAAAGGGGTGGATCTAGCATTTAGTCAGAAAAGTACCCTACTTCTTAAGGAACTTGAGGTTAAGAGGGGCTGCTCATCCTGACTTGGAAGTAAACTCTAGAGAAGTTTACTGGGGATGAGGGACTGGGGACTGGGGATGAGGAGTTGGAAGATCATTGGTGCAGTGGAGAGAGAAAGGAAGAGTTGAGAGACCAGGATTTTCATGTTGACATCCATGCTCTGGAGGGGATCTCTGATCTGGGAACTCCAATCTATTATTTTAACTTTTCATTTTACACATGAAGAAACTGGAATCCAGAGATATTAATGGTTTGTCCCAAATCCCAAAGGCAGTTGAGCTGCAATAGGAACCCAGTCCTTTACTAAATACAGTAGTCTTTCCTTCTACATCATGTTTCATCTTTCTCTAAGAGTACTCAGTATCTAAGTCAAAGTTGGCAAAATAACAACAAATATGAATTAAAGTCCATTGTGTCTGCTCCAAGCTTTGCCACTAAATAGGTATGTGAGCTCAATCAAATCATGCAATATTAAGTCAGACTTTTATGATAAGGAGATCCATTATAAAAATGAGGGGGTTGGAGTCAATGATCTCCAAGTCCTTTCTTGATCTTAAATTCTATGACTATAGAAGTATAAAAAGGGGGAAGGAGAAATGCTGGAAGAAACTGTTGAGAGCTTTATGTTTCTGCCAAAGGAGTTGAAGGACAGCAATAAGCCCCAACATACAAACTCTAGCAAATCATGTTATATGACTGTAAACAGAACGGAGAGGAAGCTCTGTGGAAAAAAAATAGGATGAAAGTGGGGAATCTCAAGGGATCAGAAGTCTTTTGAGGATTTTTTTCTCTTTTCCCATTGATTCTCCTAGGTTCTCTAGAGAGAGTGAAAAGTTATTCAAGAGGAGGCGTGATGGTCTCCAGCCAGAGTCTTCCATGTGTCAATTATCCTGAGGGTGAGTTATTTGTCATAAAGTCACTTGGAGACACTACCCTTGTCATACACTATGGAAGCAGGTGCCAATCCTGTAACGTGGAGCCTGTCTACAGAGATGATTTGTGAATGACATGATGGGAAGCTATAAGTTACTAAGCATATTACAGGAAATCAGAATGATTCAATCTGTCAGTCACCACCTGCGTGAAATATACCCTACTGCATTGAACCAGAAATTAATTAAAGGGAATGCCTATGGCTTAAACAAAGCTGAGGGGTGTTACGTCTAAACTTTTAGCTGTGGCTCATGAGGTCTATGTTTAGGGCTAGAAGGCTAGGTCAGCAGCAGCCTTGAAGTTAGTTGGCCCACTGCAACAATACAAGCAATTATGATATCCTCAGGCTAAAACTGACCAGCAGCCCAGTACCAGTCCCCTACCTCTCACCCCAGGGGAGCTTTTTTGTTTTTCTTTTTGCTCTTATTTATGAGTCTTTCCACCTATGTCTAGGGGCACCTAGGGTGAATGGAGTGCTGGGTCTGAGGTCAAGAAGATTCATTTTCATGTGTTCAAACCTGGCTTCAGACATTTACTAGCTGTGTGACCCTGGGCAAGTCACTTAACCTTGTTTACTTCAGTTTTGTCATCTGTAAAATGAGCTAGAGAAGGAAATGGCAAACCATTCCAGTATCTTTGCCAAAAAGAACCCCAATGGGGTCAAAGAGTTGGATATTTCTGAAAAATGACTGAACAATAACAGCAAATTAATGCTTACTTACTGATATAATGTTTCAAAAAGAGAACTTGCGTCTCTAGTCAATATTTAAGTTACTTTCCTTAAGGAGTTTATTAGATTGTGAAACCTTCTTAATTTCAGACTCATCTGTTATGAAGACTGATATAAATGGAAAAACCCAGATGAGATGCAAACTTGTGCCTTCAAATAATAAAATGGGGGAAACTTATTAATTTTACACAAATGAGCTTAACAGCAATAAAGGTGGATTTATTATTGTAAAACTGAAAAGTGAGCTAAGTAGAAAAGCTTGGGGATGGGGAAAGGGTCTAGAGAAGGAACAATTTACAGAAACACAGTTTGAAGCAACGTTTCATTATAGTAACAGCAGTGAACACACACACACACACCCATGTTGGTGCTAGTATCGCCTGAGGCGATCAGAGATGGGGCCAGATCTGTTTCAACTGAACTCCAGCTGGCCAGTGGACAAGGATGGCCCTGAGGCAGCCCTCCAATCTCTAAGCAGTAGCTCTGCAGGCAGGAGCCACGTTGGTAGCTTTAGTAACTTTGAAAGCTCACCAAAAATTATTTGTTCCTCATTGGATCTGTCCTTTATTTTCAAGGGAACTGATGCTACCCTTGCCAAAGTTACCAAACAGAAGTACATGAAGTGATGGGAATTTTAGAAGCAAGAGCTGGGGTCAAACCTGATACCCAGACAGTAGTTCATGTTGAGATTATATTAGTGGATTTAAATTCCTCTCAGATTTGAAGGTATTGGGAGGCTTCTAGCATCCGGGCCTACAGAAAAGAAACAGTCCACCAAATGGGAAGAGATCACATTTCACAGCCAATTTTGTGGGAGTAGAATCCAGAAACTGTCATAGCTATATGAAACAGTTCTCCTAGATATAAAAGGAAAAAAAAGAGAGAAGAATAGTTAGTAAGCCTGACAGTTGTCACTAATGCAAAAATTGGGTTAAGACTGAGAAAGAAGACTTCACGGCATACTAAGAGGCCATAGGAAGAAACAACTTCTGATAACCTTATATTCCCAATAGTATATAACCTCCTTGAGGGCAAGACTACTTCATTTTTCTCTTTGTATCCTTAGTATCTGGTTTATTGTCGCATTTAATGATTGTTGAATAAACAGCATCCATTAGTAAAAGTAAAAAATATGCAACTCAGTGTTTGTAGTCTTTTATTTTTCATTTAAAAAATGAAGGCAGGATGACTTCTAGGGGTGGAACAGTGGCCTAGCAGTTCCAGAGGATGGCCTACCAATTTCAGATCTCAAACCACATTACAAAGTGTTAATAACAATTTGGTACTGGCTAAGAAATAGAATGGTGGATCAGAGGCTATCACCTCACACCTATCAGATTTGCCCACGTGACAGAAAAGGTAAGTAACAAATGTGATGTGAAAAAATTGGGACATGTACACTGTTGGTAGAGTTGTGAGCGAGTCCAACCATTCTAGAGAATAATTTGAAACTAGGCCCAAAAGGCTATAAAACTGTGCATATCTTTTGACACAGCAATATAGCTTCTAGGTCTGTATCCCAAAGAGACCAAAGAAAAGAGAAAAGGACTTGTTTTTACAAAAACAAATTATATTATCTCTTTTTCTTTTGGTGTCAAAAACTTGGAAATTGAAGGGATGCCCATCAGTTGGGGGATGGATGTACAAACTGTGGTATATGATTTTATACAATTAACCATAAGAAATGGTGAGCGGAGTGGTTTCAGAAAAACCTGGAAAGACTTATATGAACTGATGCAAAGTGAAGTAAGCAGAACCAGGAGAACGTTGTATACAGTAATAGTGATAGTGTAAAGATGATTAACTGTGAAAGAATTAGCTATTATGATTGAGAAAATAATCTAAGACAACTGCAAAGGACCCATGGTGAAAAATGCTATCTACCTCCAGGGAGAGAAAACTGATGAACTGTGATTACGTATTGGATTGTGATTACGGATTACGGATTATTATTATTTTATTTTATTTTATTTTAAATTATAGTTATATTTATATTATTTATTATATAATATATTTAATATTTATATATTATATTTATATTATTTATTATATAATAATTATTATTTTGTTTGTTTCCTTTTGCAACATGGCTAATATGGACATATGTTTTGCATGATCTCACATATATGATCAAATAAAATTGATTGCCTTCTGAAGGAAGAGAGGAAGAAAATAATTTGGAACTTGAAATTTAAAAAATATTGTAAAATTTTTTAGATGTAATTGGGAAATATTTAACAAATAATTTTTTTTTAAAAAATGATTTATGTACAAGGAACTTTCAGCCAGGAAACTCTTCTAATGCAAATCAGCACATACTCTGCAATTTATATGGTACAGGGTTACTGTGGGCATTTAGAGGTGGTCCTCAGCTCAAGGCAGGTTTTTTTTTTCCTGCTTTTTAGTGAGGCAATTGGAGTTAAGTGACTTGCCCAGGGTCACACAGCTAGTAAGTGTGAAGTGTCCGAGGCCACATTTGAACTCAGGTCCTCCTGACTTCAAGGCTGAAGCTCTATCTGCTGGGCTACCTAGCTGTCCCTCAAGGCAGGTCTTGACCTCAGGGCTGACTAGCTACTCTTCCATGCTATCTCTCTTGAAATCTTTAATGTTTTGTATTTCTGGTAGGAGGGATTATTTGGAGGTGTGACATAGAAATGTGTTCATTCTAACAGGAAGTTTTAAATGAAATGTTTCATCTAATGCCTTACCAATTCATGGAAGTACAAAAAAAAGCAGGGAGAGCCTTCTTTCCAGGCTTCCTATTCTATGTTAGACCCAGTGTAAAGGTCAGATTTAACCTCTAGACACCCTTCAAGAGCACCTCAGTGAGAACAATGTTTCAGTCATGTTATTTTTGAGAAAGCATTTATGAGAATATGTTTATTTATCTTAAAACATGGTAAGGAAATCACTAGTACCAAGAATTTCTGATAACCAGACAGTTTGCATTTCCAAGTTGAGGCCTAAATGGAAATTTTTATATTTTTCAATGAAAGTTTAATATACGTGCTTATTTTTTTTACTGTAAGCCAAAATATGTTCCTACTAAATGATCTAGCCATACAACACTACAAAAATAAATCAGCCACTGTTGCCATAAATCAAATACCATTCCAATCAGCTGAGAGTTGTGGTTTTCAAAGGAAAGTAAAGCTGACAGGCACAAATGAACACACAGAGTAGTTACATCAGAGTTATAGCTAAAGGAGGAGAGCTTATTACTGAATGATGCACATAATAGGCTAAGCCAGCTGGGCTAATGTTAATTAGCACACAGCCAGGGCATCAAAGGAAATATACTCATCCAATCCAACAAACCTTTATTATCATCTGCAAGACACCATGCTAGGCACTGAGGATACAAAGACAAAATGAAAAATAGTCCCTGACCATAAGAAGGTTACATTCTGCTGAGGGTAACTAGGTAGAGCAGTGGGTAGAGTTCTGGGCCTCTAATCAGGAAGGCCTGAGTTCAAATCTCACCTTAGATATTTACTAGCCATATTTCTGTAGGCAACTCATTTAACTTCTGTTTGCCTCAGTAACCTCAACTGTAAAATGGAAATAATTATAGCACCTTCCTCCCAGGGTTGTGGTGAAGATCAAATGAGATAATATTTGTAAATTTGGGGATGTACAGTGCCTGGCATAAAGTAGATGCTATACAAATGCTAGCTATTATTACTGTTATTATTATTGCTGGCAAAGGGAGTGAGTGAGATGAAGATTATAAACAGATGTGCACATCAGGACTCAAGCCCCATATCTTGTATTCCTAACTATGTAGCCTTGGGATTGCAATAACCCCTCTGGGGCTTGATTCCCTGCTCTGTAAAATGAGGGGTTGGACTAGTTGGCCTCTATGGTCCCTTGATCCTATGATCAGGAAAAGAAAGACAAAGTCACTGATGTACATGTTGATTAAGTAAATATATATTACAAGCCTATGCTAGGCACATGAGGGGAAGGTAGAAAGAAAGGGCTATGAGGTAAGTTTCCTCCATCAAGGAACTTGTTCTTAATGGGGATAAGCTATGTACAAATGACAACGCAGGAGTAAGTTGCAAAATAATTGGCACAGGAAATAGGTACTAAAGGATTTTTTTGGGGGTTGGGGAAGAAACCATTTTCTGCCAAAGTGACAGAGATCTCATCGGGAAGGTAAAATGTAAACTGGCCTTCAGAAACCCTGAGATATTCTCTATGCAGAGAAGTTGGGAAAAGCCATTCTATGTGTGGAGGGAAGAGGGTAAGTACAGAGTATAATCATAGGAGGGTGGGGAAACAATGAGACAGAAGACAGGAAAGGTAAGCTACAGTAAGGGTGTGAATAATGGCCTGAATGTTACAGTATAGAATTTGAACTTGATTCTGTAAGCAGTGGAACATCAAAAAAACATTTTTGATCAGGTGTTTTTATCAAAATGATTTGGTTGAGGCATGGTAGCCATGGTAGGGTTAATATAATTAACATCTAGATTGCTTTAAGCTTTGCAAAGCTCTTTACACATATTATCTCATGTGATCCTTGTAATAATCCTGTGAGGTAGAAGCAATAATTGTCCCTATTTTACAGACAAGGAAACTGACAGTTATGGAAGTTCTATCTTGCCCAAAGTATCTGAGGCATGATTTAAATGTGAGTCTTCCTGGTTTAAAGTCTGGCACTTTAATCACTAAAACACTTAGATGCTTTGGCAGTGATATAATCAGCAACAGAACAGGCTTGAGGCAGAAAAATCAAGTTGGTCCAAGGTTATGTTCTCTCAGATTGACAGCCACAGGCACACAAACCTCAGGTTCACTTGAGGAAAACCATTATTTCTCTCTTATATTAATAATCAATTATTGAATTAGGACTAAAGTTTTTCCCTTTTTCTACTTCATCATTCAGAAGTCAGCCCCTGTAGGTTATTCAGGAAGCTTTTGAAGTGCAGGGCTGATAATGAGAGAGAAAACTCAGATATGTTCAAAAGGTAAATAAATTTTAGTTTAGGTGAATTGATTTTGGCCCCATTGTGTTTTAGACAGACAGATCTGGGAAAAAAGTGGATTCTCTCTTTTACCTGGATTGCCCTAGATGGTGTGATATGGGTATATATAAGTCTCTTTGACCAAGACTGGTCATGTCCCACAGCCCCTCATTAGAATGAGTCCACCTCTCAAAGAGTAAGTCATTCTTCTCATTAATTGTTAACCAATCAGAATTGATTGCCACCCTCAGGAACACATACTCTTCCAAGGGCATCTAAGCATTGAGTGGGTTCCATGAGGGGATCTTTGGCATTTGAGAGTGCCACTGACCCTTTAATTAACTATTACTAGCATGATTAATAAAATGATTAATTACCTAGAAATTATGTCTCTCAAATTTTTTATATGTCACACCCTTAGATGCTTGCCTTTCATCTTGTGCTATAGGTTCAAATCTCAGTCCCATTTAGCCCCCATTTTGGGGCCTGGGACATATGGGGAAAACCAATGACTGACCAGTGTCAATAAACATGCATTTGTAGCCTCAATCAATAGAATGTAGCAGAACCCTCTTATTTGCTGTCCAAAATCTGGTTCAGAAGCAATGTGAGAGTTGTGGGGGGTGGGTAGTGGTTTGTGGTAGTGGGCAGCAGAAGAGTAAATAAAAAGGAAGACATGCCCATCTGAGACATTTTGAAGAAAAATCAATAGAAAGTCAACCTTTCTAGAAAAAACTATTTCCTTCTATGGCAGAATTATTTGTTTACATCAGTTCCTTGAGTGATTGAATGATCATAATAGATTGGGAAGGAATTACTTGGGGTGAAACTCTTAATTGCCATCCAGAGATGGATTATGTGTAGGATTTAAAATAATTGTTATTCTGACTTTTGGAAGTATTTCTTGTCTACATGGTGAAGGTGTTACTTGACAAATTTACTCTGGTTTGATTTGTATACTGTGGTCCTGAATTATAAATTTCAGGGAGCTAAAGAGATAATCACATTTTAGGAATTTTTTAAAAGGATGTCAAATAAGCAAATATTGTCAACAGGCAATAAAGTTAGGATGCATGCCAAAATGAACTGATTGATTTTTATATAAAAGTGGATTAGTGCTACTGAACTCAGCTTCATTTGATGTATTATTCATCTCTTGAAGTTATTCTCTAAGAGCATGAAAAATGACTTGAAAAAAATTGGAAATAACTACTGCACACAGTCATATAATTTATGATACAATTGAATCCACATTGATGAGGTGCCATAACAATGTCTTAATGGTTAAGGGAGATGTGTTTAAGTATTCACAATTCAGAATTAAGTTGAAAAATGATTAGTCCCAGGTAAATTGAAAAGGGGTCTGGAGCAGAATATTAGAAATGTAGACACATTTTCATACTTAGTGCCTATCACTAATTACCATTTCAGCATGTTAGGTACTTAAATTCCATAACCTTGCTTAACTTACAGATATAATTATAAGTTGTTTGCATTGTTGTTTTGAGAGTACCATTTTCAGATAACTGTGGGGGGAAATCTCTCTCAGTGGGGAGTCATTTTGCTTAGTGAAATTAGTTCCTGGTTTCAGAATGATGTTGTATCTGGTTTCATAGACAATGCCCAGGAGCCCACTTCTCCATCTGCTAAAATTTAAATGTATATCATGATACAATGGGTGAAAGCCCCATTTGAATTTTTCAGGGAAGTCTAAAAGCAAAAATCATAAACTGATGAGATTAAGTTCTTTAATTCATACAAGATTTCCAATGACATTAATTTCATGGTAGTGCTTTTCATTTTCAGGCAATTTGCACTAATAAGCATAAGGACTGTATTCAACAGAAATACATCCACAAAGGAGGGAAATTGAAACTAGCCTCACAAGATGGAACTAGATGAGAAGATACCAATGGCAAAAAAACAAAACAAAACAAAACAAAAAAAAACTCACAAAGGTGTGCTCCCAAATGTTGTCTTTTTTTTTTTTCAATTACACTCATTTTTATTCCTTGTCAAAGAGTGTCAGGCAATGGGACTTGAAAGCCTAGGGAATTCAGAGTTTTCAAGGTCTCTGAATCATTGGGAATTGGGATGATGACTGCTACTTGATTTTCTTGGCTAGATCCACACAAGACTGGTTTCAGTCCTGGAAATCCACAAGATAAGGGCCGAATTTTATGGAGTCTTTGGCATCATAGCCTAGCTTGGTAGATCTTTTAAGGATCAGGGTGTGGCCATAAGTAGTTTCACTTGGGACCTAGAGGTGGAAGGCTTAGAGGTCATGTATCACCACCAACTTATTCTGCAGACCTGGAAAGAGGACCACAAACTTTTTTTTTTATTAAAACAAAAACAAAAACGTACAAGTTGTACATGGTATTTTCACATAGAATCCTCTTTTTTATGAAACATTCTTTTTTTCTTAAAAGAAAAAAGCCTGGAAAACATTTACTTTTTCTAGTCCAACGGTATCCCTCACCCTCCATAATCTTTCAAATATTACTGACTCAGCAATAGCATTTGATAAATTCCTTTAGTACCTGAAGATGTAATTTATCTGAGCCAGTTGGCTATCTCCTTAAGGACATCCAGGTGCCCTTTGTTTTGTTCAGTCGTGTCTGACTCTTTGTGACCCATTTTGGGTGTTTTTGGCAAAGATACTGGACTGGCTTGCCGTTTCCTGAACCAGCTCATTTTACAGATGAGGAACTGAGGCAAAACAGCGTTAGGCGACTTACCTAGAGTCACACTGCTAGTAGATATATGAGGTCAAATTTGAGCTCAGATCTTCCTGAATCCAGGTCTGCCGCTCTATCCACTGCTCTGCCTAGCTTCCCGCAACGGCCCCCACCCCAGGTGCCCTAACTATCTCGAGACTTAATTACATTTCTTACTATCTCTTTATCTGAGACAGCAGTCTCTGAACTGTGGTGCAACCAACTGGAAGAAGAGAACACCATGATATCCAATCATGAAGCATGTCTCAAAAGCAGCTCAAACACTTCTGTTATTGCACTTTCCAACTTGGTGGCTTAGAAACACTAATAGCTTCCAGCCACTTCTCTTGTTTTTAGGCTTTGGCTTCTAATGCTGTTGTAAACGCTATCTAGGCACCAATGCTGGTTGCACAGGTGCCTGGGGAAATTCCACACCCTCCCCCTAGCGCTAGTATAAGCATAATCAATTATAGTTGTAAACAAATATTTATTAAGCCCCTGCTATATGCCCAACATTGGCTAAGCTTTGAAGATACATCAGGAGCATGGTGGAGAGGCCAAATAAGTTCTAAATGAGTGCTGCCAAAGATGTCAAAGAAATCCAAATCTACCCCACGATACTTTCCTGAGGTGCCTGGCACCTTTTGGCCAACTCTTCATTCAGGTGGGTGAATAAGTTCTTCTACTGCCTGGGTTCAATGAACTGTGGGAGGGATTATTTTTTGGCATTGAAATTCACCTCTGTTTGCAGCCCTGAAAAAAAAAAAACAGACAATACTTGCTAACAAACAATAGTCATTTCCAAGTCTCCCCTTTACAGCTGGATTCATACAAAGATTATTAAAAAGTAATATGATCACATTTACTAACTCATTCTAGCTTTTTGTCAGAGTAAGAAGCAGCAGTTTATCCATGTAACAAGATAGGGCATAATCATGAAAATCTTTTTTTTCCAGATGAAGGTACACTAGTTAACTTGTGACAAAGTGCTTGAGTTGTCGAATTTAAAGCTGAATTACACTTTTTTTTTCATTTGTAAAAAGACATGCGGTATTTCAAACTTGCTGATCTTTTCTTTTATGAAAATACCATGGCATGCTATCTAGCAGATATTTTTGAGACCCCTCTGGTACACAGGCTTAAAAAAAGGCATACAAATCTCTTCTAGATTAAGAGCAATGAATAAAAATGTAACTGCTTTTTGGAAGAAATTTATCCTGTGGAGAGCAAATTTTGAGAAATGATGTTTCCAAATGCTTCCCATGTTAAATGATTATTATATAATTACATAAATTATATAAATCAGTTATAAAAATTAATATTTTCACAATTAAAAACCCAGTAGATTTTTTCTTTAACCTGGATAAAATTTTTTTCAAGTGAGTTTTAATATATTTTAAAGTAATTTGTGGAAAAAAATAATACCTCCAAGTTAATTTGTAAGAAAAATTGATTGGTATCAGGGAAGATGGTAATGCTTTGGTTACATTTATTTTTCTTTTTTCTCCTTCTGCGTAGTCCCTTTCTTTCATCTTTATACTTTTAAAAATGCTTTATTTTTTTACATTGATATTACTGCACAGCAGTAATACTTATTAGAGTAGAAGCTCTAGTTATAGATAGATAAACAAATAAGATAGATAAGCAAAACAAATAAACATGTTTGAGATGTTTGAGAATGTGTCTTGTTCTGTATTTCTAATTTCTCACTTCTTTGACATGAGATGTAAGAAAACTTTTTCATCATTAGTCTTTTGAAATCATGATTCCTTGTTCCTTTCATCAGGGTTCTGAGGTCTTTCACAGTTGTTTCCCCTCATATTATAATTAGGTCATCATGTGAATTGTTTTCCTGGTTCCTCGCTGAATTTTGACAAACTTTTCCCCTAATTCTCGGATTAAAAAGAAAGTATCATGTTTTTTAACCTAAATTTCCTTCATCAAAGACAAGGATTCTGGCAGGGTTAGAAATTACTTGTAGCTCCCCACTCATTGTCTGCTAAATTGTGTCCAATTAGTTTCTATTTAGAAGCTACCTGTCCAACAAGCTGCCAAAAGCTCACTGGGTCTGAGACTACCCAGTTTTTCAACCTGAAAATTTTGTTAGCTTCCCATTTATATGAATAAACACGAGAAAGACATGCCAAAGAAACACTAAACTTAAAGGGCTCTATTTTCATCTTGTGTGGGCCCATTCCTGCATATACTCCCCCACACCCCTACATATCCCCCCACATATGAATGTACATTCCTCTCTATTTGTGTATGTATACACACATAGATGTTGTGAGGGACAAGCTTCCCTAATTTAAAATACTAACAATTACAGTGATAATTATCATTTATATAGTGCATTAAGGTTTGCAAAGTACTTTACATAAGTTAACTCATTAATTGCCTAAAGAATTTTATTCTTGGGAGTTTTTTATCCTTCCTGGGATGATTTTGACTTTGAAATTTTAATCAATGGGATATACTATCTGTCTTTCCTCTGAACCTTTTAAAATATTCTTGCCCAAAAGCTCGGGTTCAAGTCATACTCTGGCCAGTCTTCCTCTACTTCTCTATAACAAATATTAAGCTGCAGTTGGCACTTCCCACCAAGGTTACCATTATTTCTAACCCAGCGATTGGTTCTTCCTTCTTGGTGAGAATTAGCTGGAGAATCAAATTTCCTACTGTTGATTCCTCCATCTTTTGAAGAATGTAAGTATCATTAAGGAAGGCAAGTCTTGAAATTATTAGCTGCTTTGCTTTTGATAGAGTGGGAGCTTCAACAAAACTCATCTTGCTTCTTCTTTATTTGTTGGGTTTTACTAGTGTAGGCTCTTTCTTGGATTCTGTCTCCTGTAAACCTCTGCAAACTGCTATTCTTTTTATATTGTTTCTAAATTCTATGATATTTAACATACCCTGGTAGCCATACAGAGGCAGTTTTGTACCTTTTCCTTCCTTTTCCATTTGAAACCCTTTTGATGAGATTTGCAATACCTCAGGATAGGTACAAACCACTCATCTAATGACCCGAGTCTGTTATTCTTCCATTTTAAGTCATGGTCCACAAAGAAAAATTTCATTCTCAAGTATCACCATGTTTTCATCTCCAAAATTTCCTATTTCTCTCTTCCTCCTTCTCCAGTCATGAGCAAAAATCCCATGTACTCCTTGGACTTTATTTCCCAAGGCTTCATAGTGTTTGGCAATGCTCTCTAAGTTTCTCCTAGCACTCATGACCACATAAATCACCAGAAGTGGATAGTAGTCATTCATTTTAACAAGTCTCGCGAGGTTCTCTATTGTATTTTTGGATACGTGTTCTGGGAAAACAACATAACTCTATTTTTGTTACCAGGTCAATAAATAACTGCCTCCGTATGCTTTAACAGAGTCACTATCCATCAATACTTTTCTTTTTTGTCCTTCACAAAATAATCTTATATCTGACAGTGTATGTGGATTTGCGTTATCATTTCTTGCAGGACTCGCATTTATTTTCTCTTTGGAACATTGAGCTCTATCATTTTCAGGAGCAAATCACTTCAATCACATCCTTTACATTGTTTCCATTGTGTAAGTTTCTTAAGAATGAGTTGCAACCTAGGTACAGGAACCATGTACCTGAAAATTTAATTTTTTGCATATTCCTGTATTTCATGATACAGAATGACCAGTACAATATAGTCAGTCAACAAGCATTTGTTAAATACATATTTTATGAGAATCACTGTAGTAAATACAGGGTATTCAAAGACAGGCAAAAAACAGTCAATGCCCTCAAAGAGCTCACTTTCCAACGTGGGAGACAATATGCAAACAGTAAAACTGTACAAAATACACCTAGGGTAAGCTGGAGGTAATCTCAGAGGTAAGTGCCTTACCTCTGAGGGAGTAATGAATTGGAGTACCCTGAATTGAGAGGGACAGGGAAAGGCTTCTGTATAAGATAGGATTTGAGTTGAGTCTTGAAGGAATGTGGTTGTAGAAAAGGTGAACCTTTGGTTCAGGAAGAGACTTGGGGTCATTGAAATCTCTGTGCAGTTTTCTAAAGGTAACCCAGTCTACTTTCCTTTGCCTGTTGAATCTCCAGCTAATTGCCCACTTATAGGTTTTGCTTAAGTTATTATATACTGAAGGAATTTCTTTGTGAGTTGTACATCCAATAATATATTATGGTCCAGACAATAGGCATTTATCCATTTAATGTTTCCAAAGAGGATGGTTACACCAAAACATTTTGAGTGATTATGGATATTATTAGGAGCCTGCAGCATTCCAGGATTTATAGAAGTTATCTCAATGTCATCAACAATTAGGAACATTTTCTGGCATGAGAGACATAATTTCTGGGTAATTTAATCATTTTATTAAGAATGCAAGCATTTTAATAAAAGAATAGTCATTTGGCTATCACTCTGCTAGACCAAAGACCCCTCATGGTGGTGAGCTCACAGTTTATATGCTCTTGGAAGAGTAGGTGTTCCTGAGGGTGGTGATCAACTCTGGTTAACAATTAATGAAAAATGAATATTACAATGAAATCCGGTCTATATTACAGTGAGAGTCTTGAGCTATGTGACTTGGATCACCCAAATCTTGGTCAAAGAGACTTAATCAATTTCCATCTCACCTGTCTGACAAAAGGGAGAATCAACACTTGGCCAGACCTGTTTGAGTAAATACAATGAGCAGGAATGCACCCATTAGCCTAAACTTAGAATTTCTTTTTACTGTGTGATTAGATCTCAGCCTGGATAAATCTTGGGAAGAGATTTCCCACCCTGGTTGATTTCTGGATGAGGAAGCAGAAAAGGGGAAGAACTTTGGTCCTGATTTAATAATTAGTTAGTAGTACAAAAAAGATATAACTATTTCTCATATGTTGAAGGCCCTCACCATCTATAGGGACCCCCTCTTCCACTTGTACTTCATACCGGACATCCTCCATATGAGGGCAAAAACCTTTGTTGAGAATGTTTCCCTGTTTTAAATATAGCTTGATATTAATCAGCAGCAGGTCATTGAATAAAAAAAACTCTTTGTTATATCTTTCAGGGAATTATACCAGTTGAAATATGAAATGTACTTGAGAGAAACTGAGGCAATAAAATCTAAGCATAATCAATTTGTTACCAAGGCATGCCAATAAAAATGGATCAGAGGCTTCTCAGTAGTCAAGGATGTGTCTGACAGTCAAGGAAGCACTTTTGTAGTCAGTAAAAAGTAACTGATCCCCATGCATGATCTTGGGCAACATAAGTGTAGTTCATTTCTTTTTTGGCTGATGCTGAGGTCACTAAAAGAAAATTATATCAGACACTCACCAGGAGGCCTACCATCTGGACCAACATCCTCTGGAGAGTCCCATGGTTGGCACTTTGTAAAGGAAGATGGGGGCCTTGTGGTCTGGTTGATGCTTTCTGCTTATTTGTTTTTTTGGTGAGGCAATCGGAGTTAAGTGACTTGCCTAGGGTCACACAGCTAGTAAGTGTTGAGTGTTTGAGGTCGGATTTGAACTCAGGTCCTCCTGACTCCAAGGCCAGAGCTCTATCCACTGTGCCACCTTGTTGCTCCCTGGTTGATGCTTTCTGAGAGGCCATGCTACTAATTCTTGACTGAATTGGGATTTTGTTGGTTGAAAGCACCCAGAAAAAGGGAACTAAGACTTTTCTTGTTTATTAGGGAGACTGTAAGACAGAATCAAGTTGTTTGTCCCTATGGTCATTAAAGATTACATGAGGCAAGAATAACAGGAAGGCTTAACTAGCAATACATCTTGTAGTACAAACAGGAAACTTGAAGATGCAGGTCTTAACTTATCTTGCTATGTGCCTATTCAGCTTTACCCAAATACCAGCTAGAGAATGGTGAGAGTTGCTTTATTGAAGTTATATATTTTGCATATCTTAGTGCTTCTTGATTTTTATCAGTAGTTTTCAGAAGAGAGAATTACTTCTTTCATGTTTTTAACTCTGAAATAGTGTTAATAGAATATTAAGAAAAGATTTTGATCAGATGCCAAATAGAAAATTTTATATTCACATCTGTAATGCTTTGAATTTTCTCACAATTGAATGCTTTAGAATGAGTTAAAAAGGTCACAAACTAGAACAGAACCACTCATTTAAGTAGGATTAATAAGTAATATTAACAATTAAATTATTAATATTGAGCTTAATATTTAAGCCATATCTAGTTCTATGATTTAATAGACATGGGTAGCTGACATATATCACTGCAAGGTTTGCAAAGTTTGTTACATACATATACACACACACACACATATATTTCTCTGATGCTGACTACAACTCTCTCAGATTGGTATTACTATTATTGCCATTTTACAGATGAGGGACTGGAGTTCATAAAACTTCAGTGATTTGCCCAGGGTTGTACAACTAATACTTACATGAAATTAGAATCCAGGTCTTTCTAATTTTGGATATCATGCTCTGTCCACCATACCACATTGTGTTTTGTATATCCACTAAAGCAGGCTGAAACTCTTTCATACCTTGCTACTGTTGAGTCATTTCAGTCATGTCTAATTCTTCATGATCCCAGTTGGGGTTTTCTTGGCAAAGATACTGGAGTGGTTTGTCATTTGCTTCTTCAGCTCATTTTACAGATGAGGAAACTGAGGCAAACAGAGTTAAGTGACTTGCTCAGGGTCACGCAGCTAGGAAGTATGTGAGGCCAGATTTGAACTCATAAAGATGAGTCTTCCTGATTCCAAACCTAGTGGTCTATCCACTGGCTGCACCCTTTTATGACTTAGTGTGGCTCCCTAAAATAAATAAATCATTAAGTGAAGAGATCTCTAAAACTAGCTGTATTAGTAAATAAATAACACTCTGTTATTTGATTCTTAGAGCCACCTCAGGTTGATAGAGGATACCACAATTTATGCTCAATTGCCATATCCTTCAAGTAGGTATACAGGGTCAGCTCTAAGTGTTAATAAGACATTGGAGTAAGACTTAGTGGAGGGCATATGAAACTTTGTTGAAGGAACTGAGGAACTTTAACCTTGAGAAGAGAAATCTTGGGGGAATATTATAGCTATATCCAAGTATGTGAAATGCTTTCATGAAAAAAAAAAGGATTAAGCTTGTTTTGCTTGGTTCCATAAGGCAAAAATAAGAGCAATGGTTAGAAGTAGGCAGATAGAGGCTTAGTATAGGAAAAACTTTATTTTTTATTTTTTTAAACAAAGGCATCGAATATAGATAGCTATCCAGAAACTCAAGATTGAGGCCTATAGGCTAAAAGCCTACTGTATGTATACCACAGGCAAAGATAGAGTGGCAGCTACCTAGCTTAATATTCCAATTATGGCGATAGGTAGAGAACAGGGGTACCCATAAAAGGTTATGTTACCCAGCCTGACCTAACTATAAGCTCAAGATTGGAATCTCTGCCTGCAAAACTCCCAAATGCTGCCAACTGGATTAAAATGTAATTTGGAAATGTTTAACAAAATAAATTAAAATACAATTTAAAAAAGGCATCCAGATGGTGTGAAAGATCGATCTTCATGAATCTAAGTTCAACACTGTGAGTGTGAATCCTGACTAAGGTACCAGTGGCCTGACCCTGGGCAAATCACTAAATCTGTTTTATTCTCAGTTTCTTCATCTGTAAAATGGAGATAATAGCATCAGCTTCACAAGACTGTTGTGAGGATCAAATGAGATAACACATATAATATACTTTGCTAACTTTAAAGTGTTCTATTAATGTTAGCTATTAAAAAAAATAACACTGTTGTAAAAGTAGAATGCCCTGAAGTTGTCCTGAAGAACAGTGATTTCCTTTTAATGAGGTTTTCAAGAAAAGGCAGAAAGACTACTTGTCAGGGATACTGTAGAGAGGATTCAGGTATAAGTATAATAACAACAATAAAAATAAGAAATTGGCATGTATATAGCACTTTGAGGTTTGCAAAGCACTTTATGTACATTATCTGATTAGAATCTCAAAACAACCCCATGAGGCATTTACCACAGGTATTATTATCCCTGTTTTTCATAGCTGAAGAAAACTAAGGCTCAAAATGAGTTCAAATGAAGATCAGCTGAAAACCTATGTCTACTTTACTCCAATTCCAGTTCTGTATCCACTATGTTTGGTCTCTAAGGTCCTTTAATACTCTGAGATTCCATGATTTTACAATTATCTGAGCTGTAATAGCCATAGAAATATAGATAATGTGAATAATCTTTTTCATTTTTGTTACTGGCATTGATATCTGAATTTGTGTGTTTTGTGTTTTGGTGACATTGTGTGTTTGGTAAATTTTTAGAGGAACTCCTCATAACTTTTTTGCACTACAAAAGGGCAAATTCTATTAAAAATATTTGTACAAAAATGTTTAAGTTTTATTTTGAAAAATTTTGTGCTATTTCCCAATAAAAAGGTGACTCAGGACATGATGAAGCACATGTATCCTCTATCCTCAAATTCCTGGTTCCTTTTTCCTATTGCTGATTATGCCTTGTCAAACTCCAACCTTGCATTACCCCCCACAACCCTCTATCTTTACTCCTATTGTTATTGCTGATTGGTGCTGGAAACCAAGCTGACTGAGTAGGTTACAAATTTATATTACATAATTTCGACTAGCCCCTCAAGGTAGCAAGATGATCCTTTAATACTTCCTTAAGCAACTTGCTATCCCACTCACTATATAGCAACCATTCTTAACCTCTACATACATTCCTCAATCCTCTTATGGAACCTCTCACATACTTTCAGCTGATGATCTCATCTCCTATTTAGAGAGAATGAGACAGAGAGAGAGAGAGAGAGAGAGAGAGAGAGAGAGAGAGAGAGAGAGAGAGAGAGAGAGATTGAGATTATTAGATTATTAGATGAGAGTCCTCTCTTTTCTTCTCATTTCTCATCATTCAGACATCTTTCCCCAATGCATTCTTTACTCCTCTCACATGAAGATGTTCTTCTCTTTTAATTCCATATTCTCTTACATTCACTGGCAGATTGCCTCCACTATCATCCCCATTCAGTTTCTGCATATCTCCTGGTATCTTCTTTGATGCCTACAAACATGCTTATGTCTCTACTTATGAAAAAACAAAGAAACACCTCATTTGATCCTACTGTCCCTGTTAACCATTGCCCTTTTCAACTATTTTTTTAAAGAACACTGTCTGCACTATGTATCTCTGCTTCCACATCTCTTACTAAATCCTCTGCAATTTGGTATCCTATCTTATCTTTCAACTGAAACTGCCCTCTCCAAAGTCATAAGGGATGACTTATTTTCCAAATTTAATGATCTTTTCTTATTCCTTATCCTTCTAGACTTAAACCTTTGATGCTGTCAATCACCTCCTGTGCACTTAATCTGTCTGGGTTTTTGTGATATTACTCTTTATTGAATCTCCTATTTGACCACCTCTCAATCTTTTCTGCTTGATCTTCATCCAGGTGACACTCACTAGTTATAGGTATGATTTAAGGGTTACCCTTTGTACTACCTCAGTTAGAAATCTCATCTACTCCCATTGGTTTAATTATTATCTTTGTTAATGATTCCCAGATCTATACATCTAGCCCCAATCTTTCTTCTGATATCAAGATTCATATCATCAATTACATTTTAGATATCTCTAACTGAATTTTCCATAGGCATCTGAAATGCAACAAGTGCAAAGAAGAATTTATTATCTTTCTCCCTCCCCAGAACCTCCCTTCTCTAGTTTTCTATTACTTTGGAAGGCAGAACCATCCTGCCAGTCACTCAGATTCACAGCTTCAGGGCGATCCTTATAGTCATATATGTATATGTATGTGTATATATATATACACACACACATACATATATATGTATGTATACACACACATGCACATATACACATATATACACAATGCATACATAAGTGTATACATGCATATATGCATATATACACACATATGTATGTATATATAGAGAGAGACAAAGTATGAACATATACTCATATACTCACACATACACATATATGTATGTGCATATAGAGAGAGACAGAGTATGAACATATATATATATACACACATATATACACACAAATACATGTGCACACATATGTGTATATATGTGTGTACATACTCAATATCTCAAATGGCTTTATAATACTTCCAGGATTAAATATAGTACTTAAAGACATTCACAATCTGGCCCATTGCTATTTTTTAGTATTCTTACATTTGACTCCCCACACTGTAAGATCCAGCTAAATTGGCTTTCTTATTGTTCCTCACATACAATACTCCCATCTTTCAGCTCTGTGACTGTTCCCCCATGGCTAGAATGCTGTTGTTCTCTTTTTACTGCCCCAGGTTTCCATTAAGGTTCATCTGAAAGACAACCATCTACAGAATGCCTTATTCACATCACCTCCCCCTACCCTTGCCCCCTGAGGCTAGTGTCTTTCCTTTGGTATTACATCCCATTTACACTGTATATGACTTATATGTAGATATTGTCCCCACCACACTCCCCCTCTAAAATGGGAGCTCCTTGAGGGCAGGATCATTTTTTTTTTGGCCTTTGTTTGTACCTCCTGTACTTAGCATAGTGCCTACAGCACTGTAAGTACTTTTAATAAATATTTCTTCACTGACTGATGTATTTGTACCTTTTGCAAATAGATTCCCTGAGTCTCCTTCGTGGAATTGAGCACACAATAAGTTCATTTATGAAAAATACATTTTTGAATGTACATTGTTGCCCCTGCTGCATCTAGCCTTCATGCTTTTACCAGGGAAAGTGGAATAGACAGTTGTGGTAGAAGCAAACAATAGATGGGAAACAGCTGCATTGTAGTGAATAAGACTAGCTCTCTTTATCAGTTAACAGTGTAAGGTTGACAAAATGAGAGCTTCACATTTACAGAACATGTCAGTGGAGTCCTGGACCAGGATCTGTTAGGAGCTTATTTTCAGCTATAGCCTAAGAGCTAAAACTTTTTCTTGGTCCTGATAAAATTTCAGTGTTGCAGATTGTTTTCTTTGATCCTACTTGGCTTCTCCCTATTTTTAGCTTCATATAATGCAGACTGACCTCACTGACATGCATGGTCGAAACTCCCTAGATCATGAGGGCCTCGGGGAAGTGATGCCAGAAAGCCAGAGCCAGTATCGCATCCTTCCTCTGGAACATGCAGATAGAAAGTCTGGCAGGACTGTAATGGGTGTAAGGATGCTCAACTGACAACAACAAAAAGAATGTGAAGAAGTAAATCATGTTTTATGCTAGATTAATGGTTGGCCCAATATGTGAAAGTCTGATAAACCAGGCCTGAGGTGACATTACCCTGCTGCTTCCAGGTGACAGATGGTAGGGCTCAGATGTGGATACAAGTAAAGTAGAGCCTGCATCATGCCCTACATTGAAGTGCTGGTGTTATCTTCAAACTTCATAAGTTACATTGTGTAATCCTTTTAACAGCAGTGCTGTATGTTTCGAGTCTGGATTTTCATCCTGTCTGGATGTCTCAACCTCAGAATGTAGCTTATTAACTTCTAAAATATTACTTTTGAAATATACAGTGTAAAAGATTCACATTAGGGAACAAGGATGTCTCAACCTCACAATGTAGCATGCTAACCTCTAAAATATTACTTTTGAAATATACATGATGAAGGACTCGCATTAAGGAACAAGGATCCGTACCCTTCTTGGTGCCTAGTGGTGAACTATTACTATCTTAATGATTTTTCCAACAGAAACATAGATTCTCTGAGTTAAAAGGAACTTTGGCAGCCATCTAGTCCACCTCATACTTGAAGAACTCTGAAGTGGGATGCACAATAGCATTTATTGAGGCAGCCCATTGCACATTTGAGCAGTTAGAAATGTTTTTGTTAAATTAATTTAAAACTTTTTCTTTCCTAGTTCTGACTATTGCAATACTTCAAGGCAGCTACCATGTCCCATCCAAATCTCTGTAGAAAAAAAAAATCTGATTTGGTTCAGTCCATTCTCCTAACAATCAACAAAAATTTTAAAGCATCTGCTATGTACCAGTTAAGGTGCTAGGTGCTGAGGATACAAGTACAAGTAATGAAAAGGGATGGGAAGGAGTAGGGAATAACCTACCATGTGTCAGGCACTGCATGATGCACTCTTTACAAATATCTCTTAATCCTCACAACAACCCGTGAGGTAGGTGCTATTATTGTCCCCATTTTACAGTGGAAGAAATTGAAGCAGATAGAGGTTAAGTGACTTTGGCAAGGGTTACACAGTATCTGATGCTTGTTTCAAATTCAGCTCTTCCTGGTCCCATGCTCTAACCATTGCATCACCAATTGCCCTTAATTTCAAGGAGCTTACATTTGAAGAGGGTAACTGCAATCATGTATAAAGTACATATTCTGCCTCAGTTTTCTTCCCACTTCAATCCATCCTCCATTCAGCCAACCTGAGTGATTTTCCTAAATTGTAGGTCTGATCATACTATCCCCCCCCCCCCCACTCAATAAACTCCAGTGGCTCTCTATTACAACCAGGATCATATACAAAATGCTCTGTCATTCGAAGCCTTTCATAACCTATCATACTCCTTGTCCCTTCCTAACACACAGTCTTCAATCCAGTGACTCTGGCCTCCTGGCCATTCCATAAACCAGATGCTCTATTCCTTGGCTTCAGGCATTTTCTCTGGCTGTCCCCCATTCCTGGAATTCCCTCTCTCCTCTACTCCAACTATTGACTTCCCTGGATTCCTTTAAGTCCCACCTCAAATTCTGTCTTTTCCTGGAAATTTTCCCTAACCCCTCTCTATTCTAGAGCCTACTCTCTGTTAATCTTTTTTCCTATTTATACTATATGTAGCTTGCTTTGTATATATTTGTTTTCATGTTGTGTCCTCCATTAGATTATAAGCTCCTTGAGGTCAGAGACTGTTTTTTGCCTCTTTTTGTATCTCCAGCACTTAGCACAGTGCCTAGAACATAGTAGGAGCTTAATAAATGTTTATTGATTAATATTCAACATAAATATAAAGTGGATAAAAACATACATATGCATATATTGTAGTCAAATACAAGGTAGTTTGGGAGGAAGGGTACTATCAGTTTAGGGGTCAGGAGAAAAGGATTTTTATTGAAGATAGTTCTTGAAGTACATCTTAAAGGAACTCTATGAGATAGAGGGAAAAGTGACTTCATTCCCAGTATTTCTGATGCAGAAGTACAATGACTGGAGATGGAGTGTTGAGTGAGGAACAGGGAAATCAATGTGTCTGATTATAGAGTATGGAAATAGGAGTAATGTCCTATGATTCCCTATTGGCTACAGAATGGTTCACCTTTACTACTTTCTAAAATTCAATTAATTTTATACCAATTACTTGACATTCCAAGTCCTCTTCTTGGTACATGAACTCGATTGGGTTCCCAAGTTAAGGGACCTGACTGACCTGCCACCCTTCTGCTTCAGCCACTTTGTCTGGATGTCTCCTTCATGCACTTGCCTTCTTACAATTGTCTTCCATGTATTCCAAACCACAGAAGTACAATTTCTAGGGTTTATTCACAAGGATAAAGGAAACAGATCAATTCATAAATAATTCATCAGGGTAAGATAATTAGAAGTATATAGGAATGAAAATGATCTCATACCAGTAGGTTGCTACCTGAGCCTTTGAACTTAATTTTTAACTGAAGTTACCCAAGCTTACCATGGTCTTTTTGATCATTTAGGCCTGATGATAGTGCTGTGGCATGTTGTCCTCTACTTTACTTTCCCTGAGATTGGAATCTTTTACATTAGAACACTCCAAAGATGATTTAAGATCACCTTCCTAGGCCTTCTAACTTGAATACATTCTCTTATTATATAATCCAAGGCTCGCTCTCTTGCTTGCTCTCTTGCTAGCTCTCTCTCTCATGCATGCTCAGTCTTGGACTCTGTCTTGCTCTCTCACAACCTCCTCATTCCTAGTGAATGTTCCCACTTAATCATTAGCTATCTAATTTCTTTTACCATTTCCCTGTTTAAAAACTTTCAGTGTTTCCCTAATACCCCTAATACAAAATACAAATCTTCCATCAGGCATTTTCCTGATTTTCCCCCATAATCTGATCACAACTTAGTGGATAAAATGCTGGACCTGGAGTCAAGAAGACCTGAGTTGAAATTTAACCTCACAAATTTACTAGCTATGTGATCAGTAGTGAGTCACTTAAGTCTATGTCAGCGACAGTTTCCTCATCCGTAAGATGGAAATAACAAAAGCACCTACATTTCAGGGTGTTAGGATAAAATGAGATATCATCTGTCAAGCACTTTGCAAACTATAAAGCACTATAAAACACCAGTTATGATTATTATTATTAGGCAGAAGTGAGGAGTAGAGTACATTCACGGCACGGGGGACAGCCACTACAAAAACTCAGAGCTAAAGTAATATGTATAAGAAAAAGAGAGAAGACTAGACTACCATGTGGGAAGAGAAGTAACGTATAATGAAGCTGGAAAGATTAGATTATATAAGTTGGGGATTGCTCGTGAAGAACTTTAAAAGCCATAGTGAAGAGTTTACTTTTATCTAGAGTTAATAGGGAGCCATTAGAGTTTTAGTAAGATTCACATAGATCTGTACTTGATCTTGTATCTCTTAGGCAGCTGGGTAGAGGATCAATTGAAGTGGGTTGAGGCCTGGGGCAGGGGATTCAAATCAGGAAGCTATTATAGTAGTAATGGTGAGGTCCTGATGTACAGCAGTGGTTTTTGGAGGGATTTATTAAAAGAAGAGATGGCAAGACTTGGCAACTTATTTCATATAGCGCTGGTGGTGGTAGTGAGGAAGAATGAAGAGTTGCAGATAACATTGAGGTTATGAATCAGTGAGACTGGAAGAAATTGGAATGCTCTCAACAGAAATAAAGAAGTTCAGTAGGTTGGGGAAGAAAGACAAGCAGTTCTGTTTTAGACATAATGAATTAAGGATATGTTACTTCAGGGCCAAAACTTTTTTACTTTTTACCTTCATATTCTTAGCATGTAACACAGCATCTTATACATAGTAGGAACTTAATAAAATGTATTAAATTGAATACCTCCAAATGAGGAAAAGAGACAAAGAAACTAGTAAAGATACTCAAAAATCAGAAATTTCAGCCTCAGTTCATTCCTCAAATACATTCATTTTCATTGCCGATCCCACATGCAGAAGGTCAAGTCAGTTATTCATGTTTGAGAGGGCTAAGCTTTCATGTGGTTCTGATTTGGATCTAGACTATGTAAAAATCATTAAAGGGCAACTATAATAAGCCAAATGGTCCTTGGTTTCAGGGAATATTGTTGTGCCAAATGCTTATTTATTTTGTAGACTTTTTCTACAATTTTAAAATTTTAGTTCTAAATTTCCAGCTTTTGAGTATCTTAACAATCAAAACAACCTCTTGATTTCAACCTCTGGTCAAAACAGACTATTGAGGAATTTCCTTTTTCACACTTTAAGGATATTTCCAGGCAAAGATTGCCTACTGGGTGTCAGTAAATTTCAGAGACCAAAGTCTCCTGGTGGGTGTCAATGAATTGGGTCTTCACCTGCTTCATTTTTAGTGCCTTTTTCAGCTTAAAGAAAGAAAAAATGCAAGGATGATCCTCAAAGGAATTTCATCACTTTTCCAGAGCTAGCAGCATCCATTAAAAGGCAAGCCATTTTAACTTGATCCAAATTCCTCTGAAGACATGTTGAGGTAGGGGGTAAGGAATGAAAGGTAGAGATTTATAAACTTTTTGTCAAATATACTTGAACATAGAAATGAAAAGATAATCCATGATCAAGTTTAATTTCAGGATGACACCTTCACAATGTGTATATTTGGGGGAGTCTGGGTGGGAGTTGATTTATTTTCAGGATGTTGACTCAGCTGTGTAATGGTAGAATCAATCATATGGGCTTAAGTGTCATTTGAGCCAATAAAGTTGGCTACATTTCAGAAAAGATTTTGTACATTTTCATCATAAAGCAGATTTTTCATGTGTAATATATTTTTAATATACAAATGTCAGAGGCTGACAAGGATTTTCTAGGACTGTAATTTAGCTTCATAATTTCCCTTTGACATTTCTATTGCCCTAGTATTGTTGGCCTTTTGAAAAGTCGTAATATCTAAGGTAAATTCCTATTGTCACTAGACATCATCCATTATAGGATTTAACTGAAGCAGTAGAGATTGATTAATGAATAGGTTAGTAACTGCTCTTTAAATCCTCCTGTGATTTTTATGTGTATATGTGTGTGTATCTCCATCTATAGATAAATATATTTAAAAAGATGGTCTATATTCTACATTTTATAAACTTTTCTCTTTTGGTTTGTTTAAATTTTTTGGGGGGGACATCTAGACATTGTTTTTTATCCTGAGTGTGTTAAACCTTTTCTTATTTCTATCTTATTGCTACAAATAGGCATTGCTAGGATACATGACTCCCTTTTTTGGTGAACACAACAGGATAAGTTCTCTGAAAGATAGTGATGGAAAGTGCCATCACAAAGAGACTGAAACCTGAATTCATTACGAACAGTAGGAAGATCACTGTAGGTCAAATAAGGCAGACATGACTCTCATTTTAATCATTCCATTCCTTATTTTAGTATTGCTTAGTCATTAGTTATACTGTAGAAAAGATCATGACAGTTTTAAACATGTACCATTAAGAAATTTAACAGGGCATTACATTTTGCTTCTTATTTAAAGTATTGAACAGATCACTAACAGCTATACATTTGACAAAATAGAAAAGAAACACAATGGCCCTTTGTACATAGAACTCATGACTAATACAATCAAGTATTTTTAGTGTTTGAGGAATGCATCATAATCTAGCATTTTTTTTTTAGAAATTGGAAGATATAGGTTTCACATAAACAAATTGTGCACCACAGAAACCATAAGTCAAAATCATTTTGCCCACTAAAATGTCTTTTGCTTTCTTTTATTAAATGAGAGATCTGCAATTTCAGCATGTTACCATCTTCCTTCATCAACACAGATGTGAAATTCACATATGATTAGTAGATAACTCCTAGAAAGTTGCTTGAGGTAGATACCAGAGTGTTACATGCCAGGATTTTGGTGAAATTGGGGATGCTTGAGTTAATACCCACCCCCAGCCTTTCCAAATGCTGGCCAAAACTGTTGTAAACAAAAAAGCTTTGCAGTAGATCTGGAGTAGACAGATTAATTTAACTTAATCTGTCCTCAGGTTGATTGATCTGGGACCCACCTGAAGGTCCTATTTATGCAAGTAACTATAAAATCAGCTCTAAGACTCCATCAGTGAGGTCTTAATGCCCTAGAGATTTTTGTTTTCCATTCTTTTTACCCCTCCTTGATTGTGGTTTTTTTCTTTCTGTAACCACTTTGGGAAATATTTATTTTTGAACTTCTTTATTTTAAACATTCATTTAAATTTTTTTGAATTCCAAATTCCGTCCCGTCCTCCCAACCCTCCCCACTCCCAGCCCACTGAGAAAGCAAAAAATTGGGTAGCAATTATACATATGAACTCATGCAAAATATATTTCCATAATAGCAATATTGCAAAACAAGCAAGAAAAATGAAGTGAAAAAAGTATGCATTCAAACTCCATTGTCATTGTAAGTCCTTCAGAATTGTCTTGAATCATTGTATTGATCAGAATAGCTAAATCAATCACAGCTGATCATTGTTAACAATATTGCTATCACTGTGTACAATGTTCTCCTGGTTTGACTCATTTCATTTTGCATGAGTTCATATAAGTTTTTCTGAAACCATTCTGCTCATTATTTCTTATAGCATCTAGGTGGCAAAGTGGTTAGAGTGCAGGGCTTGAAATCAGACAAACTACTTTTCCTGAATTCAAATCCAGCCTCAGACACTTACTAGCTTTGTGATCCTGAGCAAGTCACTTAACCTTGTTTGCCTCAGTTTTCTCATCTGTAAAATGACCTGGAAAAGGAAATGGCAAATCACTGTAGTATCTTTACCAAGAAAACCCCAAAAGTGGTCAAGAAGAGTCAAACAATTGAAATACAATTAAACAACATTTCATCAAAATCATATATTACAATATGTTCAGCCATTCACCAATTGATGGACATCCTTCAATTTCCAAAGCTTTGCCACCACAAAAGGAGCTGCTGTAAATATTTTTGTACAAACAGGCACTTTTCCTTTTTCTTCATCTCTTTGGAATATAGACCTAGTAATGGTATTGCTGAGTCAAAGGGTATACACAGTTTTCTAGCCCTTTGGGCATAGTTCCAAATTCGTCTCCAGAATGAATCCCTTAATAAAAGGATTTGTTCTGTAAAACTTGGACTCAGTCAAAAGGCTGCACCTCAGGACCTAGAAGGCCACATGTGGCCTGGAGGCCACAAGTTCCCTATCCCTGTTCTTGACCTTTTGTTCTTCAAGATGAATTTTGTTATTTTTTCTAGCTCTATAAAATAATTTTTTGGTAATTTGATTGGTAAGGCACTGAATAAATCAATTAATTTACCTAGAATTATATTGGCTTGGTGTACTTGTGCACACTTATTATTTCTACAATTGTTTACATCTATCCTTATTTGTGTGAAAAGTGTCTTGTGATTGTGTTCATGTTGTGCCTGAGTTTGTCTTGGCTGGTAGATCTCCAAGTGTTTTATATTGTCTGCATTTATTCTGAATGGAATTCCTCTTTATATCTCTTCCTGCTGGGTTTGTTGGTAACATACAGAAATGCTGATAATTTATGTGGGTTACCTTTTGGCCTTGGAACTGTGACTAGGTCTCCTTCTCTCCTATGGCCCCAAGTGCTAGTGCTCTCTTTTCCTCTGAGCTGTGTCCTGGAATTGTGTATAGGTAATATGACAGCATATTGTACCCAGTGCTAACAAAAAGTCCTTTGTAATATCTTTTTAATCAATTGTCTTAACCCCTTAATATCTCTGGGCTGAGAGCTCCCAAAGCTGCCGCTGTCCCTATTGCAGCTGTCTCCAAGGCCTGCTGCTGGTGTTGCCTTGGAGTGCACTGTGCTGGCCTGACCCCTACCCCAGTGTCACAGACATCTCCTGCCATCTACTAAGTTGTCTAGGGCTGGCAAAATGTCTCACCCTGAACTTTTGCTGGCTTTTCCACTCCAGAATTTGATTCGAGATATTGTTTTAAAGTTGTTTGGAGGGGAATGTTGGGAAAGCTCAGCGGAGTTGCTGCATATACAATGCATCTTTTTACCTGAATGTATTTGAATGATTTTATTTTAAAAAAAAACTTATTTTCCAAATCCTTAGGGTTTAAGTGATTCATTGCCCAGATGTTGAACTTGGGACAGTTGGAAATGAGGATAGGATCTGATAAAGTGGTTTCTTTTTGGGAAACAAACAACAGCAAAACTAATAAACTGTGAGGTAAGAGAGGTCCTCTGGTTACTTGGGACATGTAGATATATGACAACCTACCCAGGAACTCATAGTTAGGAAGTATCAGTAAGAGTTTTTAACCCAGGTCTTGGTGTCTTCAATCCAAGGACTCTATTCATTTTACCACAATGGTACCCTGTGCCAATAGCATTGACAAAAAGATACATGGAATCAATGTCAGTATTTCAGTTTATATAATATGAATTATTGGGAGCCAATGTGACATAGTAGAAAGAGATGGATTTGGAATCAAAGGACTTGGGTTCAAGTCTAAGATTTTCTACTTATTACCTGTACAACCTTGGGCAAATTCCTTAACCTTTGTGGGCTTCATTTCCTCATTTGTAAAATTAGGGCAATAGATTAAATGAAGTCAAAGGTTTGTTTTAATTCTAAATTTATGACTATATAATAATTAAGAAAATTGATATTTGGGAGTCTTTTATACTTTATTGACAATAATTCCTATTCTGTGAATTTTTTAATAAAAAAATCTAGTATTAGCATTTATTTTCCAATAGCTTCCTTGGGCAGTTTCTGGAACCTGCCCATATGTACCTCTGTGTCTTAAGGGATACATGAAGATGAGTTTTGGAATTTGGAAAAGTCCTCTAGGATGCTTCCAGGGAGGAAAGATAGAGTTCAACCTAGAAAGCCTTAGCAGGGCCTCATTAGGAAATATGGGAAAATACCTTGAACCAACTGAATTACTGGATCTGTATACTGCCTCAGAAAATATCAGAAGGAGACTCCAGGAAAAACTAGAAATTTATCACAACTTATATATTGCAGTTTCAACTCACTGAAGTAACTTTGAAGAAATTCTGAATGTGTTCAGGGAATGTCTGAACTAATTATGGCATCTGAATGTAATGGAATTTTATTGCCTTACATGGGAGGTTGAACTTGAAGAATTAATAGAACCTAGGAATCATATGAAGTGACACAATATGAAGAAAACATGACTGGAAAAACAATATGTACAATAACCAAAACTGTGTGTCAAAGAAACACAAAATTTCAAAATATAGATACTATTTGACAACATATACAATATTCCATATGAATATTTACCCTTCTCTCTGATTATGAGGAGGGAGTCATATTACCAGATCTGTTGTATGGGACTTTCAGTCACTCAGAATTTGATGTCATTTTCTGATCTTTTAATTTATATTGTTGTCGTCATTGTGATCTTGAAGATAAGATGCATGGAGACAACTTAGGCCATAATGGGCATCTCAGAAAACTCAAGTCAAAGAACCTGAGCATTCTAATACAAGAAATAATATAAGAAGGCTATCTAGGATTTCTAAATGTAAAAAAAAAAAAAATTGAAAGAATCCGCAGGGGAGGAAGGGACAGTGATTCAAACTCCAAGACAGACAAGACATATGATACATAGAGGTTAAATTTAACAATTCTAATAATAAATGTCAAATTCTGCAAGTAACCAGGACAAATGCCTTCAAATAAAGGTGAAAAAATTCAAATAGCGTGACTAATATGTACACACCAGAAACTTTACAAGAAAACTAAATGATATATTCTGAAAAACATCAGAATTCAAGATGCAATCCAAAATGCTGTCTTGAAAACCTGAGTTTAATAATAAATTTAAATGTAAGGATATTCAATGAATGAAGAATTTGAAGCATTCCAATAAAACAGCCAGATATGAATAGATTATTCAAGTTGTGAACATCCTCAAACTATAGAAACACAAGAAAATTAAATATACCAAGGAAATATAAATACTACCAAGGAAAGCACAAGTAACAACAATAAAAAATACCCTTATCTAAAAAGGAAAGAAAAACTGGAAAGAGTTTTAACCAATATAGTTAAAAATAATGTGAAAGGCACTATTATGAGATTTCTTTCTAAAAATAAGGGCATAAGTTGAAAGCAGAACTTAAGTAGGAGAAGTGAAAATGGAGAAAAAATCCTGAAATATCATGAACTAAATCTCACCACCCTCACAGGTGAGTTCATGTATTTTGTAAGACAAAAATTGGAGAATAAAAGAGAGTCTAAAAGGGGAGAGGGAAGGTTTAAACTAGAGGGTAAGAGGTATCCTCCTCAAGTCAATGGTAAACAATGAAAGAAAATAATTCTTGTCATATCTCAACAAGAAGAGGAATTATAGGAGAATGGATAAGATAGAAAATGAAGGAATTTAAATAGGGGAGAATGAAACAGGATGAAGAGAACTCAACTCTGGTAGGAGAGGGTTCTAATGATGAACATTCTTATGAGGGGAAAGATATTTTGTGTAATGGGAGACAGGTACCTTATAATAGATATACTCTTCAACGATTTAGTACTCAGATAATACTTCTGAGACAGCGTGTGGGCTCCTTGGACAATATTTTGCTTAAGGAGAAAGGAAACCAGAGCTCCTGGGAACAATTGGCACCCAGAAAGCTGAGTGGACTTGGACATAGAGGAGACTCCATCACAAGTGGAAAGAAATTTATTGTAAGGAGACCATTGAATAGAATTGGAGGACATTATCAGTGGAAATTTCTTCATGGGCAAGCTTCCATCCTTAATAGTTATCACAGGAATTGATACTTCAAATACAACAGAAGGTACAACAGAAAGAAAGTAGGAGGATGCAAGATATGCAAGGCAATAAAAAAACATAGACACCATTAAGAAGACAATTCAAAGTGAGTAATTTAGAAGTTTTATTTCCAGAAGGAGCACAGAAGTTAAAGATGGAATAAAGTAAAGAGGCTATCCATCAAAGCATAAAAATTCAGAATAACTAAAAAGGAATAGAATTAAGAGAACAATCTAAAGAAAGCTTTTTTTTAAATAAAAAAGGGCAGAACATTTTTTGAATGCTAACAAAAAGATGGAAGTTGGGAGATTTCTAATTAACCAATTAATTGAAATGGGGGGAAAAAAGCAAAAGAGGAGAAATGAATAAATAAAATGAATCAATAAAACTCCAAAACTAGAGAAAGAGTTGCCAAATAGATCAGGCAGGAGTTGAGGGTAAGAGAAGGAATATCTGTGGGAATTAGATTGCCTTAAAAAAAAAAAGATTAACCAAAAATTCTTGTAGGGAGAAATTGCTGTTTTGAAAGCAGAAGAGGAAAAATTCTAATTAAAAAAAAGTGATACTATAAACATAAAATGGAGTAAAATATAATATTAATACATATAAATTTAAATATAAATAGATTAAGTAATACAAAAAAAGAGTGAGAGAAATGATTATTAGTAACCAATGATTTGGGCAGAGAGTCTTCCCCTTTTTTAAAGTCCTCCTTTCAAAAGTTCAGTCTCTGGAGGACATTGCTGATAATGAGATTGGATTAACTTTATTAACAATCTTGTTCTCACCCCACCCAGGTGGAGAAGTCATTGTGTGGTGTAGGTGGGCATAAATTCTTTTAATAGATTGCCCAGGCTGGGAGGGAGGGTTGGTGTAACTTAGAAGTAAATGACATAATCAAAATTCATTACAATAGACCCAGACCCTCATTGTAATATTCATTATCTCATTAATTTTAACCAATCAGAGTTTTGATTGCCACCCTCTGGAACACTCACCTTTCTAAGGGTAAATAAGCCATGAGCCTGCCACCATGATTATCTTTGGTATTGGAGAGTGTCATTGACCTTTTATTAAAAAATGCTGGCATTAGTAATAAAATGATTAAATTACCCAGAAATTATTTCTCTCAAACTTTCTAAATGCCACATGAAACAGATTGAAATGTAAATGGATTAAACAAGTTAATAACATGAGAGAAAATCAGGAGACAAACCATATGAGAGAAAAACAAGAAAACCCCACAAATCAATGTTTTAAAAAAGTATGCCTAAAAAGCAAAGGTACATACCAAATAAAAGTGAGACAGTAAAACAAAATTTACTATAGACTTATTTTGTGTTCAGGTAAGTAAAAAATAAATAGCAAAATTTGAAATTATACTATCAAATGAAAAAATACAAAATAGAGAGAATTCACATTATGCTGAAACAACAATAACAACAACAAATTAAAAAAAAAGTAAAGGAGGAAGAAAAAACAACAAGCAAAAACCATCATTGAATCAAAAATGTCTGAAAACTTGCATGGTATTTCATACCTGTTGACCTCTAACCTCTGCAAAATTAATAACAACAAATACGGCTCCATAGAAAATGAGTAAGACATTTAAATTGAACTTCTTTGCAGAGATTGGAGGTCACACACACACACACACACACACTATAAATATATATATATACACACATACACACACATATATATGTAGATATAAATCTATTGATATCTAGATAGATTTAATAAGGATACAGACAGAAATGGAGATAGATATCTCTATATATCCCTAAAACTTTACACTAATCTAGCCATCATTTCATGCCATTTACCTCACTCCTTTTAAAGATATCACTTCTTATTAAATGCATTTTCAGAATATTTTGCTGATTATGAATCTAAATAGAGATACTCTGTGGGTTTTTTCCTTTTTCTTTACTTTTTTTTAATGTAGCTCGAGACAGTCTATATTATGGTCATGGTCTAGACAGCTAATAATACCCCAAATCTACTTTATCACTTTTTACATCCTCTTCTTCTGATAAAAAGTTTGTATCGAAGTCCAAATTGTATTTGAAGGTATCTTGGTCCTGGGGGATAGATACTGTCACTCACATTAAGATCTGCCCTGCCTCTTAACCTGGTTGTCATTATATAGAGGATCATTAAGAAATTGTAATCTGGTAGAATAATGAATTGTGACAGGATTTGGCCTTACTATTCCATATCTGCCATGAATATGCTGTACATTTCAGAGTGATTTATTCATGTTCTTGGCTTCTGTTCTCACACCTGGAAAATATAAATGATAATACTTCTCAGTTGTTACATTGCCTAGCTTCCTAGACAATATCTGTGAAGCCTTTTGAGCTCCCCAAGTAGGGTTAGTGCCAAGTGTTTTTATTGCCTAGCAGAAATATTGCTGTACTGTTGCCATAGGATCTTATTTTCTCCCACCTATTCTCCATGTAGCATCAGCATTGGTTCAGGTGGTCTTCTCCTGTGTTCTAACATTTTTTCTACCTCCATCATCCTCAATTTACTACATATTGTGCCAAGGTGGACGAAAATTATGAGGAGAGTATGGGAAGAAGTGTCATGTAGTGGGAAAGAACCAGTCAGAAGACCTGTGTTCAAAAGTTCATTCTTAAATTTTGATATGGTATGTCAAAAAGTTTATTGTAAAAATACAATATTAATGCCTTGCACATAATAGGCAATTAAATTGAAAATCATTACCATCATATATATGTATATGCACATATATATACATGTGCGCACACACACACACACACACACACACACACACACAAAACCCCCTAGTGATTAATTGTAACTCTGTTGCCCAGGGATTAGAGTAACTTAGTTATTACAGGATTAGGGCCATTTTATCAATATGATTATGAGTTTTTCAGCCATAATAACTATCCAAGACCATCCACTAACTATAATTTTAACCTCGGTCCTTGGATTCCCAATCTGCCACTCTTTCTGCTTTCGTCTACTGCCCATCCTTACAAAAAGTAAAGATGACTAATAGCTTCAATGCTAATAAAGGTTATTATAGGAAAACAGTCAGATTATTTTTCAATTATGCTGAAATATTTAGTAAATCTGAGAATTCATATATGTGGGTTTTCCTTCTAACAGTTCATATAACAACTCCTCCATTACTAGCTGGTTCTTGCCCATGTTCATCCATGTTTCTTCAATGAAGGGTCTATTTGATCTGCTAAAGACCTTTATCTAGGTATTTATATTTCAGGGGTTCTAGTTCAGCATTATGACTGTCGCACTGTTATCCCTCAGACTAACTAAATGACTAGACTACCTCTTTTGATATATCACTTATTGATAATCTTTGGATGCTTAGGTCATCATTGGAAATATACTGCAGTAACCTATTCCTTTTGATAGGCCAAAATTTCCTTTCTCCCTACCCCCCTCCCCCAAATGTAGTGTTACAAGAGTCACAAATATATTTTCACTGGAAGAAAATTTATTTTTAAAATATTTTTTAATGTCAGAGAGCAACTTAGAATCCAGCCAATGAATCCAACCAACTCTTCTTAGGAGGAAAATTCTTCATAGGAAGAGTTCATAGGTAATTCCTTTTAATTTAATGTCTATATAGGATATCTTTCAGGATAATGGTAGAAGTCTTTGGTCAGGATATATTTTTCTTTTATATTTGCTTGATGGTGAATAATCAAATCACGAACAATTACCTCTTGGATTTAGTTTATCAAGAAATCTTGTATGAATTCAAAATATCCATGAAATAGTCCTTGTTAGAGGAGAATTCCTTCAGGTTAGGCTTTGCTCTACATGGTCAAATCTTTTATTTTTTTCTTATCAACAACTGGTAAACATTGTGGGATCTTACATGTTCTGACCCTTTTATTCAGCATGAATATATATATATGTATATATATATATATACATATATGTAGAGAGAGAGAGTCTATCAAAAAATTTGTTTCATAAAATGTGTGTTCACTTATACATTCATCAGTTTTTATAAAGGTGTGAAAGATGTATGAGTTAGTTATTAATATCTCTGATCACCTTTTCGGGGGTAATCTTATTTTTTTCTCATTATTTTGGTGTATTTTCATCTCTGTGACATCTTGTAAAATAATCTCACTTAACTTTGTTGATACAGGTGAAGTCACTTACTGTCTTGGTGTTCAAGGTCATTATCTAAGACAATAAGATGCAGAGAAGGAACTGATCTACACTAATAGTTAAAAGTTTCCTACAGCAAAGAAATAACAGATCCTGTCAAGTTATTAATAGCAACAAAGAAAATCATAAAATGACCCTGTGATGCTTTTAAGATTGTGTTTCAAGCAAACATTTCTTCCATGTATACTTGGGTTAGTCAAGTCATTAGTCCAAGCCTTGTCTTTTTGGTTGTCATTTTTATTTCATCCTAAAGCATATCACATAGACTTCCACAGCAGAGTTCCAGTTCTTAATGCTGTTGCAAACAGATCATTACAGAAATGCTCTCAGATCTGTTCCATTTTCTATTTGTTGTTTTTCTGTCAGTGTTACTTATGAATGCTATTTAGATATGAAGGTAGAGTGGAGTTTCATGTCATGCTTTCTAAGCAAACACTTCATTCCTGCTGCATTTCACTGTTGTATAAAACGATACCAACAATATTTCACAGTACTCTTTTGTGGTGTTTTACAAATGAGTTGAATTCTAATCTAGAGATGACTTTTGTTGCCATGATCCTGTGTGGCAAGAATACTACATATTTACTGACTAAGGCATTTCCTGGGCTCTTTAAATCTCTTCGTTGTGCTAACTACTTTACATTGTACAAAATTTCTGAAGTAAACTGAGGTAATCAAATTTTGTATATTGTTACCTTTTTCCTTTGGCATCATTAACTTGTATGTATAGGTCAGGATGAAGTTGCTGCTATTGTATTCCATGTTTTCTCATTGTTATCCTTTTTTCTAATGTGATGATTTTAAAATTTGTTCTCATTAGTCAGCTGTGTAACTACACACAGATGGCAGATTTTGACATGAATTCCCCTACCATTAACCAGTGATTTCTTGTCTATTTAAATATAGCAAAATTATTTTTATTGTATTTTCTATCACCTCACTGCCAGCATGAAGAAAGTATTTGTGACCTTTATATCTCTATCTATCTAACATATGTTATATATCTATAATGTTTCTTTTTTTCTTAATTCTGAACCATGTCATCCAAAATATTTTTTTCAACAACCTCTCTCTGTCTTCCTTTATTATGAAGTCATGAGAATTATTGAATATTTTGACCTGCTTGGAGGACTTTTCAAATTCTTTTTAGAACTTTTATGCCTCTTCATGTACTACAAGAGTTCTTGGTATATAAGTTAAAATTATGTTCATGATCTTTAGAGTACAATATTAAATGTCAATGCCTCATGAAATAATTTTTGTTACTGCCATTTAGAGAGGCATTGCAAAAAAGGCAGCCAAGTGGTATAATGGATAGACTGTTGAACTTGGAGTCAGAAAGACTTACGTTCAAATTCCACCTAACATACTTTCTAGCTCTGAGATCCTGGGCAAATCACTTAACCTTTCTCAGCCTTAATTTCCTCATTCATAATATGAGGATAATAATTGCAACTATCTCATAGGGTTGTTGTGAGGACAAAATGAGATAACTCCTGTAAAGTGAACTGTAAACCACAAATGACTTAGGTATTATTATTTTAACCTATAATGAAAACAACTCTATCACTTCTTTGGTATCTCCTAGGAGAACCTAAGCCTGTTTTCCATTTTATTTAAATTTCTTTTCTAGCCTCATTTGTCATAGGAATGTCAGTATTGATACAGTTCAGAACATCTAACACTGTATCAATTCATCAATCCCTGGACAATGATTTTACATTCATAGCAAAGACAGTTAAATTGTAGCAGTTGAAAAAAGATTTAATCCTTCTTAGCATCCTCTGACATTATACCACTATTACCTCACTTTCATAATTCAGGTCCTACAATTCTTTTCTCATGATTTCTTTTACACTGAAATTCTTCAGAAGAAGCTGCTATAGTTCAGGGAGATGAAAATATTTTCTAGAAAACATACATCAGGGAAGAAGAGATTTTTTTTAGACTGCTTTATTTTGCAACTTTCTATCACCTGCTTAAGTAAACTGAGTTCCTTAGAAGAGTATTTAGCATGGAATTGGGGAGAGAGGGTAAAATATTTAATAAAAAGAATCAATAATACATTTATTTTATAAAAGTGTGCTTATAGGAAAGCATTATATGAATTGATTAAATTCATAAATGTTGAGTGAAGAAACAATACATTATCTAATGATCCATTTTTCTACTTTCTTTTAGTTGGTGAGCTATTGTTATGCCTAAGCAGGTCAGATAAAGAAATGTTAACAATGTGAATGGCCCGAAAGATGTGAGAGAAGAATTAGATAGTGGGGATTGGCAAGACTCTTAGAAGGAGAAAGGAGGAAATGATGGGGGTCTTAGAAAAGTTTGGCACTAAAGAAAAATCAGTGAATAGAAAAGTTTGGTACTCTTGCACATTATAAAACTGCTACAAAATCTGAAAAGATATAAGAATTTCAATTTCAATATTAATCAACATTTTTGTGGAAGAGAAAAAGGAATAAAGCAGTCTCAAGAGGTTAAAAACTGATTCCCAGGAATGCATTTCTTTGTGGTGAAAATAGTAGTTAATACAATAGGCTAAAAGACAGTGGATATTGTTTGATTTTTAAATGGAGAAAATTAAATAACTATTTGAAGAAGGTAGTTTATATTGAAATTTCTATACTGCATGCTAACTTTATGTTTTGGGGATATTAAAATTTGACTATCCTATTTCTATTATTTCGGTTTCATAGAATAACACTTATTTTATGTTTCTGTTATTTCTATAGGCTATTGCTTACTTTTCATACAGTAAAACTGTATTCATTATTAACTTTGTTAATTCTAGTATATTCTTTGTTTATAGAAGGGATCTTTCCTTTGTATCCTTCAAGTTTTCTTCTCAGGCTGTATACTCCATGAAATAGAATGAGAGGAAAGAGAGTAAGGACTTAGAACAGAAAGGTGCCAGAAATATGGTGACTTTTCACCCTTTAAAAGAAGAGCAGGACTACTTGGTAGTGCCTCCACCAGCCATAGACATAGCAGACCAACTCATGGCATCAGGAAGAAATATAGACCTTGGGGTTAGAGTTTGCTTTTCTTGCCAGAGAACTCTTTATTTCTCTTGAATATCTTGAGGTTTTGTGGTTGAGGAAAGTAGGATTGCTGGTGAGAGATGTGCTGGAACCTGGTAACAGGTAATCAAAACTTCATGAAAATTAGGTGGAAACTAGATTTATCACAAGAGGAATGAACATGCACGTGGAACCAAAAGAGTTCACAATTCATAAAGAAGTTTGCATATTTGTTGCTATATATTCTTTGTTCTCAAGAGGACAAATGACATTAGGATATTTTGATTTGCAAGTGAATTGGATTTAAGTGAGTCAGGGCTGTGCAAAGTCACCAGCCTCAGTCTTTTTCTTTTCTTTTCTTAAAAAATTATTTATTTTTGGTTTTCAACATTCACTTCCACAAGATTTTGAGTTCCAAATTTTCTCCATGTCTCATCCATCCCCCAACCCCAAAATGGCATGCATTCTGAATACCCCTTCCCCTAATCTTCCCTGCCTTCTATCTCTCTCCTCCTTCACTTATCCCCTTCCCTTTCTATTTTCTTGTAGGGCAGGATAGATTTCTATACCTCCTTTCCTGTATTTCTTATTTCCTAGTTGCATGTGAAAACAATTTTTTAACGTGTTTTTAAAACTTTGGGTCCCAAATTTTCTCCCTTACTCCCTCCCCACCCACCCTCATTGAAAAGGCAAGTAACTTGATACAGATTATACATGTGTAGTCATGCAAAACACTTCCATAGTAGTCATGATGTGAAAAACTAAGTATATTTCCCTTCATCCTATCCTACCCCCATTTATTCTATTCTCTCTTTTGACCCTGTCCCTCCTCAGAATTGTTTGCTTCTGATTACTCCCTCCCCCAATCTGCCCTCCCCTCTATCATCCCCCTGCTCTCTTGTCCCCTTCCTCACTCCCTATTTTCCTGTAGGAAATAGATTTCCATACCCAGCCAAGTGTGTTTGATATTCCTTTCATAAGCCAAATCCAATGAGAATAAGATTCACTCATTCCCTCTCACCTTCCCCCATTTCCCCTCCATTGTAAAAGCCATTTCTTGTCTGTTTTATGTGAAATAATTTGCCCTATTCTACCTCTCTCTTTCTCCTTCTCCCAGTATAATCCTCTCTCACCCCTTAATTTTATTCTCTAGATATCACCCCTTCATCTTCAACTTACCCTATGCCCTCTATTTATCTATCTCTCTATATATACATACATATAATTTTTTCTCCTCTGACTACCCTAATACTGACAAAGGTCTCATGAGTTACAAATACCTTTCCATGCAGGAATGTAAACTGTTCAGCCTTAATAAGTCTCTTATGATTTCTCTTTCCTGTTTACCTCTTCATGTTTCAATTGAGTCTTAGATTTGAAAGTCAATTTTTCTATTCAGCTCTGGTCTTTTCATCAAGAATTCTTGAAAGACCCCTATTTCACTGAATGACCATTTTTCCCCCGAAGGATTATACTCAGTGTTGCTGGGTAGGTGATTCTTGGTTGTAATCCTATCTCCTTTGCCCTCCATAATGCCCTGCAGTCCCTTAATGTAGAAGCTGCTAAATCTTATGTTATCTTGATTGTGTTTCCACAATACTTGGAATTGTTTCTTTCTCACTGCTTGCAGTATTTTCTCCTTGACCTGGGAACTCTGGAATTTGGCTACAATATTCCTAGGAGTTTTCTTTTGGGGATCTCTTTCAGGAGGTGATAGGTGGAGTCTTTCAATTTCTATTTTGTCCTCTGGTTCTAAAATATCAGGGCAGTTTTCCTTGATAATTTCTTGAAAGATGATGTCTGGTTCTTTTTTTGATCTTGGCTTTCAGATAGTCCAATAATTATTAAATTATCTCTCCTGGATCTATTTTCTAGGTCAGTTGTTTTTCCAAGGAGATATTTCACATTGTTTTCTCTTTTTCATTCTTTTTGATTTGTTTTACAGTGTTTTGATTTCTCATAAAGTCACTAGCTTCCAATTGCTCTATTCTAATTTTTAGGGAAGTATTTTCTTCAGTAAGCTTTTGGACTTCCTTTTCCATTTGGCTAATTTTGCTTTTTAGGGCATTCTTCTCCTCATTGGCTTTTTGGACCTCTTTTGCCATTTGGGTTAGGCTATTTTTTAGGCATTGTTTTCTTCAATATTTTGGGGGTATCCTTTAGCAAGCTGTTGACTTGTTTTTCATGATTTTCTTGCATCACTCTCATTTATCTTCCCAGTTTTTCCTCTACTTCTCTTACTTGTTTCTCAAACTCCTTTTTGAGCTCTTCTATGGCCTGGGACTGATTCATATTTTTCTTGGAGGCTTTGGATGAAGGAGCTTTGACTTTGTTGTCTTCTCCTGGTTGCATGTTTTGATCTTCTTTGTTGCCAAGGAAAGATTCTTTGGTCTGACTTTTTTTGTGCCTTTGTGTGTTCATGATCCTAGTCAATTACTTGAGTTATAAACTCTTTGTTAAGGTAGAGGTCTGCTTCTGGTGTGGAGAATGTACTGTCCCAAGTTTAGGGTGTTTTGTGCAGCTGTTTTCTGAGATACTTCTAGGGACCTGTAAATTTTCAGTTCTTCCAGGTGGTATGATAAGGGTTGAGGTGTTTACTCCTTTCCTGTCCTGTGCTCTGGTCTATGAGTGACCACAAGCACTCTTTTCTACCTTGGAACTGTGAGGAGGATTTCCTCTCCACTGCCACTACAAGTTCCATCATGCCAGCACTCCTCCTTGCCCCAGGACCACCACCCAGAACTGCAACCCAGATGCAGGTATAGGCAAAAAAAGAGAATCCTGGACCAGCAAAGAGATCCCTGCAATTCCTCTCTGATCAGCCACTCAATTCCCCCTTAGTCTGTGGACCAGAAGCTCTGGAAGCAGCCACTGCCCTGGGGCCAAGATCAGGATCTGGGACTGGGATTGCACTTCTCTCTCACCAGAGTCATAGACTTTTCCCACTGACTTTCCAAGTTGTCTTTGGCATTCGTGGGTTGAGAAGTCTGGAAACCACCACAGCTCCCCTTGGTTCAGTGCTCTGACACCTGCTCCAGGATCACTGAGGCCTCTTTTGCCCACGCACCCATGCTGAACTGTGCTCCTCTCTCCACCTGGTGCGATAGACCTTTCAAATCAACCATTCAGGCTGTCTTGGGCTGGAAATTTGTTTCACTCTGTCTTTTTGTGGGTTCTGCTGCTTTAGAATTTGTTTAGAGCCATTTTTTTACAGGTATTTGGAGGGATTTGAGGGGGAGCTCAAGCAAGTCACTGCTTTTGCTCCACCATCTTGGCTCTCTCAGTATTTTCTCTAGAGTCATCTGGATCGAGTGGCAAGATATAGATCAGCACTACTAGAGTGGACCCCCAGATATTTATAATATTAGGACAAAGGAAGGAAGAGAAAACACAAATCTCCACCTAAAAAGGTATGGCATGAGAGGGGGGATGGTGCAGTAAAGTCTGGAAAAGGACAAAACCCTTCCTGGATGAGAAGAGTAAGGTAACGCAAAAGCCACATTCTTTTCCCTTGGGAACTGCTAGACTATGAAGATTGGATGATCTACTTATCTACAATGGTTCCAGCTGCACAAGCAATTTCTTAGCCTTCCACAAAACTGACTGGCACCTGTCTTGACTCCCAAGGACTGACAAGGTGTCCAGTTTGGGGTGCAAACAACAAATTATGTCAACTCAGAGGGGTCTTTGTCCTTGACACATTCAGGGCCTCCTGCATATGCTGGGTCCAGTGTTTCTGGAAAATATGGCAACTCAAAAAGACAAATTCAGGGAGCCCCTTAACATTCCTTAACAAACCCATTTCCATTAATTACTGATTTGAGGTACCAGGGACAGAATACTGGGCCACGATATACGCAAGAACTCCACTTGGACCCAGCTGGGATTATCTGTTTATAGCAGATATCCACGAGATCCCAAGCCTGGGAGCTAAAAGGGATCATAGTAAGAAGCTTCCTTTCCTTTCTCCCTGGCACTTTGATGATGGAATGCAAGTAAAGAAGGGGGCCAGACCCACAATATAGTGTCCTTTGGGAAGACAAAATATGTGAATTTAGGCATTTAGAAGGAGTGAGCTACTGCTAGGCATGGAGATACCCTTTATCAACTTGACAAGCATTTGCTTGAGGACTCTCAATATTGTGTTTCATTATATTTCTACATTATTAAGTCAATATATTTTATACACAATATGAGTATGGTACCCTCTTACTTTATTCAGTAAGTCTATTTTACCACAATATGATTGTGATATCCTCTTGAGTCACTAGAAACAGAGATTATGAGAACTTTAGTGGCAAATGAAATATGAGATATTCTTGGTTCATATTTAGATATTTTCCTATAGTAAGTCCCAAGTCAAGTTGTGATAAGCTTATGGAAATATTGTATGTACATGATTGTTTTCCATTTTAAAAATGCTAGACTTACCCTATAGAGGAAGCATGAACTAGCACTTAGCTCACACACACAGCCACAGGAGTCTAGGGAATCACCTAGTCTCTTAGTGCCTCTAAACAACTCTCTGAGATGAAGTTGTAGAGAAGTTTTAACCTGCAATGGTTGAGGAATGTCTTCCCCAGAAAATCCCTAAACTGACAAAATCACAAGTTGAGTATAACTGAACAAATAAGTGAACACAAGGCATAGCATAACTGGGACCAAAATTTGCATGGAAATTAGGGAGGGCCAGGTACAGGTCAGGTAGTGAGAGTCGTGCTTATTGTACTTAGCACAATATCCTAGATAACCTAGTCAGTATGGTGAGTACAAATCAGCTGATTCTGTTTGTTTTCATATGAAGAGATTCTCTTTTCTAAGAAGCATTTTATATATTCTTTTGGCTGACAAACTCCTAAAAAGTAAAGAGAAAAACACAATTTAAATGTAGTTGATTGATAATATTTAAGGTACAATATTTTGAAGAGTTAATTTAGTGCCTAATTATAGTTTTGGAGTCTAAATAATGTTTGTATGCACTGGAAAGAACTACATAGTTGTAAGCATGTTCACATGAATAGAACATGTGTGTATGTGTGAATAAATAATGAGATATGGTTTTTTACTTCCTTCAGGGACAATCTGGCCATTTACAATGCTATTATTTTCTCTCCTTCAATGAATTATGTCTCATAGCAGAATATTTGATGAGTAGCCTAAATGTGATTTATATTTAACACTATAGAGTGGTGAAGGTGGGACTGGAGCTGCCTAGAATCATAGAATGTTAGAGCTAGTGACTATCTCATCCAGCCTTGTCATTTTGGAAATGAAGAGTTTGAGAAATCACCAAACCCATGTTAAGTCACTCTTATGAGGAGTAGCATTGTTATTATCATTATGCTAATAATAACAGTAGCTAACATTTATGTAGTACTTTGTGAATTGCAAAACACTTTACAATATTATCTCATTTTATACTCATAACAACCCTTGGAGTTAAATTATATTATTATCCTCATTTTATAGATGAGGAAATTGAAGCTGAAGGAATTTAAATGTCCTAACCAGGGTCACATGGTGGATGTCTGAGGCTAGATTCAAATTTAGGTCTTGCTGGCTCTAATTCTAATGCTGTATTTGCTTTGTCATTTATCATTTAGATGTAACATTTTGATTTATCATTTAGAAAAATGAAATATCAAGTCAATTTCAAATGTGAGTTCAATATCATTTAGAAAATGTATATAGTAATTAGTGATATGCTACTGACAATATCCTTAAGGAGTAACTAGTTTTTTTGAATTCATCCTCATCTACCTGGTCTTTCCCACCTTTCTTTTATATATGGCCTTGCTTGATGTATTCTCAGTCTATCTAAATCATCATCTATAGGAAGTTTTCACTTTTCCTCAACTTTGGAATGATTTATTTTTATCAATAGTTAATTTTTTTTTTGTAGTTCTTATCTATCTGTCCATTTAATTTTAACATTTTTTTAACATTTTGAATTCCAAATTATTTCTCTCCCTCCAGCCCCTTACTCCACCCAATGAGATGGCATGCAATATAGTATGAATTATCCAGTTGAAGTCATGCAAAATATATTTTCATATCAGCCCATGTTGCCAAAAAAAGCAAGAAAAATAAATTAAGTGGAAAAAGTATGCTTTAATCTAGACTCAAAGTTCATTAACACTCTCTGGAGGTAGATAGCATTTTTCATCATGGGTCCTTTGGAATTGTCTTGGATTGTTGTATGATTAGAGTATCTAAATCTTTCACAGTTAATCAGCATTATAATCTTGCAATTACTATGTAAAATGTTCTCCTCATTCTACTTCCTATCCACTTCCATTTTATAGGCAAATTCATTCGAATTTCCATTTGTAATTCTGATTACTATGTATTTTCTTCCATCCAATTTCCTTGATTTATTCTTATCTTTTTTTTAACCCTGTCCCTCCTCAAAAGTCTATTTTACTTCTGACCATTTCCTCCCTTAATTCCTCTTATTATCTCCCTCTCCATTTCTTTTATCCCTTTCTCTTCATACTTCCCTGTTGGGTAAGATAGGTTTCTATAACCAACTGAGTATGTGTGTGTGTGTGTGTGTGTGTGTGTGTGTGTGTGTGTGTGTGAGTGTGTGTAGTTCTCTCTTTGAACCAATTCCAATAAAATTGAGGTTTAAACCTTGCCTGCTCCCTTTCTTTATTTTCTCTTTCTCTGTAACAGCTCTTCTTTGCATGCCTCTTTTATGTGGTATAATTTTCACCATTCATCCTTTCCCTTTCCTTTTCTTCCACTGCATCTCACTTCCTCATACCTTCATTTTCTTTTGAGGTCATCCCAACCTAATGAACTCATAATCAACTCACACCTATGTTTTTTTTTTGTCTATGTATACTCCTCCCCATTACCATAATAATGATGATTCACATGTATCATCTTCCAATAAAGGAATATAAACAGCTTATCTTTATTGAGTTCCTTATGATTACACTTTCATATTTACATTTTTATGCTTCTTTTGAGTCTTGTATTTGAAAATCAGGTTTTCTATTCACTTTTAGTCTTTTCATCAAGAATACTTGAATCAATCCCTGCCTCTCCCCCAAATCAATTATACAATTTTCTGTGTAGGTTATTTCTGGTTGTAATCCTAACTCGCTTGCCTTCCAGAATATCATATTCTAAGCCCTCTGCTCCTTTAACATGATATCTACTAAATCTTGTGTGATTCTGACTATCACACCATGGTATTTTAATGTTTCTTTCTGGCAGCTTGAAATATTTCTTCTTTGACCTGCCTATGGCTATAATATTCTTAGGAGTATTCATTTTGGGATCTCTTTTACAAAGTGATAGGTGGATTCTTTCAATATCTATTTTATCTTCTAATTCTATGATATCAGAGCATTTTTCATATTTAATTTCTTGAAATATGATGTCTATGTTACTTTTTTGACCAAAACTTTCATATAGTCCAATAATTCTCAATCTCTTTTCAAGGTCAGTTGTTTTTTTTGATGAGATACTTAATGTTCTATTTTTTCACTCTTTCAACTTTGTTTTATTCTTTCTTGATTTCTCCTGGAGTCATTATCTTCTAGTTACCCAATTCTAGTTTTTAGGGAATCATTTTCTTCAGTGAGCTTTTGTATCTTTTTTTTTTAATTTGGCCAATTCTTCTTAAAGAATCTTTTTCTTCAGTGAGTTTTTATGCTTTTTTAACCTTCTGGCTAATTCTGTTTTTAAAGTGTTCTTTTCTTTAATATATTTTTTGTGTCTGTCTCTTTTTACTAAATCATTAATAGTTTTTTCATAGTTTTCTTGCATTACTCTCAGTTCTTTTCTGAATTTTTTTTCTATTACTGTTATTTCATTTTTAAAATTCCTCTTTAGTTCTTCCATGAATTCTTGTTGGGCTTGTGTTTAATTTGCATACTTATTTGAGGCTTTTCTTTTTTATTAATTTATTTTTAGTTTTTGACCTTCATTTCCATAAGCTTTTGTGTTTTAAATTTTCTCCACCTCCCTCTTCTACTCCCTCCCTATGATGACAATCTGATAAAGACTATACATATACATTCCTATTAAACATATTTTTACATTAGCCATATTGAAAGAAGAATTAGAAGCAGTAGGAGGAACTGCAAGAAAGAAGAAACAAACAAAAAAGAAAACAGAAGGAAAAAAAAAGAGCCAATAGTATGCTTCAATCTCCATTCAAACTCCATAGTTATTTCCCAGGATGTGGATAGGATTTTCCATCATGAGACTTTTGGAAACAGCTTAGATCCTTGTATTGCTGAGAAGGGCTAAGTCTATCAAAGTTAGTCATCACACAATGTGGCTGCTACTGTGTACAATGTTCTCCTGGTTCTGCTGATTTGTTTGAGGCTTTTCTTGTAGGTGTTTTGACATTATTTTTTTTCTTTTGAGTTTCTGTCTTTACCCTCCCTGTTAGCATAGTAGATTTTTATGGTCAGTTTTGTTATTGTTGTTGTTGTTGTTTTCTCGTTTTCTAGGCTGTTTCTTAACTTTGTACTTTATGTTAAAATAGGCTCTGTTCACCCCAGGGCATTGTCCCAAACTTTAGGGTTTTTTTGTACTGCTGTTTTCCAAGCTACTTCTGGGGATTTGGAAGTTGTTGATGTTTCCAAGGTGGTATGATTCATGTAAAGGTATGGTCCCTGCTCTCCTGGTCTGCATTCTGGTCCTTCTCCAGGATCCTTATCCTTATTCCTAATTCCTGGCAGTTACAAGTGCTATTGTTCCTTAGGACCCTATTCCCTTGCAACTAACTGCAAATGCGGTTGCTCCAGGTCCCCTACTCCCTTGTAGCCACAAACACTCCTCTCTACCCTGGAAATGCAACCCAGAAGTGGTTATGAACAATGGAATTGTCATATCCCATCTGATCCTGAAGCCAGTACTAGTATAGGAGTCCCCTGTAATCTCTGACCACTTACTTGTCTTCTCCTCTTACTGTCTCTGGGCTGATTGCTCCTGAAACTATTGCTATAGGCACTGCCAAATCCCACAGCTGATGTTCCCATCTTGTGAACTTTGGACCAGCTGCCATCCCAGTGTCACAAACTTCTTCTATTCTCCTAAGCTGTCTTGGGCTAGAAAGATGTCTTATGATGACCTTCTCTTTGGCTTTACTGCTCCAGATTACAATGTGGGGTGTTATTTTAAAGGTTTTTTTGGAGGGGGATATTGAGAGAGCTTACCTGTGTAGTCCCTTCTCTACTAGGCCATCTTAGTTCCACCCTTAAAATTTTCTTTCTTGAGAGCTTTCCATCCACCTTGGACTGATATTCCTTGCACATTATTTGCCCATGGTATTCTTCCTATACTTTCTCTGAACTCCTCAAAGTCTGATCTCTCAAAATCTAGTGTCTATAGCTGACTATATCTAGATTTTCTTTTCTTCTCTATCATGAACTGGACATCTCTTACTGCTAAGATTCCCATTATTTCCCAGTTGCTCCTTGATGGTCAGATTTTCATCCAGAAAGTAGCTTCCTCCACTTTTTGGAGTACAAACTCATTAGAAGAATTTACCAATTTATCATCTTCTTTACTACTAGCCGAGAGAAAGCTCCTGCAGATATCTATATAATTAAACCCTTCACCATCTGTGCGTGATACGATCTGTTTTATAAAATTATAAAATTCTTGTCTTTCAATTCCTTTCCAAGTGGTCCAAAGCAGCATGGACTAAAGAGAAAGGTGAGACTTGAAGGCAAGTCCATGGACAAGTCATTTGTGTTCTCTGAACATCAACTCTCAACGTCCTAGTGTAGATAAAATGATAAAATAATTGCTGCTATTTGAATAATGGAAAGAGAAGGGAATAGACATTTATAAAGTACCTACTATGTGCCAGGCACTGTGCTAAGCAATTCATTTCACATACATCACCTCATTTAAATTACTTGTTCTCTCATGTCTTCTGTGTTACACTTACTACTCTTTGTGAGTAGTTTTTTTTCCCACTTTCCATTCATTTTCAGCTTAAAGCCCCTTTAATCAGCTTCACTTAGTTCTAAGCAAACACATTTTCATTCACTTTTGTCTAATGCTGGCCAAGGATCTACCATTCTGACATTTTAAGCTATGATCTAGAAATCTAAACCTTATTCTCTGCACAATTTTCTTAGTCAGCTGTTCTTTTCTGAATTCTGTCATTTTATTAATAATCCTTTACCTTCAATCAGAAGTAGTAATTTGTCCCTAAGGTTTTGTGTTTCCTGCCCACTACTTCCTAATCCTTATGCCCAATATTCTTCTAGTAGTATCATTTGTGATACTACATGAATCACCTGGAGTGGTGAATGGTTCATGAGTTTTGACAAATATTTGGAGGTTCTCTATCATGTCCCTGTTACATGCTTTGAGAAGGTAGCAAACTGATCTGCTTGCTATTCATGACCCTTCAACAAATGATTACCTCAGCACCTCTCAGCAAGGAGTCACCAATCACTATTATTAACTCTCACATTATAGCATCTATATATCCGCATCATTATTCCTTATGACACAAAAAGCTACTTCCCTCTGAGATGATCCACCTCCTCCCCTCTATAAGAAAAGTCACATACCTACTAATTGGCTCCAAATGTTTAATTATACTTCTCTACCTTTTCCATCATATCCTTCTACTTTCTATTTGCCTCATGTTGGTAAGAATGGACCTCTATCTTTTAACATCCTATCAAGGTACACCTCATATTTGCCTGATAATCTCAATAGAGATTAATTCCTGCAACTTTTTCACCCTTCCCAGCAGGAGGGAGATCAACCTACATTTTGTGCCTATGTAGGTGTTACTTGTTTCTTTCAAAAATACAAATACTGTATACTTTCAGCAGTACACTACAAAATTCTCCTTGCCTTCAATTCAGTTCAACAAATGTCTATCTCCCACCTACTTAAAGCCATATCTTCAGTATTTTATTTTCTATGTCTGTCTATGCCTTTATTTTTCTTCCTCGCCCCTCAATCTGCTTTCTTAGTAATCCTTCATGGCTTACTTTTGTGGTGAACTGGATGACCTGAGTTTGAATTCTGCCTTGGATATGTAGTAGCAGCATGATCCTGGGTGAGTCAGTTAGCTTTTCAGTCTTCATCATCTGTAAAATGGGAATAATAACAGAACCTACCTCAAAAGGTTGTTATAAAGATCAAATGACATGTAAAGCACTTTGGAAACCTTAATATGCTCTGTTGTTGATGTTATCATTCCTGTTCACAGTGCTGAGGGCTCCATAGATGGAGGCTCCTGAGAGGCTTAATGTGTTTGGGGTGGGCTCCGTCCCTTTTCTTGAGACCAGACTACATATATATCTCCTCACCCTCTTTTAATCGGCAATTACCGTACTCCTGTTATGTTCTAAATCAAACTGAAACAAATGCAGATAAACTTACAAAAATCAAATTATTTGGCATAGTAGGTGTTCAATTTGCTAAATTATTTGTATATTATTTATTGATTTGTTTGGTAATTGATAGACATGATTGATTTTCCATTGTGAAAAAGCATGACAGAAATAATGAAAATTGTTGAGATAATAGGTACATATGTTATTCTAGAATGAATCAGTTATATAATTTTTTGAGCTAAAATGAATTTTTCTAACTAATTCTCTTTTGCACAGATGAGGAAACTGAAATACACAAGGAACAAATGATTGAACCAAAATTTGCTGCTAGTAGCAGAATTAGAACCAGATCTCAAATCTCTTGCTTGTCTCTTTTCCACTGCACTACTCAAAAGATGTATTTTTCTACCAATTTTCAAAATCTTCAAATGCTTATTCATACTTATTTTGAACAGAACGCTAAGATAAGTGTAGGCTTCTTTTTGCAATTTAAAATTACACACAGCCCCTTTTCTCTTTCTAATACCATGTGGAATGCAACAAGTCTGTGTACAGCTGTGTGATATATTCTGAAATACAACATGTAAACAATTAAATTCATTAAATATTTATTAAGTGTCTATTATGTGCCTGGCACTACACTAAGCACTGGGGATCCAAATGAAAAAAAAAATCAGACAATCCTGCACTAATGGGAGAAGACAACCCATGAAAGGAAGCTAAAAAGTATGGTTGGATGGAAGCACCAGGAAGTACCTGGCACAGGTTTTTTTCCTTGGAAGTCAAGCACAGCTTCTGATGCAATGAAAATACAAGATAATTTGAGGAGGGGTAGAGAGGGCTTTATAATTAGGGGGTTAAGAAAGACAACCCAGAAAAAGTAGCACAAGAGCCTAGCTTTCATTAAACGTAAGGATTCTCAGAGGCAGAGGATGGTAGGAAGTGCATCCCAGGTATGGGGAAAAGGCTATGCAGAGCCAGAGATACAGGACATGGAGTGCTGAATTTGGGGAACCTCAAGTAGGTCAGTTTGTCTGAACCATACAATCTAATGAGAAATATCTAGAAGGGTAGAGCCAGATGTTTAAGTGTTTAGATGCCAATGAAAAGGTTGTATTTTATTCTAAAGGTAATGGGAAGCTACTGATGATTTTTGAGCCAGGGAAAAGACACATTATTTTGTCAACTATGTAGATGGACAAATTAGAGAAGTGAGAACCATTATTGAACAACTATACATAATGACGATACAGAGATCAAAACTTAACTCCTCCTTAAGATCTATTTGGATATATTGGATATGCAAATAAAAACAATTGCTATATATAAAGTGACTTGTTCTAAGCTCCCAATGAACAGTATGGATAATAAGCTTGATTGCTGAAGGAGGAGTTAGTCAGAGGAAGATTAATGGAGAAGGTGAGACAAGAAGTCAGCTTCAAAGAAAGAGTGAGGCTTAAATAAGAGAAAGGAAATGTCCCTAATTTATATAATACTCCTTATAGTCAAGACATAGACATAGAGATAGAGATGATAATTATTTTCATCATATCTTAAAGGAACACTTTAATATCTATATATATGAATGTTCTCTAGAATTTTTTTCTTTGTCATAGTTGGAAAAATTTTAAATAGCATAAACAAATAGTTGAAGAATAAGGAATCTAAATTCTAGTCCATTGACTTAAAAGTCACAATATAGATTCAGAGAATAATTTGCATCTTAAACATTAAAATCCTGATATCTCTCTACTCAAATCCATTATTCATACAGTAGCCAAAATAATCTTCCCAGTGTACAGATATGGTCTTCCTAACAATGACTGTCACTAGCTCCCTATTGTCTAGATCAGTTTTCTTCAAACTTTTTTGATTGTTCATAAGTTTCAAAAATATCACTCACCCAAAATATCCATGTAGCTACTTACTTATAAATTATATAAATGCTCTACGTGACTTATGTTGTATACGTTATAAAATCAGAAGTAGATATTGAAAAGGATAAGATGAATATGAAGAAACAATGTTTTAAAAATATTTTTAATTTTGTTAATGATGCAAAACACCTCTTTGCTTTCATTAAAATACATGTTGTAATTATTTTAAAGCAAAATCAATGAAATTGAACATGCTTCATCACTTTTAACAATCTGGATTTAATACTTTGTTATACAGCTATTCAAAGGTCTGGTTTTAATTTCAGTTTATTTCAAGAGTTTGTTTTATTGTTGTCATAGCTGAAAAGGATACCTCAAAAAGATACATAGATCCAAATGGAAGATTCTTTTATTGCTTTTTACCATATAATGATACTCAGTTTTTTAATCTCATGAACCAATCATATAAAGACTTTGATGGCAATTCAATGAGTGAATTTCCATTTTCCCTCATATGTCTGTCTCTGTCTGTCTCTGTCTCTGTCTCTCTCTCTGTCTCTGTCTGTCTGTCTGTCTCTCTCTCTCTCTCTGTGTTTGGTGGGGGTTATGATGGGGAGGCCAGCTCTTATTGTCTCTTAGGTCTAGAGGGTGATTTTTCTATATGGGGATGAAGGGACAACAGAAAGGCAGATGGCAAGATGCCGAGATAGGCCTTGGCTTCCTGGTGGCAATGACCCTTGTCATTTGTTTTCACACTTGCCAGTGGGTTTGGATGAATCTTGAGAGCAGAGTTATGAGGAAGATTCAAGAGAGTTTTATGTTCACCTTCTTAAATCCCCCATTACAGCAGCAGCACCAGCAGCTGCAGTCTCCTCTTGCTTCTTTTAGCTGCTTCTTGCTTTCACTTATGCTGTTGTAGTGTGCCTCCTCACTCTCTAGGGGGTGGCAAAAGGTGTTTATGGGAAGCACATCCTATTCATCCCATTAAAGGTTAGGTCTTGGAAGGGTCCCTGATCCATTGGTCTGCCAGTCCCTGTTGAAACCTGGGTCATCCCAGAGGTTCAGAGAATATGCAGAGCCCAGGTCAGGGGGCTTATAAGGTATGTGCTGCTATTCCGGTGGAGGTGGAGAAAGGAAGACAGGGTGGGAATTGTCCAAATTGAAGGGGTTGTCAGAAGAGAAGCACAATCTTACACTATTGGTGGAACAGGAAAACAGAATATTTTCAATTCTATCTTAATATTGAAGACTTGGAAAATAAATTCTTTCCACCAAATTTCTTGGTACTGTCAAATGGTTCCACATCAGAAAAGGCTAGGATTATCCATAGAAATGCCATTAAAGAATAAGCATTACTATCTGCTTTGCCTCTGTACTCTAAGACCATGGGACCTTTCTAGCTAACTTGAAGCTGGAACCTTCAGTATATGTTGTTTCTCTCTCTCCCTGTTCCCCACTAGAATGTGATCTCCCTGAAGTCTTGTTTTTCTTTTTAAATCTCCAGTACTTAACATAGTGATTTATACACAGTAAGTGCTTAATAAGTGCTTTTTCATAATTTTATGTCATGCCTTTCAATGAAATGAATTTCATATATTTTATTAATACAAAATGTTTTTGTTAAATTTAATGAAGTTATAATCATCTTTGTTTTCTGTAAATTTCTCTGTCCCTGGTTTTCAATTTGAGATTAAGAAAAATAAATGACTAAACTGTCCATATAGGTTGACTTAGTGATCCCACTATTAGGCATATAGCACAAAGGAGCCAAGGACAAAACTTAAGGCTACATATACCAAAATAGTGTTTCTTTCCTTTGTAATCTTGTGTGTTATATTTTATGCATTTAAAAACATTATTCTGAGGAGTCCCAAAGCTTTATGGATGCAAAGGGGTCCATGACAAAAAAAAAAAGAGTTAAGAACCCCTGTGCTATAGTATCTGTCTCACCTTTGGCTGTTAGTTTCAGGAACCAATTTTTGAAAATCAGCTGTTTAATCATCAGAATTAGCATTAACAGTACTAAACCTTCTTGTCTACATTTTAGGAAGTATAGGATAGTCTTCAATTTTGGATTTGAATGTGCAGCTCTGGCAAAATAAACTCTGTAACATCTTTAACTCTAGGCTATAAAGAAATTCAGGGGTGTGCCACAACTGGTAATGCATTTTGTCAGATTTCCATAGAATGCAAGTACTTTACTGAGCAGAGCAAAGCCTCCAAGGTGCAAGCATTGCCGATTTGTATCCCAGAGATGGCAATTTTCTGGCTTTTCCCTTATGCCAATAAAAGTCAGGGCCAAACTATAATATAAAAAGGAAACCAATTTGTAACTCAGTTTGTTCCTCAGTGTGTGTGATGTTTCTGGTTTGTCCTCAAGGTTTCATTTCTATTTGTCTTTGTGAGGACTTGGGAACCTTCTGCAATGTGAATTTGAGGAAAAGCCAAAAAAAAATAAAAAAAGGAAAAGACCATTCCTGAGAGAATTTTTGTTTAAAAATGCCTATTCTTTGTTGATGCTGTTTCTTCACTCCATCTCTCATTTATCTCCTATAGCAAAGATAAATGAGATTGTAAGAAGAGCTTTAGAATAGTTTTTTTTTTCCAAATTGGCTTTTTATTCATAAGAAAAGTAATTCTGTAAAGCAGATATCATTCCCATTTTACAGATGAAAAGTGTATTCATAGGGAAGGAGGCCAAGTGAATTTACTGATATTTTAGAGTCTTGGGCAGGTATGGAAAAAAGGTGTCATTTATAACTTCAGACACCAGATCACACTGCCTTGATTGAAAGAGAGAGAATTGCAGATATAATGACTACTTAATGCTACATTAAGCATCCTATAATGCAAGAATCCCACTGTGCCTTTTAACAGTGAGATATAAATAGAAACAATGTCTTTATATCACAGACTATTGAGGGTTTGAGTACTTTATCGATGATATTTCTACTTCTTAACCTTTTTCAAATACATTTCTCCTGACATGACAAGCAGATTAGATAGTAGCTAGCTGACTAAAGCAGATAAAAATCTAAGTTCTGTGTTCCCACAGTCAGACAGGTATTATTGATCTCTCTTGTGTTTTAGGGATTGTTCTAATATTGTTGGGATCTTGATCTATCAACTCCTGTAAAAACCTGAAACAAATGACCTACTGATGAAAGAATAGCATTACCTTCCTAGGAAATGTGCTGAAAAGCCCAACTTAGATTTTCCTTAGGTTTCTTATTTTTGCTGCCTATACTACAAAATAATGGTTTCAGGCAGCTGAAGTCCAGCATGAGGAATAGTTAAATGCATAAACTGTGCCAATGTAGACTCTATTTGGGGATATACTCAATTAATAAACATGTCTTAAGCATTTACTATGTGCCAGGCACTATACTAAATGCCAGGGAAACAAAAAGTGGTAAAACACAGTTCCTCACAATATAATGGAGGAAACAAAAAGTGAACAAATGTATACAAACAGGTACAGAGAGGATAAATATGAAGTAAGTAAGGGAAGAAAGGCACTAGAAATAAGAGGGTTTGAGAAAGTCCACTACTGTTCCCTATTCCTCCTAGCACCACTATTATTTATCTCATAAGTAGGGAGGAGAAAGTAAAGGTAGACAACAGGGACAAATAGATGTCCCATAACCTGGCCAATCAAAGGAACAGGGAAGAGAGGTTATGGGGAAACCAGAGGTTTACATCTACTGCAAAGGTAGTGGCAATATTAGCAAAGTTTATGCTGAAATCAATCACACTGCAGCAATTTCTTTTATATGGGAAAGTTTTGCTCCTGTGATTTGAATGTGTATGAGCTCTCAAGAGTTTTTATGCTCAGCTATAGGATTTACCAGATCCAGCAAACAGGTGAATGATCCAGAAAGTGGCTTCAACATCCCTTTCATTGCAACACTTTAACTCCACGCAGTGGCCTAAAATGGATATTGATTGTGATTCTGGTGGTGATGATGGTAATAATATAATTAATAGTTCCACTGCTCATACAGTGACAATACTACATCTAAAATATATATTTATTGAAAATAAAGTCAGCATCATTAGCTAGCATTTATTAAGTGCTTACTATGTACCACAATACAAAGAAAGGCAAAAACAATTCCTACTCTCAAGTTCACAGTTTAATGAGGGAAGACAACATCCAAACCACTGTGTACATACACGATATCTCTTCATCTGTCTGCCTACACATATACTCACATGTGCATATATATGAAATAAATAGAAGTCAATAAAGCCAAAACATACTAACAACTCTAAAGGAATAGCCTTCTAATCCTGTTACCTTCTCACCCATCCCTGATGCTCCTGATGTGTGGCCCATGTGTACCTGGGTACATTAGGGGGCAGAACTGGAAGAGGAAGGCAGGAAACATTAATCTAGAGGCTGCTCAGCCTTTCCCTCCATACCCTCTCCTTCCCTCACCAGTAACCTTCCCACTATTATTCTTTCAGCTTAAATGCTAGTCTCTTTTGATAGTATCCTTAGATAGATCCATTTTTCTCAATCCACCACAATCTTGCAGAAGCATATTCTGGCTTGCTCTTTAGCCTGAAGCCCCAGTCTCAGCCTAGCTCCTGGGATGATAAAACTGAAATAATTTGAATGTGTTATTCCTCTGAAGATGTACATGAATTTCAAGATAAAGACCTGGGTTCAAATCCTGGTTCTACTGCTTATTAACTATGATACATAGGGCAAGTCACTTAACTTATTTGAGCTTTTGTTTTCTTGTTGGTAAAATTAAGAAGTTTGAATTATATGGCCTCTGAAGTCCCTTCTACTTCTAGGTAATTAGGGGAAAAGTAAGTTTTTCTTTATGATGCAATGCCTTATGTAAATTTTATATAAAACATGCTTTAGCTTTATGTAAAACATGCGTGTTTTATCTAGTGAATGTTCTGTTTAACTGCATGGTAAAGATTGTTTCAATAAAATTGAAATAATTTATCTTCTTAGCAAGAGTGAAAATATAATCACCTTCAGAATCAAAGTAACTGTGTCATCTGTTAATTATAATGTAGCATACAGAGGTTAGGAGATGGGAGGGGGATGAATACTTTCAAATAGGTGACCTTTTCATCATGAGATAATTGTTATTCACTACATTATGTTTTCTCTAAGGGTTCTAAAATACAAAAAAGTTATGTTATTTACTTCTTACTTGAAATTGTTCTCTCTAAACTAATGATTTGCAAATTTTATATGATGATAGGCACTATTTTAAATAAATAAATGCATTGTCCTTCTTTTACAAAACAGCAGATACAAGTAATTTTCTTTACTTACATTGTATTTCATAAAATTAAGAATTTATTATAAATTTTATAGTAATCTGAACAAATTTTAAACATACAATAAAATAATGAAATATAGAGGTATTAAATCATTTATAATCATGTTTACATAATTTAAATAGTCATATTGTTATATTTATTATTATTATTAGACTTTTTGAGTGCAATTTATCAAAATATTATATCTGGCTCTATTTTTTGACAGCTTCTCATAACTGATATTTTATAATAATAGCTAAGCAGAAAACCTCATTTTATACAAAGTAGTTACCTATGGTAGTAAAAGTTGTATCACTTTGTGAAAGCAGAGAATTCTTTATTCACCCACAGCAAAAAATGTAAAATGATTTTTGGTTTCAAATGGTTGTTTCAGCATGCTATTACAAGTGTATTAGCCACTTTTATTCAAATGGAAAGTATTCCATATTTTTCCAGAGCAAATGAGTTCCTTATCCACTTACATAAATATCTCAGGTATTAAAATAAAAATTATTTCTGTAGACTAATCAAATGATTAACACTCATGCCTTTATGATCCTCCATTTCACTTTCAGGTGAGGTATTTTTAAAGTTGAAGATCATATAAAATATTACTTTAAAAGGTATTATCTAAAGTTTTAACTTTTTGTAAATGCAGTTAATCTTTGTGAAGATTATAAATTAGAATACCTAGCATTAATTTATTTTGAGTACTCCTCTTAAAAATTAATCCACCAAATATATGAGTTTTAGAGAATTTTTTTAATAAAATGAATTTCCTTCATTTTTATTATTATCATTAAGAGAAATGAGAAGTTCCTAAAACTCAAACACTTAAAAGGACTTTGCTATGAAACAGCCAACTTGTTTCATAAAAACACAGAAGTACTCTTTACTTTGTCTCATAACAATGCAAAATTTTATGAAGACCCTTCCTTTTAAAATATTATTTTTATAATTTTTTGGTAATAATTTGAAAATTCTATGTAGTACTTCAATTATGAAACTCAATAAATGTGATTATTTGTTAAGTTTGATGTATTCAAATTGCAGGAGACCATATTTGTGTTGGCTTGTACTAGTTTTGGGGGGTTTCAATAGATTTTTCTCTTCAATTTAGCAATGTACTCATCCATCAATTCACATCCATCAATCAAACTGATTAAAAAGTAAGAACTGAATTTAAATGAAATTGTTAAATTCCTATCTGTGACCATTGTCAAATTATTTCAGTTTTTGAAAAGTGACAGTTTTGGCTGGGGGAGCCTTATCAAAATCATTGATATTTGGAAATGAGTTAGATATTACAGTACTTTTAACTTCCATAAAAGATTGTCTTACTTTGAATTTACAGACTTAAATGCAACGAGGAGTATGATAAACTTATCTGTGAACCTATGTTGACTGATGATAATCAATTATGCCCATAGGGAACTTTGATGACTATCTACTTATTTTGGCCTTATTTGCACATGCTATAATAAATAATTGCTAAAAAAAAAAGAAAAGGAAAAAAGGAAAAAATAAATAATTGTTGTGCTTCATTTCTTGTTCCTGGGAGTGTTTTTTTTTTTTTTTTGTTAGTCTTTGTTGACTTTGACTTTGACTTTGTTTTCATTGAAAAATATTTGTATTTATGCACAAATTTCACTCAAAAATATATAATAATCTTGAACCACTGACCAGTTCTTTAAATGATCTTCGTGTTTCTTGACCTTGAAATCCACCTCTATACTGCTAACCAATTTCTGGATACTCTCGAGTTTCTAATACTGTTCCTAAAACATGAACTAAATTAAATATTTCATGTGTTTAGACAAGGGAAGAATACTATGGAAATATCATAGTATTCTTCATAACTATCTTCATAACATAGCCTAAGATCATGTTACCTTTTTTGATTCACATGTCAATTCTTGACTCTTTGATGAGAGATGGATTGAAATAGTTGTTTTCTGATATCCTTTCTATTTTGAAATCCTCTTCCCATGTCTTAGTTTCAATTCCACATTCATCATTTTTGTTCTGTGCTTTGATTCTACTTTGGCAACGAGTTCTCCTTTATTAGTCAAAACCAAGTTCTCAATGTTAGTTGACCTTTATGTCTTTTCCTCCTTCTAAAGGAAGAAATTGTTTCTAAGGCAATTCAAGAATTTTTTTTTTTGCATTTGTTCTACTTTTAGCAGCTTCACCAACCATCAAGACCTGTAAAGTTTCACATCATAACAACACCCTGTTTCTATGCCAGCTTTGTTATATTTCTGGATTTGTTTTTTTCAGCATCACATTTTATACTTCTAACAAAACATCTCTTCTTGTTCTCTCTCCATTGATGTTTGTACAGATGCTTTTCTTTACACATTTTTGCTCATGACTTTGCACTAAAATATATTTTTTGATATATGATATTATACATCACCACTTTCAAATAGTTTGTTCCTATTTAGTGTTGTAACTTTTTTGCTGCCAGATTCTCACTATGAGTCACATCCTACCAAGTCTAAATGATATCTAAAAGGTAATTAAAAAAAAGATTTCTAGTTTACTTGGTTTACTATCCAATTTATTTGTACGTTTTTGCTGACTTTGGGTTGTAGGAGTATTATTAGAGCTTCTTGTCCTGTTGCCTCCTGTGAGTGCCTAATATTCTACATGGATATTCAGCTTCCTACATCATACCTGAGACTCAGTGGCATCTAGCTTAGTGAGCAAGCATATTATTAGTGTGCTGCATCAACAAGCTTGATGGAGAATTTCACTAGCCAGTTCTAACTAGAACTGGATTCAATTTAAACCTTAAGCATAGTAGAGTAGTTTAACAGGAGACAGTCCTGAGAAAGTGGAGCAATTGATTTTTCTGACTAGCATTTCTCTTCTTCCCCTTCCCTCCTCTCCTCTTCCCTCCCTTCTCCTCTTTATTAAACAGAGCACTGGGATTGGACTCAGCATGAGTTTGAATCCTACCTCTGGTATGATTTGTTTTTTTTTGTTTTTGTTTTTGTTTTTATTTTTGTTTTGCTTTCTCAATGTGTAGAGAAGAAGGAACAGGAGGAAGAAAATTTGGAAGGGAAATTAAAGTAAAATAGGATTATACAATACACAATATCATCTATTTCTAGCTATCTTTTTACATATAGATAGATATAGACATACAGATAAGATAGAGATGACATGACTATTGAGGGAGGAGGGAGGGAGGGGAGAGACAGAGAAAGAGAGAGAGAGAGAGAGAGAAAGAAAGAGAGAGAGAGAGAGAGAATATGAAGAGATGTTCACAAGGGGACAAAAAAACAGGGCACATATTTTGGAGGCCTGAAATGCTAGTTTGAGAAATTTGTATTTAATGCTAAAGATAACAGGGAGGTTCAAAGGTAGAAGAGGTCAAGATTGATAGTGATAGGAAAGGGAGGGCCTGTGTTTATAAATAAGTTTCCTTAGCTTAGGAGGCAGGAATGACTAGGATCCAGAGTTTGAGGTTTCAGCTTTTGACATTAAGAGGAATGTTTTAATAACTGAAGAGGATATTACACTGCTGATGAAGCCCAGTTGAATAGGACTTCTTTCAACCAGAAGAGTGACACACAGGTTTAGATAACTGGAATGATTGATGAATATTCATGAATAAAACCCTTGACTCCAAAGAAATTCTGCTAAATCCCATTTTAACTTTATCTGACCTTTCTAAGATTGATCTTTATGAGAAATTCCAGCTCCTAAGATCTGGGGACAGTCCATTGGTAGGACTATTGTTGTATGGTTTGAAATAACTTTTGGAGAGACAAGGATTAGACATGTTATTTCTTTTGTTTAGGGAACTCTCAGGGAAGGCTACTTCTATCAATATATTTCACCTCCTTTTTTGGGCAACTTATAATTTTAGAGGGTTGCCTAAAACAGTGGTGTCAAACTGAAATAGAAATGGGGCCCACTATATTAAATATAGATATCCCCGTGGGCTTCATATTGACTTAGAAAACCATGCTTGTTTTATCTTTTTTTCTTTTTTGCACATTTTTTGGGGGGTGCTTTTTCCTCTCTTTTCAATTTGAGCTCTGCAACTGGGGTGTAAGGGACACTCTGTCAGGCTTCTTATGCCAGTGGCTGCAGGCCCTGGCTGTTTACCTGGTATTGGCCTAAGCCTGCCAGAGACCCTCTTGTTTGCTGCTGTACTGAGGGGGTGAGGGGGGGCTGGTACTGCTGGAGGCTGTAGAGTTCTGGCAGCTTACCTGGTGCTGAGCTGGGGACTAGTGGTGGTGTCTGGCATGTGCTAAGGCCTGGTGAGGTGTTTCTGCATTTCCTTGGGAGCTACACTGAAGTAAGTGGTGGTTCTTAGAGATGGAGTCTGCTGGTTCCCCTGGATATGGTAAGGCATGTAGGGTGTGTGTGGGGGGGGGTGGTCTTGACATTGGTGTTTGTCTGCTCCTGCACCTGGGGCTCAGGATCTCCTGATGGTTTGCTGAGGTTGTACTTGCTGCTGGTTTACTGGGGTGCTTTCTGTCCTGGAATGCATTCCCTTTTACCCAAGTGAGATGGATTTTTCTTGCTAATCTTCAAAGTTTCTCAGGCTAAAAATTGTTTCACCCCATCTTTTTGCTGGTTCTGCTATTCCAGGATTTGTTTTGGGGTGCTATTTTATAGTTGTTTGGAGGTAAATATAGGAGAGTTACAGCAATTTACTGCTTACTCTGTCATCTTGGCTCCTGGAAGTGGTATCTTTTTCTTTTCTTTTCTATTTTTTTAATACAGTTTTAATAGGAACTACTTTTTAGTCTGGTTTGGGCTGCACTTGGTGTTATGGGCTGTATGCAGCTTGCAGGCTGTGCGTTTAAGTTCTCTTGTCCAAAACACTGAAAGGTTAAATGACTTGCCTAGGATAACATAGATAATGCAGTTATCCCTTCCACATCACAACTTTCCCCATCATGGTTTCAATACATTGCAGCTTGGCATAAGACATTAAATGGGAATTTTTTGGGAATTTTACAAAGCTGCAGATGATACATAAAGGCCAGCAGATGATGCAGAAAAAAATTTAGAAATTCAGAAATGCATAAAATATATGTATAATATTATATAATATCAACATATTTAATCTTTAAATACCACAATAATTCAGACTTCTTCTCTGATACAAAGGTAAGGCCAAAATTTTTTTCATAGATTTTCCAGATCGTAGGGATGCCATGCCCTCTAATCCCCGTGATGTGGAAGGGATAACTATTTGCCAGAATTACAGTTCAGTCTTAGGTCTTCCAGGCTTGGAAGGTATCTGTCTATGTACTATACCAATCTACTTTTCAGCTTTCTGAGAGCAGTAACATATATCCTCATTTTCCTGAGCCAAAAAAATGACTCAATTGATGACTGTGACATGGACCAAAAATGTTCATATCTTTTTGTACCCTTCTTTTAATGTCACCATGTGTTTCACATAATTAATTGTTAGATCAACTAAGTGTGAGACTTTGTCTCTGATCATGAAATCTTGAATCTGATAGTAGAGATACTAAGATTAGAGGATGTTTCGGTCACTCTGAGATATCTCATTTTCATACTTGTTGGATCCAAGTAGGAGAGGAAGGAGTAAACTACTTAGAATTCAGTACAAAAAAAGATATATTTCTAACTGAAAGCCACAAATTGAACACTATCTACACTTATTTCTAAGGCTATGTCTAGTTATTCCTAGCAGTTCAATTAAATTTTCTATATTGAAAACACACTAATTTTGCATTTTGCTGTATATTATTTCCTTAAAAAATTATGCTGAAAGCTCATTCCTGTCAGTTTGATTGGTTTTAAAAAGAAAGAGAAAAGGAATAGGTTATTGGAACTATTGGAAAGAAAACATGATGGACTGTTAGTCCTTACTCTTATAAAGGGTGTGACTGATTTGCTGACTCTTCTCAATGACTGAAGTTCTGTTAGTTTTGATTTTGATCTATAAGGGAGGCTTATGTCATTTATCAAGCAATATAAATTACACATCCTTTGCTATTTGTTTTCATGACTGCTTCTATGAGTCTGGCTATGGCTGATATTTTCTTATCTTGCCTTCTGGCAGACATTGCTAGTGCTTATTCTGGTCTGCCTTCAATCCTATTAGTGGGGCTTGGCCTTTTGACATGCTTTATGTTGATTTGGCTGCAAAATATGAAATGTGTCACATGAGTTTCAGAAATGAAATCATTTTTTTCTGCTAGTTGCAAAAAGACTCTCTTCTGGTGCCATTCTAATCACTCCTGTGAGAAGTGGAGAAAAATAAGAGGTGTTAGAAGATTAGAAACACTGACATCACTTGGGATTCCTTTTGAATTTTCTCATTTCAGGTTAATACACTGAAAAAGAGCCTTTATTGGTGAGATATTCTTATTTCTAAAGCATTGATAAAATAAACTCCAATATACAGAATCTACTATTCTGATCTGAATTCTCTTAAAAAAAAAACTGAAATAGCAAGATAGTTTCAAGTCATATATAGGAATCTGTACATTGTATACATGTGTGAGTAAAAACCAAACCTAGAAACTGCATTATTAATGGACCCTGATTTGTTCCTGACCTGATTTCTGAGAGGAGATCCAAGGCTCCTCAAAGTCACATTGAATTTTGAGTTGAAGGGTAGGGACATTTAAATGAGAGATATGACAGGCTTATGTAGGCAATTCTAATAGTTTGCTAGTAAGTAATTATTATAGTAAGATGATTCAAATGTAACAATCAGAAACATTTATTGTTTTTTCTGTAGTTAGGGAAGATACAAAGTTTATGTGACATTGCCCTTGACTTTAACTTACAGTCTAATGCACAGATGAGATACCAGCCAAATTTGAACTTGGGTCCTTCTGACCTTAGGACTGCTACTTCTGTTGTCACCACTGGTGCTACATTTATGTGGGCTCTGAAATAGCCTCCATGCCTGTGTCACAGAACTATCTTCATGACCTCCTAAGTTGTTTTGGGCTTGAAGACTGTGTTACTCTGACCTTTTGTGTATTCTACCATTCCAGAATTCAATTTGAGGAGTTATTTTAAAGTTGTTTAGAAGGGAATATTGGAAAAGCTTGGCTGAGTGCTTCTCTAGTCTACTATCTTGGTTCCTCCCCCATCTTGGCAAAATGTTTAAACATATAATATGGGAATATTTAGAAAACATTTAGGAAAGAAAACAAGGATCCTAAGGGATCAAAGAATTGTGGAACAGACTCAACTGCCATCTAATCCAAACTATTTCTAAAGAAAATCCTGCTATAAAATATATAGTAAGTCATCATTCCGACCTCTGCCTGTGAATATTCTAAGTGAAGAAATTAACTACCACTTAAGGAAGCCCGTTCTATTTCTGGATATCTCTATTAAGAAGTTGCTAAAACTAAATTCCCTTTTTTTGCAATTTCTGCCTGTTACTTGGAATTCTGCCCTCTGGGACCAAAAGATTAAGTCTAATCCTTATTAGCGTAAGAACGGTGAACATATACCTCCCCACTTCATATCACCTTGGAAGAACTAAAAATCTCAAAACCCCCAGAACTAGCTCTGAAAAAAGCAGTGTGAAAAAACCTGAAGCTTGAGACAGTGTCCTCCACATGGCAGGAAAAGAGTCCAACATTAAAATAAAGTTCCAAATCAAGAAATAGGGTGGAAAAATGGGAAAACAACAATGACAAAAGAAACACTATAAAGAACTACTTTGGTGACAGGAAATATCAAGACACAAGCTCAAAAGAAGACAATGAAGTCAAAACAGCTAAAGCAAAGTCTCAAATAAAAATGCGAATTGGACACAAACCCAACAAGAATATCTAGAAGAGTTAAAATATAATTTTCAAAATCAAGTAAGAGCAGTAGAAGAAAAAATATGAAAAGACAATTAAGAACTTCATAAAAGAGGCACAAACAATACTGAAGAAAATAATACCTTAAAAAACAGAATTGGCCAAATGAAAAATAGAGGTCCAAAAGCTCATTGAAAAGGATAATTCCTTAAAAATTAGAATTGGGCAAGTAGAAGTTTATGACTCCATGAGACAGCAAGGAACAAGAAAACAAAATAAAGAGGATGAAAAAAATAGAAGAAAATGTGAAATCTCATTGGAAAAACAACTGACCTAGAAAATAGAGTGAGGAGAGAGAATTTAAGAATTATCAGATTACTTGAAAGCCATGATGAAAAAAAAGAGCCTAGGCATCATATCAAGAAATTGTCAAGGAAAACTGTCTCTCTGTTCTTGAACCAGAGGGAAAAATTGAAATTGAAAGAATCCACTGATCACCTGTTAGGGTAATTTTCTCATGGGAGTTCTAGCTTCTCTCAGCAGAAGCTGAGGGTCACAACCTGTTGTGTGGCAAAAACAAGGAAGTCTCACAAGACCTCTCCTTTGCTGACATGCAGCTCCCATGGTTGGCTCGGCTCTCCTTTCATTGGGAGAAAAGTCCTACTCATACCCCTGACACAAGGGCTGCAGGTGTATAGCAGACTCGGTGATTGGCTATCATGTGGAGATCATGCTTTGATCAGGTGTTACTAGGGATATAAAAGAAAGCTACTAGCACTTAATAAACAGAGCTTCTGCCATCTTGCTGTCTCCCACCTCATCAATGCGCCTCCGAGTTAAGAGTATTGAGCTGGTCTCATGCTCACCACTGCAGTGGCTGCGTCAATCACCAACTGCAAGAGATCCCAAAGTGAGAACTCCCAGGAATATTATAGCCAAATTCTAAGTCAAAGAGAAAATACTTCAAGCAGTTGTAAAGAAACTGTTCAAATACCATGGAGCCATAATCAGGATCACACAAGATTGAGCAGCTACCAAGTTAAAAGAGCAGAGGGCTTGGAATATGATGTTATGTATAGCAAATGAGCTATGATTACAACTAAGAATAACCTACCCAGAAAAACTGAGTAGTAATGCTTCAAGGGGGAAAATGGATATTTAATGAAATAGAGGACTTTTAAGCATTTCTGATGAAAAGATATGAGATGAATGGAAATTTTAATTTTCAAGTATAAGACAAAAAATTTAAAAAGGTGAACATGAAAGAGAAATCCTAAGACACTCAAAAAAGTTAAACTTTTTACCTTTCTATATGGAAGATGATACATGTATCTTCAAAGAACTTTATTATTAGGATAGTAAGAAGGATTCTACACAGAAAAAGGGTACAGGGATGAGTTGATTATGTTGGGATGATATAAAAAATAGATAAATGAAAGAGAGGGATGCCCTAGGAGAAGTGGAAAGGGAGAGGAAGACTAGGGAAGATTATCTCACATAAAAGAGGCATTCAAGGAAGAGCTTTTACAGAGGAGGTAAAAATGTTGGGTGGCGAGCAGATAATGCTTGAACCTCACATATAAATTGGTTCAAAAAGGGAAAATTGTTTATATTTAGATCTAGATACATAGAGATATCTCTATAGATCTATATATAGCTTTCTATGTAGAGATCTCTGTATATCTAGATCTATCTAAATACATAGAGATATAGATATGTCCATGTATACTCGATTGGAAATAAAATCTGTTACCCAACAAAAAGAAGGAGAAGAAAGAGGGTGTGGTTAAAGGGAAGACAGATAAAAGAAGACTGTGGCCAGATGCAAAACAGACTTTAAAGGAGAGACAGGATAAAAAGAGGGAGAAAAGGATAAATAGAAAGATGGAGGGAAATGCACAGATAGTGATCATAATTGCGAATGGGAATGGGATGAACTCACCCATAAAATGGAAGTTGTTAGCAGAATTGATAAAAAACCAGAATCCAACAATAAGTTGTTGATAAGAAACACCTTTGAAACAGAGAGACACACATAAGGTTGAAATAAGGGGCTGGAGAAAACTCTATTATCCTTTAGCTGAAATAAAAAAAAAAGAGGGGGCGGAGGCAGAGGTAGCAGTTACAATCCCAGACAAAGCAAAACAAAAAAAGACCTAATTAAAAGAGATAAACTGGGAAACTACATCTTGCTAAAGGAGGCATAGACAATGAAATGATATCAATGCTAAACATGTATGCACCAAAAGGTGTATCATCCACATTCTTAAAGGAAAAAATAAACGAATTACAGAACAAAATAGACAGTAAAACTATGCTAATAGAAAACCTCAACTTTTCCTTCTCAGAGACAGAAAAATCTAACCATAAAATAAATAAGATAGAAGTCAAAAAGATGAATAGAATCTTAGAAAAGTTAGATATGACAGACCTCTGGAGAAAACTGAATAGGAAAAGAAAGGAGAATATATTTTTCTCATCTGTACATGGCATCTTCATAAAAATTGACTAAGAATTCGGGCATAAAATCCTCACAACCAAATGCAGAAAGTATAAATACTAAATACACCCTCTTCAAATCATATTGAAATAAAAACTACATTTAATAAAGGACTGCGGAGGCATATATTAAAAGCTAGGAAACTAATTAATCCTAAAGAATAAATGGGTAAAAGAATAAATCATAGAAACAGTCAACAATTTCATTAAAGAGAATGAAAAGAGACCAAACCAAAATTTGGGAGGTGCAGCCAAAACCTTTCTTAAGAGAAAGTTTGTATCTCTAAACACATTCATCAATGAGAGAGAGAATGTGTGTGTAAATTAATGATTGGGCATGCAACAAAAGAAAAAACTAGAAAAAGGAAAAAATTAAAATTTCCACACAAAGATGTATTTAAAAAATCAGAAAAAATGTTAATTGCTCATGGAGAGGCTGAGTCAGTGTGATAAAAATGACAATTTTATCTAAGTTATTTTACTTATTCAGTGCCATAGCAATTGAACTACACAAGAATTACATTATAGAGCTAGATAAAATAGTAACAAAATTTATTTGAAAGAACAAAAGATTGAGAACATCAAGCGATTCTATAAAAATATTAAGGAAGTTGACATAGCAGTTTGATATTTTAAACTACATTAGAAAGTGGTCATGAAAACAATCTGGTACTGGCTAAGAAATGGAGTGGTTCATGGGTGGTATAGTTTAGGTATGCAATGATGATGAGGATGTTCAGTATTTTTCAGTTGTGTCCAACTCTTCATGATTGCATTTGGGGTTTGCTTGGCAAAGATACTGGAGTGGTTTGCCATTTCTTTCTCCAGCTCATTTTACAGATGAGGAAACTGAGTCAAACAAGATTAAGTGATGTGTCCAGATTCACATAGCTAGTAAGTATCTGAGGCCAGAATTGAGCTTATGAAGATGAGTCTTTCTGACCCCAGACCTTCCACTTTATCCACTGTGTCACTTAGCTGCCCATACACAGTAGTAAAAGACAATAGCAATCTCATATTTGATAAACCCAAAGGTCCACACTTTTGGGTTAAGAATTCAGTATTTGACAAAAATTTCTGGGAAAACTAGAAAGCAGTGTGGTAGAAATTAGGCAGAGACCAATATTTCATACTCTATGCCAAGATAAGGTCAAAAATGTATAAATGACTTTAGACATAAGGGGTGATATAAGTAAATTAGGGGAGTATGGAAAAATATACCTATCAGATCCATGGATAAGGGAATAGTTTATGACAAAATAAGAGCTAGAAGGGATTATAGGAAGTAAAATAGATATTTTTTGATTACATGAAATAAAAAAAAAAGCTTTTGCACAAACAAAACTAATGCAGCCCAAATTAGAAGAAAAACAGAAAATGTTGGGGGGATTTACATTCAATGCTCACATAAAAATGCTCTAAATCACTATGATTAGGGAAATGTAAATTAAAACACCTCTGAGATACCCCCTCATGCCTATCTGATTGGTTAACATAAGAGAAAAGGAAAATGACAAATGCTGGAGGTGAGATGAAAAAAAATGGGACACAATGTATTGTTGGTGGAGTTATGAACTAGTCTAACCATTCTAGAGAATAATTTGGAATTACATCCAAAGGGCCACAAAATCATGCATGCCTTTTGACCCTGAAATACCTAGGTCTGTCAGAGTTTATAGTAAAGGGGAAAGGATCTGTTTATACAAAAATATTATAGCAGCTCTTTTTGTAGTAGCAAAGAATCTGAAATTGAGGGGATGGCCATTAATTGGGGAAGGGCTAAACAAGTTGTGGTATATGATTGTGATGGAGTAATTTTGTTCTATAAAAAATAGTGAGCAGGATGTTTTCAGGAAAACCTGGGAAGACTTAAATGAACTCATAAAAGTGAAGTAAGCAAAACCAGGAAAACATTGTACACAATTACAGCAGTAATAAACAGATGATCAACTGTGAAAGAATTAGCTATTCTGATCAAGACAATAATCCAAGACAATTCCAAAGGACCCACAATTAAAAATGCTACCCACCACTAAAGAAAAAATAAAACCAATGAACTATAAATACAGAATGAAGCATACTTTAAAAAAAACACTTTATTTTTATTGTTTTATTTTGTTTTGCTACATGACTAAAATAAAACTATATTTTGCTTGACTTCACACACATAACTGAAAAGAAATCATCTGCCTTCTTGGGTCAGGTGGGAAGGAGAGAATTTGGAACTCAAAATTAAAAAAAATATGTAGAGTTAAAATTATATATATATTATGAAATATTTAATGAAATAAATGAAAATAATTTTAAAACTATAAAACATTTTGAATTTAAATTTAAAAATTTAAAAACTATTTAAAAAACTATAAATTTTTTTTTATCAGGAACCAAAGAAATCAGCATAAGAAAAATATAAAGTAATACAGGGAGAAGAGAATATCAGGGGAAGGTGTGGTATTGCTGAAGCTGAGGATAGAAAGTGTATTCTTCTTGACTGGTGGTCTATACTATCAAAAGCTAAAGAGAAATAAAAAAGAGGCTTAAAGAAGAGGTTGTTGATTTTGACAATTTGGGGATCATGGGTTATCTTAGTAAGAACCTTTTCCACCTAAATTTGTGGGGTTAGAAATCCAATTTCAAGAAGTTGAGATAGTAGCCAATAAGGATGTAGAAATATCACTCATGAGGAAGTCAGGAGACATTTTATTTACTGGAAAAGGTCATTTTAAGAATTAATATATTTCAAACTGTAGGTTTTAGATATTTAGTAGTCAATATTATATAGAGGTTACAAAAAGGTAATTTCCCTTTCCATCTGTTCTTTGCTGTCATTTTCTTTCTTCTGTCTAGCTGAATATTTCTCAGGTAAGAGCCTAATTACTTCTGAAATAAGTGATATGAAGGAAGATATTAATTTTGTGTTTCCTTTCCCCATACTATGCAGTTCCTGACAGAGTTACTTTGGGAAGAAGAGATGATATGTGAGCAGTAAGACCTCTGAGAGGAAAAATATCAGAACAGCCACTATAAAATAGTATTGTCTATGGTTTGTTTATCTGAAAAAAGGAAGACTTTTCCCTGTGTTGAGTAAATTATTCTTTCTCATCAATGTTATTGGATCAATAAGTATGTATGTATCTGTTACTGGAACTCACCTGTCATAGATCATCAAAAGTGATACTTTTAGAAATTGCCACAGCCCAATATAGCAAAAAGAATGGAGAAGATTTTCGAAATGGAAACATTATAAAATAACAAAATTAGTTTTATTGAAAACAAGTATATCTATGAACAATATTAGGAAGGATGGGTGGACATGTTAGGTATGAAATAAAATAGGGCAAAAGAATCCTTGATATCCTACCTGCACAAATAAAAGCTGATGAAAGTCTAGATTTGTCAGCTGCAAAGAGAGGGAATTGAGCTACTGACGTGATTTATGGCATAGATCTTAAAATGAACCAAAACAAAAAGAAATAAGTGAAAGATCCCAGAATAGGGTTGGCAAGATGAGCTTTTGAAATCAGCAATTAAACAAGTAAAGAATTTCAAGTGCTATTCAGTGATAGTTCTGAAGGCCTAGATTATTTTTAGGGGGCTTGATTTGAGGTACCAAGGAAGAGGATTTCACAATTCCCAGGATACAGTTGGTTTGGTGGAGAGAAAAATATTATCTTAAGGGGGGGGATACTTCAGGTATAACTAGTGATAACATGTATATAGCACACATTTTTACTGTTCTGTATGGCTAGAGAAATTGATACTCATTATTTCTCATCTTGAAGATGGGAAGCCAGTGCTAAAATTTTAATGGTAATGTGATTTTTAATGTAATTTGAATTCTACTTATTTCAGTATTCTGAAAACTTTGGTAAAGATTTACTTCTTAACATAGAGAAACTGATTCTTATGATCTATACATCATTCATTTTGCATATGAGCACAAACTTTGCAATCAGGAAAGTCTGGATTCAAATCCAACTCTACTACTCATTAGCTATATGACCATAAATTTGTCACTTGCCCAGATTTCTCCAGTGTAAAATGGAGTTCAAGATAATTGTCTTTCTCTAAATGGGTTATGAGAAATGTATCACATAGCATATGCACTATTATTGTTTAAAAAACAGTATTTGTCTGTTTGAGCAATGTTGAATGACCGTCTTCCTGAGAAATACCATGTGTTAGAGTTACAATGTTTCTTAAAAAGTAAAATTAAAACAAGGAGACACATTATCTCTTCCAAAAGCATACAGATGCAGAAACGAAAATGTGACAATTAAGGTGACAAGTGATTCTTGGGGGAAAAATACATAACAAGTTTCAAATACTGCTGGGAGAGAAAATTTTGAGTTAAGTACTTTGGGCTTATAAGGCATACTCCCTGATTCCTTATAAGTTTCTTATTTATTGGGAATAGATATTAAAAGAAAGAAAAAATTACCCTTTAAAAGTATATCAAGCTAATCTTCTCGCTTTTCTAATGAAAGATTCCTAAGGAGAGGAACTACTTCTTTTTGGGAGGAAATATAGCCAATCTTTTTATGCTCATTAATAGATAAAATTTATTGTCAGGGAATGACTTAGGCACAAGGGAGAATCTGTCTGTATTATAAGAAATATAGCAACATTTTAATGGGTTCCACTTGAATGGATTAGAAATATATGAAATAAATCTTAGTAAAAGGACATATAGAGTTATTCAGAAAAAAAGAATGTTCTCAAACTTTGGAAGGTATTAGAAATTAACTATGGAAATCCATTTTGAAGAATCCAAGATGTGGTCACTTAAATTAAGATGTTTCAGTTTTTTATAACTCATCATGTTAGGAAAATAAAATGGGAAAATAGTAATACCTCCATATGTAATTGGAGTCATTTATGAACTACTTTCACAGAATTTCCAAATCTTAGAGTTGGGTAACATATCAGAAGGCATCTAGTGCAAATCTTTCTGGTCACCAAATCCCCTCTGCAGCACATCAGGTCATTCAATCTGTCCATGGAAACCTCTTGTGAGAAAGAATACACTATGTCTAAAGTAGCCAGCTGATTTCAATTTTGGATAGCTCTCATGGTTCTGAGATTTTTATTTCCATAGAGATGAAATTGGTTTTTGCAATTTTCATCCATTTTTCTGGAACTTAAAAGATCCTGTTAATAAGATTTCTGCATAATGTGGATTTCCTTTATAACAGATCTTCCTATGACAAAGTCTTGAGTTTACTTATTCAGGTTATCTTCCTCTGGACACATTTTAGCTCATCAACATTTGTCCTAATGCAATGTACAGTCTTAACACATTACTCCAGATGTGGTCTGAATAGTGTAGAATAAACAAAGATAATCACTGCTGTCATTCTGGAGAAGATTTCTTTATGAAGTTTAAAATGGAATTTACATTTTTGGTTGCTATGATTTTGATTTTGACCATGGGCAAATTATTTAATCTTTGTCTGAGCTAATTGTCATGTTCTGATTATGCATTGGTGGAGAGTCTACACCTCAGGGCTCTACTTACAACAGTGAAGTGAATGAGATAATATCTGTAAAGTTTCTTAGCCCAGTGCCTGGCACATAGTAGGCACTTAATTAGGAACAGCTTCCTATTGTATGGAATTTTATTTGGGACTTGAAGGAAGCCAAGAGACAGCACTCAAGAGGGAGACAGCATTCTAGGTCTGGGGCACAGTCAATGAAAATATCCAGAGTGAGGAGATTTAGTGTCTTGTTCAAGGAATAGCAAGAAGGCCAATGTCAATGGAGTATATGGTGGTGGGAATAATAAGGTTTAAAAAAGTTGGAGAAGTGTGTGTACACATGTGTTTGTGTTTGTGTGTTATGAAGGACTTTAAATGACAAAAAGAAAATGTTGTATTTGGTCCTGGAGGTGATAGGAAGCTACTGGACCAAATATAACATCATCTATTGGAGTTTACTGGAGCTACTGGAGTTTACTGAGGAAGATGGTGATAATGTCAGACAGGTTTAGGTTTAGGCCATCACTTTGACAGTTAAAGGGAGGATGGATTGGAGTGGAGAGAGACTTTAGGCAGGGAGATTTACCAGCGTATTATTTTAATTGTACAGGTATGAAATTATGAGGGCCTAAATCAGGGTAGTGAAAGTGTCAGGAGAGAGAAGTGAGTGTATATAAGAGATGTTATGAAGCTAAAATTAACAGCCTTATGAACAGATTGTATGTGTGTGGAAGGAGTGGAGTCAAGGATGACACCAGCCTGGGTGACTGGGAGGACACACTCTTGACAGCCATGAGGAAATTAGAGAGAAAAGAGATGTTTTGGGGGAAAGATGATGAGTTCAGTTTCGGACCTGTTGAGTTAAACTGTCCAAGGGCTATAGGCAAAGCCAAGAGGGCAGAATGAAAGGAGGGGCTTGCCTGAGTTCTCCCATAAACCCCTTCAAATACCTCTAAAAAGTGACTCTGAACAAATTCTAGAGTGGCAGAACCCACAAAGATAGAGTGAGGTAGATTTCCAACCCAAGACAACCTGGAAGGTCAACAGGAAAGGTGTGTTGCACCAGCTTGAGAGAAGAGCATCTAGTGCATGGGCCACAGCACAAACCTGACCCTAGAAGAGCAGAAGCAGGCCTAGGGGGACTGAATCACTGGCAGCAGTAGCTATTTCCAGTCTTCTTAGCCCACAAACACCAGAGACAACTTAGAAGGTCGGGGGTGGGGCAGGGGCATGGAGAGGCTGTTGGAACTGGGTGAGAGAGAAGCACAATCCAGTGCAGGCCTGCAGATTGTGCCAATACAGCCCTGGCCCCAGCAAACCAGGAGCAGGCCATGGGAGTGACTGAAGCAACAGTAGAAGTGGCAGCAGCTAGCAGCTCCTGGAGCTATTAGCTCACAGACTGAATGTTTGAAAATCACCTATTTAGACTTCTAGGAGCCAAGATGGCAGAGTAAGTAGTAAGTCTCTCTCAGCCTCCCATAATGACCTTGAAAAACCTAGAGAATATTGCCTCAGGAAAAATTCTGAAATAGTGTAGCCAGCAGAAAGATGAAGTACAACAGTGTTTTGGCTTGGGAGGCTAGGGGAATTAACAGGAAGAGTCCCTCTTGCTGGAACTGACAGGGACCAGTACAGGAAGGGAGGTGTCCCAGCAAGCCAGCAGCAAACTCCACCTCAGAAAACTAGTAACCAGGTCCCTAGTCCCAAGCACAAGAAGCCTGAGACAGTACTCCCTGTGCCCCAGAAGCAGGGATCAACTTTAAAAGCCAGAAAAAAAGGCAAACAACATGAGCAAAAAGCAACATAGAAAAATAATAACTATAGAGAAGTGTTTTGGTGACAGGGAAGATCAAAACACAAATTTAGGAGAGGACAACATTATCAATATACCCAAATCTGAAACCTCAGAGGGAAATATGAACTGGTCCAAAAACCAAAAAGCCTTCTTGGAAGAGCTCAAGAAGGATTTTTTTTTTTGGTGAGGCAATTGGGGTTAAGAGACTTGTCCAGGGTCACACAGCTAGTAAGTGTCAAGAGACCAAATTTGAACTCAGGTCTTCCTGACTCCAAGGTGGGAGCTTTACCCACTGTGCCATCTAGCTGCCCCAAGAAGGATTTTAAAAGTCAAATAAGAGATGTAGAAGAATAATTGAACAATTTTTTTTTAAAAAATACAGTTGACAAAATGGAAAAAAAAACTACACTGAAGAAAACAATTCTTTAAAAAAATAGAATTGGCCAAATGGAAAAGGAGGCACAAGAACTTACTGAAGAGAAGAACTCCCTAAAAAGTAAAATGGGCCAAATGGAAAAGGAGATACAAAGTTAACTGAAGAAAATAATTCATTAAAAATTAGAATTGGACAATTGGAAGCTGATGAGTCTATGAGACATCATGAATCAGTCAAACAAAATAAAAAGAATGAAAGAATAGAAGAAAATATAAGATGCCTCATTGGAAAAACAACTAACCTGTAAAATAGATCAAGGAGAGATAACTTAAGGATTATGGTCTACTTGAAAGCCATGAAAAAAAAAAGCACCTGGACAGCATCTTTCAAGAAATTATCAAAGAAAGCTGCCCTGATTCTTAGAACCAGAGGGTAAAATAGTGATTGAAAGAATCCACCAATCACTTCCTGAAAGAGTTACCAAATTGAAAATGCCAAGGAATGTTGTAGAAAAATTCCAGAATTATCAGGTCAAAGAGAAAATCCTGCAAGCATCCAGAAAGAAACAATTTAAATATCATGGAGTCATAGTCAGGATTATGAAGAACCTTGCAGCTTCCACATTAAAAAAAGTGTTGGGCTTGGAATATTGTATTAAAAGGCAAAGGAGCTTGGATTACAATCAAGGATCAACTACCCAGCAAAATTGAACACAATCTTTCAGGGAAGGAGACGGACATTCAATGAAATAGGGAACTTCCTGACTTTCCTGATGAAAAGACCAGAGCTCAACAGAAAATTTGATCTTCAAACACAAGACTGAAGAGAGACATAAAAAGCTAAATGGAAAAGGGGAAAAACATGTTATTTAATAAGGGTAAATTGTTTACATCCCTACGAGGGAAGATGATACTTATAACTCTTGAGAACTGTATTTTTATTATGACATTTAGAAGGAATATACATAGACAGAGAGGATGGGTTTAAGTTGACTTTGATGTGATGATAGGCCAATGAAGTGGTGAAAAGGAACTGTAATGAGAGAAGAGGAAAGGAGGAGGCAGAAAAGGGTAGATTACATCACATGAAGGAGCACTAAGATATCTTACAGTAGAGGGAAAGAAGGGAGGGAGATGAACATTGTTTGAACTTTACTATCATCAGATTTGGCTCAAGAAGGGAATAAAAAATTCAGGTACAGAAATCTAACTTGCCATATAGGCAGTAGGAGGGGAAAAGGGAAAAAAAGGAAGGAGGGGTAGAAGTGAGGGAAGAAGTAGTAAGGGAAAAGGGAAAGACAAGGGAGGGCAAGGATAGAAGGGAAGGCAGCTTGAGGGAGGTGGTGGTCAAAAGCAAAACTCTAGCGAGGAAGGAAAGGGAGAAAAGGAGAAAGAAAAACATAAATGGGAGAGGATAGGATAGAGAGAAAGACACAGATAGTAATCATAACTGTAAATATGAATGGGATATATGCCATAAAATGGAAGCGTATAGCAGAATGGATTAAAAACCATAATCCTGCAATATATTGTTTACAAAAAACACATTTGAAACAGAGGGACACACACAGGGTGAAGGTAAAAGGCTGGAGTAGAATATATTATACTTCAGCTGAAGTAAAAAAAAAAGAAAAAAAAAGCAGGGTTAGCAATCTTGATCTCAGACAAAGCAAAAGGAAAAATAGATCTTATCAAAAGAGATAAGGAAGAAAACTACATCCTGATAAAAGGCACCATACACAATGAAGTAATATCATTACCAAACATATATGCACCAAATGGTATAGCATCCAAATTTTTAGAAGAGAAGTTCAGGGAGTTACTGGAAGAAATAGACAGCCAAACTATAGTAGTGGGGGGACCTCAACCTCCCCCTCTCTGAACTAGATAAATGTAACCACAAAATAAACAAAAAAGAAGTTAAGGAGGTTAATAGAAAAGTTCAATATAGTGGACCTCTGGAGAAAATTGAATGGGAATAGAAAGGAATATACTTTTTTCTCTGTACTATATGGCACCTCCACACAAATTCACCATGTATCAGGGCATAAGAACCTCACAATTCAAATTGGAACAACATTATTAAATACATCCTTTTCAGATCATTATGTAATAAAGGAAACATAGACTAAAAATTAATAGGAAACTAAATAATCTAATCCTAAAGAATGAGTGGATCAAACAATAAATAATAACAACTATCAATAATTTCATCCAAGATGAAACAACATACCAAAACTTATGGGATGCAGTGAAAGCAGTTCATAGGGAAGTTTTATATCTCTAAATGCTTACATGAATAAAATAGAGGAAAAGGAGATCAATGAATTGGGCATGCAACTAAAAAAGCTAGAAAAAGAACAAATTAAAAATCCCCAATTAAATATCAAATTAGAAATACTGAAAACTAAAAGAGAGACTAATAAAATTAAAATTAAGAAAACTATTGAGCTAACAAATAAAACTAAGAGCTGGTTTTATGAAAAAAAAAACAATAAAATAGATAAACCTTTGGTGAATTTCATTTAAAAAAAGAAAGAAGAAAACCAAATTACCAGTATCAAAAATGAAAAGGGTGAATTCACCACCAATGAAGAGGATGTTAAAACAATAACTAGGAGCTATTTTGCCCCACAGTATGCCAATGAATTTAACAATCTTAGTGAAATGGATGAATATTTACAAAAAGAAATTGATGGTATTAGAATAGGCAAAGAAGAAACAAAGTTATCACCCTTTGCAGATGATATGATGATATACTTAGCGAATCCTAGAGAATCAAGTAAAAAACTACTTGAAATAATAAACAATTTTAGCAAAGTTGCAGGCTATAAAATAAATCCACCTAAATCATCATAATTTCTATATATTTCCAACAAAGCCCAACAGCAAGAGATAGAAAGAGAAATTCCATTTAAAGTTACTGCAGATGTTATAAAATATTTAGGAGTCTACCTGCCAAGACAAACCCAGGAACTGTATGAACACAATTACAAAACAATTTTCACACAAATAAATTCAGATCTAAATAATTGGAAAAACATCAGTTGTTCATGGGTAAGCCTAGCTAATATAATAAAAATGACAATTCTACCTAAATTAATTTACTTATTCAGTGCCACACTAATCAAAGCACAAAAATTGTTTTATAGAGCTAGAAAAAGTGATAGCAAAATTCATCTGAAAGAACAATAGGGAAGGTGGCCTAACCATACTAGATCTTAAGTTGTATTATAAAGTAGCAATCAGAACTACTTGGTACTGGCTAAGAAATAGAGTGGTGGATCAGTGGAATAGGTAATGTACACAAGACACAGTGGTCAGTGACTATAGTAATCTACTGTTTGATAAACCCAAAGACCTCAACTTCTGGGAGAAGATTGCACTATTTGACAGAAAATGCTGAGGAAACTAGAAGAGTATGGCAGAAACTAGACATACATCAACATCTTATACCATATACCAAAATAAAATCAAAATAGGTACACAATTTAGATATAAAGGCTGATATTATAAGCAAAATAGGAGCACAAGGAATAATTTTCCTGTCAGATACATGGAGAATGGAAGAATTTATGACCAAACAAGAGATAGAGAACATTATGAAATGCAAAATAGATAATTTTGATTACATTAAATTGAAAAACTTTTGCACAAACAAAGCCAATGAAACCAAGATTAGGAGGGAAGCAGAAAACTGGGAAAGGATTTTTGCAACCAGTATCTCTGATAAATGCCTCACTTCTAAAATACATAGAGAACTAAATCAAATTTATAAGAATACAAGTCATTCCCCAATTGATAAATGGTCATATGAACAGGCAGTTCTCAGATGAAGAAATTAAAGTCATATGAAAAAATGATCTAAATCACTATTGATTAGAGAAATGCAAATTCAAAAAACTCTCAGGTACTACACCACACATATCAGATTGGCTAACATGACAAAACAGGAAAATGATAAATGTTGGAGAAGATGTGGGAAAATTGGAACACTAATGCATTGTTGGTGGAGTTGTGAAATGATCCAACCATTTTGGAGAGCAATTTGGAACTATACCCAAAGGGCTATCAAAATGTGCTTACCCTTTGACCCAGCAATAGCACTTCTAGGGCTGTATCCCAAAGAAATCATAAAAGTGGGAAAAGGACCCATGTGTACAAAAATATTTATAGCAGCTCTTTTTGTGGTGGCAAAGAATTGGAAATTGGGGGGATGTCCATCAATTGAGGAATTATTGAACAAGTTGTGGTATATGAATGTAATGGAATACTATTGTGCTATAAGAAATGATGAACATGCAGACTTCAGAAAAACCTGGAAAGACTTGTATGGACTGATGCTGAGTAAAGTGAGCAGGACCAGAAGAATATTGTACAAGTAGCAGCCACATTGTGTGATAACTAACTTTGATAGACTTGACTCTTCTCGCAATGCAAGGATCTACGACATGTCCAAAAGACTCATGATGGAAAATGCTATCCATATCCAGAGAAAGAACTATGGAGTCTGAATGCAGATCAAAGCATACTAATTGCTCTTTTTTTTTCTTCTGTTTTATTTTGTTTCTTCTTTCTTGTTGTTCCTCCTATTGGTTCTAATTCTTCTTTACAACATGACTAATGTGAAAATATGTTTAATAGGAATGTGGTATGTAGAGCCTAGATCAGATTGCACACCATCTTGGGGAGAGGGGGGAGAAAATTTAAAACTCAAAAACTTATGGAAGAAAAAGAGAAAAAAGTCCAGAACAGAACCTTGTTGGACACCCATGGTAAATGAGCATGACTTAGATGAAGATGCAGCAAAAGAGACTGAAAAGGAGTAGTCAAATAGATGGGAGGATAGCCAGGAGAGAGTAGTGCCATGAAAATCTAGAGAGAAGAAAATATTAAAGAGAAGAGGGTGCAGAGAAGTCAAGAAGATGAGTATTAAGGAAAAATAGAGTTGACAATTAGTAGATGATTAGTAACTTTGAGAAAAGCAGTTTTTGTGAAATAATGTGGCTGAAAGACAAAAAGTAGGGAGTTAAGAAGAGGGTGATAGAAATTGAAATGGAGGTACCTATCAATAAATCTTTTGCCTTCTGAAAGAAATTAGGAATAAAGAGGAATTGAGAGATAGGAGGATAGTTAGCAAAGATAGGTGAATTTATTGAAGGTTTTTTGAAGATGAGGGAGTCATGAGCAGTGTCTTGCTTATCAACCAGCATTGGGAAGTGAGTTTGTCCACTTGAGTTACTTTTCCAGATAACTTACTCTTAAAACTTTTATCACCAATACTTGAAAGTTTTCTACACTATTTGATAGAAATCATGATAGAATATATTTTAGCTTGAGTGTTCCCCTCCACATGTGCAAGTTATAACCTACCCATGCTTTCTCTTCCTGTTTTATTATTGTCCCTGTCCTCTCACAAATCCTCCACAGCAACATGGTAGAAGCCTTTCTCTGGGTCTATTAACTTTATAAAGATACCAGCTGAACACTTTGGTTGGCCACCTATTATCACTTGCTAGACTAGAGTTCAAATCCTATCTCATATGCTGTGTGACTCTAGACAAGTCACTTAACTTTTCTCAGCCTCAGTTTCATCGTCCATAAATGGGGATAACAATAGCACCTATTTTCTAGGGTGGTTAAGAACATAAAATTAGATAATATTTATAAAGAGCTTTTCAAACCTTAAAGCACTCTATAAATATGAGCTATCATCATCATCAGCATCATTGTTTTATTATCATTTTCTATGATTGCATATATAGTCTACTTACTTTTACAGTCATGGGCAGAGAATGTTGAGCAACAAAAAAACACTTTTATGAAAATCAATTAGTACACTATAGTAATTGCATCAGAGCCTATTGAAGTGTTAGAACTGTTGACATTATACTTTGTTTTTAAATTTATTTTAAAAATATTTTATTTTTCCCAATTACACATATTGATTTTTTTAAATTTTGAGTTCCAAGTTCTCTTTTTCTGCCCTTCTATCCCCACTCCCTGAGATGGCAAACAATTTGATGTAGGTTATACATTTGTAGTCATGCAAAACATTTTTATATTAGTAGTGTTGTGAAAGAAAAAATACACAAAAAACATACACACACAAAAATAAAGTGAAAAAAAAATAGTATGTTTTGATCTGCATTCAGACTCCATCACTTTTTTCTTTAGAGATGGATGGCATTTTTCATCTTGAGTCCTTCTGAATTGTCTTGAATCATTGTATTGTTGAGAATAGCCAAATCTTTCACAGTTGATCATCATACAATATTGCTGTTACTGTGTACAATGTCCTCCTGCTTCTGCTCACTTCACTTTGTAGCAGTTAATGTGAATCTTTCCAGTTTTTTCTGAATGTATCCTTCTCATCATTTTTATAGGATAATAGTATGCCATTACAACCACATACCACAATTTATTCAGCCTTTCCTCAATTTATAGGCATCCCCTTATTTTCCAATTCTTTACTGACACAAAAGAGCTTCTATAAATGTTTTTATACAAATACGTTCCACCCCCCTCTTTTTTGATCCCTTTGGGATACAGATCTAGTAGTGGTATGGCTTGGTTAAAGGGCATGCATAGATTCATAGACCTTTAGGCATAGATCCAAATTGCTTTGCAGAATGGTTAGATCTATTCACAACTCCACCAATGGTACATTAGTGTCCCAATTATCCCTCATCTACTCCAAAACTTAATCATTTTCCTGTTCTGTCATAGTAGTCCATCTGAAACATGTACCTCAGAGTTGTCCTGATTTTCATTTCTCTAATCAATAGTAAGAGCATTTTTTCATATGACTATAGATAGCTTTGATTTCTTTATCTGAAAACTGCCTGTTCATATCCTTTCACCATTTATCAATTGGTGAATGGCTTGTATTCTTATAAATTTTGACTCAGTTCTTTACATATTTGAGAAATGAGACACTTATCATAGACATTTGCTGCAAACCCTCCCTCCCCCAGCTTTCTGCTTTTCTTCTAACCTTAACTGCATTGGTTTTATTTGTGCAAAAACTTTTAAATTTAATATAATAAAAATATCCATTTTTACTTCCTGTTATCTTCTCTATCTCTTGTTTAGTCATAAATTCTTCCATTATCTGTAGACTTGACTATTTCATGCTCTGCTAATTTGCTTATGGTATAAGCCTTTATATCTAAATATTGTACCCATTTTGACCTTATCTTGATATATGGTGAGATATTGGTCTATACCAGGAGTGGAGAACCTGTGACTTCGAGGCCACATGTGACCCTCTAGGTCCTCAAGTGTGGCCCTTTGACTGAATCCAAACTTCACAGAACAAATCCCCTTAATATAAGAATTATTTTATTAGGCCAAACCCAAGGACCTAGAAGGGCACATGTTGCCTTGAGGCCACAGGTTCTCCACTCCTGCTCTATACCTAGTTTCTGGCATACTGTTTTTTTTTTTCGCTTTGCCCAATAATTTTTGTCAAATAGTGAGTTTTTGTCCCAAAAGCTTGGATCTTTGTGTTGATCAAACACAGTATTACTACAACCATTTTACTACAATGTATTGTGTACCTAATCTATTCTACTGGCCCACTGCTCTATTTTCTAGTCAGTACCAGATTGTTTGACCTTTTGTTCTTCCAGATGAATTTTGTTATTTTTTCTAGCTCTGTTTTCTTGGTTGATTGATTTGGCACTGAATAAGTAAATTAATTAGGTAGAATTGTCATTTTTATTTTATTGGCTCAGCTTACCCATGAGCAATTAACATTTTTCCAATTGGTTAGATCTGACTTAATTTGTGTGAAAAATGTTTTGCAATTGTGTTTGTATAGTTCCTGGGTTTGTTTTGGGAAGTAGATTACCAAGTACTTTATATTGTCTACAGGTATTTTAAATGGAATGTCTCTTTCTGTCTTTTGCTGCTAGACTTTGTTGGTAGTATATAGAAATTTATGTGTGTTTGTTTTATATCTTACAACTTTGCTAAAATTGTTAATCGTTTCAACTAGTTTTTTTTTTAAATTTCATTCTATAGGAGTCTCTAAGTCTACCATCATATCAACTGCAAAAAGTGATAGTTTTATTTCCTCACTGCTGATTCTAGTTCCTTCAATTTCTTTTTCTTCTCTTATTGTTATATGTAGTGCTTCTAGTACAATATTGAATAATCATGGTGATAATGGTCATCTTTACTTCACTACTGATCTTTGGGAAGGTTTCTAGTTTATTCCCATTACAGGTGGGAATTTAGTGATGGTTTTAGATAAATAACTACTTATCATTTTAAGGAAAGCTCCACTTATTCCTATGCTCTGTAGTCTTTTTATTAGGAATGGGTCTTTTATTATCTCAGAAGCTTTTTCTGCATCTATTGAGATAATCATATGATTTTTGTTGGTTTTGTTATTGATATGATCAATTATGGTGATAATTTTCATAATATTGAACCACCCCTGCATTCCTGGTATACATCCCACTTGGTTGTAGTTTATGATCCTTGTGATATATTGCTGCAATCTCCTTGCAAGTGTTTTATTTAAATTTTTGTATAAATATTCATTAGGGAAATTGTTCTGTATTTTTCTTTTTCTGTTTTATCTCTTCCTGGTTTAGGTATCAGCACCATATTTGTGTCATAACAGAAATTTGACAGGACTCCTTCCTCACCTACTTTTCTAAATAGTTTATATAGTATTAGAATTAATTGTTCTTTAAATGTTTGAAAGAATTCACTTATGAAGCCATCTGGCCCTGTGGACTTTTTCTGAGGAAGTTCTTTGATGGCTTGTTTAATTTTCTAAAATGAGGTTATTTAAGTATTCTGTTTCCTCTTCTGTTAATCTTAGACAATCTATATTTTTGTAAATATGTATCTATTTCACTTAGATTGTCAGATTTATTGGCATATAATTGGGCAACAAAACTCCAAATAATTGCTTTAATTGCCTCTCACCACAAGCTCACCAGAGAGAGGCAGTACTAAATGTGCTAGGGGTCTTCCTCACATTCTCTTGACATCATAATAGTACTAGTTGTTAAGGGTGAGCCAAATAAATGCATTTTTATTTCAGGTTTAGTATTAGGTGAAATGAGGAAATCACAAGTCATTGAACACTTAAGAAAAGGAGGTTTGGTACACTCAAATATTGAAAAGACATGTAATGAAGATACAGTGGAACTTAGTATCTATAAATGTAGCCTCCCTCATCTCCATATGGAGACATGCCTGGTTACAAGGCAGAACATGATGACTTGCATGGTTTTCAGATAGCCACCAAGTTGGAAGGGCCAGGATTTCATGTGGCTAGGACTTATTATGCTCTTTGGTGACCAGCAAGAACATTAATATCCAGAGGCTTCTGGAACTGCATCAAGCGAGACAAGGCCCAATCAGGTCCTGAATACAACTTTGTTACCTTTCAGGGAAAACTAACCCATATGGGTAGTGGGAAACCCTGGTGGATATTAATTCTATCACACTAATAGAGTATATGTGCTATCCATTGGTTATTCCTTGCTTTTTCTATGTGTTGTCCCAGTCTTTTTACTCACAGATTTATTTGATGACATCCTAGTAACTGTTGCTTTTATGAAATTCATAGTTTATAATATGCTGAAGCCCATTTATATTCACCTTATGCTTTTCCATTGAACCTTGTATGACTTTTCAGTTCTTTGGAAAACCTAGTGTTACCTGACTTGCAAACATAATATCTCTGGAAGAAAGTTCATGTTAAAAATAATTTTTGTTTATTTTAGGTAGAAGCCTGGGATAATAAAAAAAGAAAAAAAAAACAACTTAGCAATTTTTCAAAGTCAGGTCAGTCTTCCCTCTTTCCTATTTAATATTTAATTTCCTATTTAATTCCCTATTCCCTATTTAATTTAACACACACTCACACATACAGTACATACATATAGATGGATAAATACACTTTCTTCAATCCTACTCATGTGCTGCTGAATAGGAGTGGGAGAAAGTCATGCAACTCTGCTGACTGTGTCCACTACAAATTTATATTATCTAATTTCAGCTAGGCTCTTATTGCAATAAATTAATCCTATTGCTTCTTCACAGTTAATTATATATCCCACTTCCCATATTCATATTCCTTTTTCCCTAAACCCTCCCATAATACCTCTTCCTTAAATCCTCTTAGTTGAGGACCTCAAATTAGATGAACACCTCAATTCATACTTTACCAAGAGAATCTAGGCCACCTGCTGTACATTCCATCATCCTTGTTTATTTCCAACTTGGCTCTAGTCTTTGACAGAGATGAAACTTCTCTTTGTCAACATTAACCCACTTACATGTGTTCTTGATATCTTTTATTCCTCTCTCCTCTATTCTTCAGAAGATTAGCTTTACTAACATTACCTGTCTCTCTGTCTGTCTCTCCCCCTTTCTTCCTCCCCTTTCTTCTTCTCCTCTATACCCCCTTTTCTCCTTTCTCTTTCTTCTTTAATCTCTCACCCTCTGCTGGTTCCTTTTTTCCATAAGTATGCCCATAAGCATGTCCAACTCTCCCCCATCTTGTAAAAAAAAATTTCTCACTAGATCCTACCATCCTCACAAGCCGTCAGCTTTTATCCATCTCATCTCTTTATCAGCCAAAATTCTTGAAAAAGCTATAAATGCTTTGTCTCCAATTCTTCAGCCCTCATTCATTTCTAAACCCCATGTGCTTTCAATTGAAACTATTCTTCAAAGGTGCTTCAAAGATATTGATCTCAAATGCCACTATGAATGTCTTTTCTCACTCAATTCTTTTTAACTTCTCTACAGCCTTTAACTCTGTTAACAACATTCTCTTCCTGGATACTCTTTCCTCTTTGGGGTTTTGAGACACTGTTCTCCTTTGCTCACCTTAGCTGAGCACCTTAACTTATACTTTACCAGGAAAATTAAGGCCACTTGCCGGGCATTCCATCATCCTCCATTATTTCGAACTTGACTCCAGGTTTTCCATTGTTCTCCTCTTTATCTGACTGCCCCTCATTCTCTTTTGATGTGTTATGATCATGTCATGTCCCCAATCCATGACTATGCCCCAAGGCTCTTTTCTGGGCTTTCTCTTTTATCTCTACAATCTCTTTATAATCTCAACAGCTTCCATGGGTTCAATGATTATATCTACACAGATAACTCCCAAGACTATGTATCGAGCCCTTGTCTTTCTCCTGAGCTTTAGTTCTGTGTGACAAACCACCTATTGGACATTTTAAACTTGATGTTCTGTCTGAAAAATCAGTATGTCCAAAGCAGAACTCATTATATTTCTACCCAAACCTACCTTTATAAAGTTCCCTCTTTCTTTCAGGGGTACTCTCATTCTTTCAGTAATCCAGGCTTGCAACCTTGTCATAATCAGCTCATTGTTCTCACTCTGTATGTTGGAAGTAATGGTCTTGTCCACTACCCTTAGGCCAGTTTTTTCCTTTCGGTATATTGAAATTATTCAGAATTTGATTGGCTTAGGATACTGAAGACTCGTGCTTTTGATATTACTTTGTGGCTGTCTGAATTAAAACAAAACAAAACACAAAGAGTTCCCCAGGTGCACTCTAATGTTTGGTTGTCAGACCTTGATGGACAGTTTAGTCACAGGGCCTTTATTCATTTGGAGGTGTCTTTAATACATAACCTTATTTTCTTGAAGCGTAGGTCTGGAATGTCACCTTGTATTCTGTAAACACTAGTGACTCTTTATAATCTCCAGGATCACATATGAATGTCTCTATTTGGAATTTATATTGCTTTATAATCTGGACCTACTTTTTCTTTTCTGCCTTATTATATATTTGCTCTCTTCATGCACTCTGCCTGCCAATGAAAAAGGCCTTCACACATTACATAACATCTCTCATTGGCATACCTTAATACTGATGATCATCTAAGCCTGGAATATAGTACCACTTTATTTATGATTCTTGGAATACCTGATTTTTATTTGTCTCTACTCAATAGTTGCTAAAGGACCAACTCAAAGAGTTCTTTTCTGTTTTTGTGTCAAAGAGTGATTTGGCAGTTTGGTGAAGCATAATACTACTAAGATTAGTAAAAAGAAGCAACTATGTAATTTGTTCCCATCCAAGATTACAGATCCATGAAATTTACCCAAGGATACCTTGGGAATTCATGGACCCAATGATAACAACCCCTGCTCTGGAATATGTCCTTAGAGGATAGAATGACTCTAGTCTAATCTATAGGAAAGAACAAAATGTCCTTGAGAGTAAGGATTTCCCTCCCACCTTTGCTTTTGTACACCCAGCACCTAGCACAGTGCCTGCATACAGTAGGTGCTTAAGAAATGCTAGTTTATTGAGTTTCCTTAAAGTAATGGGGAAAGTACTAGAATGAAAGAGATTTGGGTTATAGTCTTGACTCTATCACTACTAACTTATATCTTTAAAAAAAGGGGGGGAAATTGGACTAGTTAATTTTTAATGTCTTTTGCAGTTTAAAAATATCTGTCATATAGGAATGGAGAATTTTTTAAAATAGAAGCAGCCAAACTGATTTGGATCTTTCAAATAGCTTAAGTTTTAATAGAACTTTTTCTTTGATCTGAAATGATTTTCATGTACTAAGTAAAAAATGAATATTAACAGCTTGAAAAGCCCAGTGCTTCTGAAATGTATCTAGTTGCTGAATAATTTGTATCTATCTGAGTCCTCTGGATACAAAAATTTGTTACCCTCTTATCTTTTAACCTTACTATTATCATCTACTTATGAGTTACCGTTTTCTCTTGCTTTTTTCTGGTCACATGTGATCTGAAGACCTCCTGCATTTAAACAAATTAACTATCAGCACTGAGAGGAAATAGCCACTGTATAACAGTAGGGAAACTTGATATAATATCACAAAAAACTAGCGGTTTTGATTCATTATGGAGAAATGTGCCTCAATTACTCCAGGAATTATAAAATACTATTTCTATGATGGCTTTTGGCCAGGTACTTGGTAAGCTAAGCAGGTACTCTTTAGACTTCCTCATTCACTTACCTGGAACAATCAACCCAGTTTCTCATTTATAAAATAATTATTTGGAAATGTCACATAATATTAGTGGGTCATCCGAATGGCTAACAGATAGCTCTAGCTAGTTGGTACTACCTGCAATTGCTGCTGGCACTGCTACTGCTACCGCTACCACTACTACTTACTACTACTACAACATAACTACTTCTAGCTAACATTTACATAGCATACACTATGTGCCAAGCACTATGCTAAGTGCTTTACAATTGTTACTCATTTGATCCTCACAACAACCCTGGGAGGCAAGTGCTGTTATTATCCTCATTTTATGGATGAGGAAACAAGGCAAAAAAAAAAAAGTTAAGTGTTTTGCCTGGGTTCACACAGGTAGTTAGATCAGATTTGTCTAAGGTAAGATTTGAATTCACATCTTCCTGACTCCAGGCCCAGCATATTGTCCACTGCACATTTATCAGAGTTCATCATTGTCTCAATGAGGACAAGACTTCTAAACTTATTGGAAGTTTAAAAAACAAACAAACAAACAACAACTCCCAAACATTCATTGGGGTGGATGTTTTGCAGTCTAATGAAGATACCGGGGTCTTACGTGGAGATTGTGGCATTTTGAATGGAGTGTTGTGCCTAGAATTAGTAATCAGTCAATCAAAAAGCATTTATTAAGCTCCTCCTGTGTGCTAGGCACTGCACTAAGTGCTGGGGATACAAAAATAACTTTAGCAATAAGAGAAGAAAAAGAAAATAAAGGTATTAGAACGGGCAAAGAAGAAACAAAGTTATCACTCTTTGCAGATGATGTGATGACATACTTAGACAATCCTAGAGAATCAAGTAAAAAACTACTTGAAATAATAAAGT